>NC_044987.1:54701925-55029157 GCF_008728515.1 Papio anubis | reverse complement strand
GCAGCCCTGGAAGGAGAAATGGGGGACACAAAAGCAGGTTTTTGCTTCTTTCCCCCACAAGTCCAGTCAGCTTGCATGGACTTTTTTTGCTGTCAGCTGATAAACAAATGTGGGAGAGGCCATCAGTAAGTCAGTGAATGCCAAGGAGCCTGGATGCGACACTTCAGAAAGCGTTGTCAGGTTAGAGTGTCTCGAGGCACTGCAGGAAAGCTGGAGTCTAACGAAACTGAGGCAGACCAGAAAACACCTGTCAGTAGATTGGTGGAACACTGACATCTTAATGGGATGTGATTTTCTTTGGTCATGTCTGTGTAGATACCTACAACTGTAGAGGGTAGCATTGTCCTTCTAAACCCAGTGGGTGGGGAAAATCATTCTTTACTGAGAGAAGAGGGGGTCAGGAATACAATGAGAAGACATTTTAGTGACTGCTGAGAGACAGGGCATCCTTTGTCAGTGAGAAAGAATTTGGATGTGAAAAAAAGTATCTATAAACAGACTGACACAGGCTGGGACTGAGAAAGAGACAAGGGCAAAACAGAGCCACTAGAAATGAAGGGACAAAGACTTGCAAGCTCTCCATGCACCAGGCCCTCGGGTGGTGGGCCAGCTTCCCAGCCCAGGTCAGCTTCCCACTGTCAGAACAGGGCACTCTGGAATCCCAGAGCCGGGACACGTTTGCTTTTTGCTTCTGCTCAGACCCTTGTCACAGGTGGCCTTTTATTTACTGACCCAAGTGTCCCAGACCAAAGTCACCCACAGGAACTGAAAGGACCACCAGGCGCAGAACAGCAGGGCTGTTAATGAACTGCCGCATGCCTCACCTCCCAGGAAACCTCTCTTGGTTCCAGGGAGGAAACCAATGCCGAGACTCCAGTGCAGACTTGGTTGCCACCTCACCATCCCCACCCACCTTCTCAGACCTCACATGCCCACCCACGCAGACACACGTGCTTATTTCTACCTTGGTGAAGCTGAACACATTTGTCAGGGGAGAAGCCAAGTTGGAAAACAAAGAGTCCTTTCTAGAGATGAAAAAAAGAAAAAAAAAAAAGAAAATTTGGAGGTTACATATGTTCCCCCACTTCTATTTTTTCCAATTTAAAAAAGTCTGTTTTTTAATAAAAATTTTAAACCAGTTATAGATTATAGAAAAATCATGATGATAGCACAGACCTGCTATACCCAACACCTAGTTTTCCCCATATTAACACCTTACATTAGTATGCTTCATTTGTAATAATGAATGAACCAATATTGAAACATTATTATTAACTGAAGTCCATAATTTATTCAGATTTCTTTAGTTTTTCCCTAATGTCTTTTTCTGCTCCAGAATCCCATGCAGGACACATTACATTTAGTTATCATGTGTCCTTAGGCTCCTCTTGGCTATGACAATTTTTTAGATGTTCCTTGTTTTTGATGACCTTGACCGTTTGAGTACTGGAAAGGTTTTTGTAGGATGCTCCACTACTGGAATTTGTCTAATGTTCTTCTCATGATAAGACTGGGGTTGTGAACTATTGGGATGAACCGTCCCTTACATTTTTAACAATTTTTTGGTTGCAGAAGCCATGGCTGTACCTCAGGGAGCAGCCTTGGTAGACGGGTTCTGCCGTCCCAGCAGCATCTACGCAGTCTCTGCTAGCTTCCACCCTCAGAAGACCACAAAGCCCTCATAGTCTGGCCACAACCGACTTCTCCAGCATCAAGTCCTGAATTTTCTTTCTCTTTATCTTCCACACCAGATTTGCTTGCAGTTTTCCAAACATGCTCATATCCTTTTGTAGCTTCATGTCTATACTTTTGCTGTTTCTTCTGCCAAAAATGCCATTCCTCCCTTTGGCTAACTTAAAACTCCACTCAGAAGTCAAAGCCTAGCACAAAAAAGCCTCCCCTTGGGAGCCTTCTCTGATCTACCACTCCAAACGTAATTGAATCCTGTCTTCTCTGTGCAACGTTGCACATTCCTGTCCATCCTTAACCACCCTGCTTACCACCCCCACCCTTCAGCATTGGACATTATATGTTCATTAACTTGTTTATTGTTTGTCTCTTCTGCCAGAATAGAAGCTTCATGATATTGGTCTGTTATGTTTATTGCTACGTTGAAAGGACAGTGCTTGATACACAGCAGGTACTCAATTATTAATATGTGCTGAATGAATGAGTGATACTGCTGGAGCATTTCCTACACTTTTTTTTTTTTAAGAGACAAAGTCTTGCTCTGTCATCCAGGCTGGAGTGTAGTGGTGTGATCACAGCTCGCTGCAGCCTGCAACTCCTGGGCTCAAGTGATCCTCCTGCCTTAGCCTCTCAAGTAGCTGGAACTACAGGTGCATACTACTATGCTTCGCTAATTTTTTTTTTTTTTTCCTTGTAGAGATGGCATCTTGCTACATTTCCCAGGCCGATTCTACATCCTTTACAGTTATTTGGGCATGCATCTGTTTCTTCAGGTAGATTATGAACTTCTCAAGGAAGGACCAGATATAGATCCTGTTTAATGAGGGAAGGCTTGACAAAGAAGCTGGCATTTTAGCCACACCTCGAAGACCATTTCAGGACACGCTGGTCATCCTTAACCACCGTTCCTTCTTTCAGGACATCACCCCACACTCTCTGGAGGAGTTATCTCCATGTGGCTGGAAGAGACATATGGTGTATTATGAAAGGTCTTCTCCAACAGTTTAGAATCTACGAGCTTCGAAGCTGTGGCAAGGCCCCTGTCTTTCTAGACTAGACTTCTGACCTTGAACACTGCCCCTGCTCTATTACTGAGTGGTCAGGGCCATCTCCAAGAACTGTCGCCAATAAGTAATTTGATAAGGCAGAAACAGCAGCAGCTCTGAAACCCAAGGAATGGGCTCCAGCCTCTGCCTGTGACTAGCTTGGGAACCACGGACAACCTCTCTGAGCCTTAGTTCCTTCACCAGATAATGGAAATAATATTAATACTTACAATGCTGTTAGAGGCTTACTGTGAGGACCTACTGAAAAACAAATAGCAAATCACTTTATAAACGTAAAGTGTGATCTAAGGCATTTTTTACTGTCAGCAGCAGCAAGTATCCCAGGCCTCATGTTTTCTGAGCCCTGTGACATTCAGCCAATGACAATGGAGACAGGCAGTGGGAAGGGAGATGAGAGCTACCAGGTAGAGCTTTAAAGGCAAGTTACTGGGCCTTTGGACTAAGATCAAACCTGAGTGTGTAATACACACATATAAGCCAACCACATGTTTGTGGTACGATAGATTTGTCTTCTGGCTGCCTGACAAGAGCCCTCAGGCTGAGGGCTGCAATGCCAGTCCACCTTGGATGTGTCTTTCAGCCCACTAGACTCACTGGGGTTGGGGAAAAGGTATGTGTTGCCTGGGGAAACCCACTTCCAACCCTGGCTGGGGATTCTGCATGCTGATTATATAACTTAACAAAAATGGAAATTAATTTTTATAATTCTGCATAACATAAAAGAAAGAAAATAAAGTAAAAGGGACATGGAACTGGAAAAATATTTGTAGCATGGAAGACAGAAGAGGGTTAATATTCATTCAATAAAGATCTGGTGCAAATTGATGAGGGAAAAAATTCAGGACCACAGCAAACAAATTGCAAACAGATATGGCTGGGTTACTCAAGAAGTATGTTAAGTGGATGCACACATGGAAAAAATGTTCAGTTTCTCTAGTAATCAAAGAAATACAAATTAGAGCAAAAATAAAATACCATTACCTCTAAATTAGTAACCTTTTTTTATTTATTTAAAGGGCTGAGATGGTGGGGAAAGGTCACTGTGCATTGAAGGCAGTCATTGAAGAGTACTTACTTATCACCTATTATGTACCAGCCATGACTTCAGGCATTCTGGATAAAATAACCAGACATGATCCTTAGCAGCAGGGGGCTTACATCCAGGGCATCTACTTTCTGGCTGCGTGACCTTAGCCAAGTTATTCAACATCTCTACACTTCCGATGTCCTTATCTGTCAAATACAGATCATGATACCTACCCTCAGAGCAGTTGTGGCAATTTGTGACAATTATAAATCTTCTTCACCTGCTAACTCATTTGATTCACCCAGCTCTGAAACCTAAGTTAGGCAGGGAACATTAGCCCTGAGTGCAATTGAATGTGAAAACAAATACTCCAAGAGGGGGCCAGGCGTGGTGGCTCATGCCTCATAATTCCATCACTTTGGGAGGCTGAGGCAGGGAGATCACTTGAGGTCAGGAGTTCAAGACCAGCCTGGCCAACATGGTGAAACCCTGTCTCTACTAAAAATAGAAAAATTAGCCAGGCGTGGTAGCACACTCTTTTAATCCCAGCTACTTGGGAAGCTGAGGCAGGAGAACTGCTTGAACCCTGGAGGTGGAGATTGCAGTGAGCCAAGATCATACCACTGCACTCCAGTTTGAGTGACAGGGTGAGACTCTGTCTGAAAAAAAAAAGAAAAAGCAAACAAAACAAAACAAACAAAAAAACATACAAAATCCCAATACTCCAAGAGGGGAAGTTACTGGTCCAAGGTCATAGAGCCAAGGGTTCCAACCCGGTTCTTCACAGTTCTGGGTCATGCTTTCTGTGGAGTCAGTAACGTGTAAGGGGCCCTGAAGCGAAGCTGGTGAGGACTGTTTCAGATAGTACAGAGGCTAGTAGGAGGCATGAAGAAACAGCAGGTTAAGGCCAAGAGAGCATGCTGGGACAGAGTCTTCAGGTGCAGAAACCATGCGTGGGCAGCCCCAGCCTGTGCCCCTCCCTTTCCTTACTTCCGAACCCAACATGCACTGACCCCATCTGCATTCAGCAGTGACTACGGGTGAGTTTTCCATTTCTTTGACAGATGATTAGAAAAGCAGGAGGTGGCAGCTGGCCCGTTTATGATCTGCTCCTACCAGGCACTCCAGGATGATGGGCAGATGTGGTGAGGCAGGAGCTGCTGAGTGCATCCCAAAGCAATTCGCCATTCACACACTCAACAGGCACCAGTCCAGTGAATTGTGCTAATATTTAAGACACATGGTGTCCAGAACAGTGGGAGAATATAAAGGAATTTCTCCCAGGGTGATTCGGAACTCTTGTGGGTGAGCAATGTATGGGAGAATAAAATTGCTGTTTGGGTAGATCCTCAGTCAGCCAGAAAAGGAGGTGAATCAGTGATCTGGTTGGAGGCTGGAACCTGGGCAAAAGCTCACCAGGACACCCAAGTGAGGCCAGGAGAGCGGAGTGGTTTAGAGCTCCCTGCCCATGGCACTCCCTTGGTTAAAACTCTCTGGGGTGTACCATTGCCAACAAGTGAAATTCCAGATTCACAGCACAAAGAACTTCATGGTTTGGTCTCTGCCTTCTCAGGAACCACTCTTCCCTCTAGCCTTGTTGGGCATTTTTAGCTCCCTACATGGGCAATGCAGGGTCAAGCCTTTGTATATGCACAGTTGCCCTGACCCCATGCCAGCCCCTCTAGAAGCCTCCACTGAGGTTGCCAGACTGAGTTAGACACGATGCCTTGGGTTTCCCTTCCCGAACAATGTTATTTACTTACTTATCTCTCCCCACCACTACAGACTGGTCTATTTCTTATCTAGCTCTGCATCCCAAGTCTAGCATGAACTCTGACACACAGCAAATATGCATATATTCAGTAAACATGTATTGGACAGATGGAAGGTTGGGTGGCTGGTTGGTTAAAGTAAATGTTTGACAAAGCTCATCCATAACTATACAGGAGATGGGGACAGAAAGGGAGCTATGAAGACCAGTGAGAAGGCTGCTGCAAAGGTCTAGACTGTGGAAGAGGCAGGGGGATGGAAAGGAGGAGGGGACTTGAGTGAGGATGGTAGATGAACTTAATAAAACCTGGTGAGTGATGGCACAGAAAGGGTGAGAGATCTGTGCCTGAGGCTGACCCCTGGTTTCCAGATGGAGCAGAATGTGAGGCACTTAGGCAAGACAGGGAGATAGGGACCCAGGTATTAGCACTTCATATTGGTGGGGAAGGTTGGGGGGTGCTGTGAATGGGGAGAGGAGATCACCAGCTGGGGTTTTATCAGGTAGAAGCAGGCCTGTGGGCCAGTAGAGCCCTGGTACGTATTCCTACCCTACCTCCAGGTGGCCCTTTGTGAACTTTCAGTGGGCAAACCTTGGTTAAGATGGCTCAGAAATAGAGTTTACATGATTCCAGCAAATAGAAGGCTCTTCTGACTCAGCCAGGGTCTGGATCCTTCCAATGAGCAAAAGGGAGAGACCCTTTCAAGAGGTTGTACTGAGGGGTGGCATCCCTGAACTCAGCTCCCACATGGCTGTGCGAGGGGAAGCAGTTACCCCTGTGGTGTGATGGATCCCAAGGGAGGCTGTTCAATGGAGTGCAAAGAGCACAGAGTTTGGACTCAGGCAGACCCGGGGTTCAAATATGGGGTTTGCTACTCAACAGCCAACTAGTGTTGGGCAAGTCCCTTCACTTCTCTGAGACTTGTTTCCATATCTGTAAAATGAGGGCAATAAAACCCACTTTGTACTCTAAAAGTTAATTGAAATAAGCTTGCATATGCCTGGCACTTTCTGCCCTTTGACCTTCTTTTCCTCTGAACGCTTCATTCATCATTTGAACAATGGGGATAAAATTGCTATAAAGAAGCCTGTCAAGTACTTATTGGGTATTTGATATGTGCTGGGCACCCTGAAAGCTAGCAAAAAAGCTAAGGGAAGGTTTGTCCCTCTATGGACTTGAAATGATGAGTGATATTGGCATGTATTCCCTGTATAGGCATGTGCATCTTATGTTAGTTCTTACTGGCTAAGAGGCCTCGGGCAATTCACTGCATGGGGCTGAGCTCAATTTCTCCATTAGCTCACAAAGGGCCTGTTAACTTCTGTACCAAGGGCTGCCCTCAGGCTGGGATGAGATCACTTATGGGAAAGTATGGTGGGCGGAGGGTGAGGGCAAGGAAATGCTCAGGGAAGGTCCCATGTGCTCCCTACTTCCACCTCTGCAGAGTGGCTTTCCTGGGAGTTCTCAGAGGCTCCTTTCTGCTTTCTCATTTAAACACTTAATGGGTTTCACCCTTTTAAGTGACACCTGCTGGAACTGTAATTGTGCACATAATTGCTATGTGGGAATGGAGGTGGGTTTATTTCCCAACGCTAGTGCTTCCCTTAGGAAAAGAACCAGTGCACCCATGAATACGTTGCCCATGTCCTTGGAGTGGGGCCCTCAGTGGGCCTCATCCCTGGATGCAGGGCAGCTGGCCTGGGGGGTCTGGCAAGGAAAGATGAAAATACCTACTGAAGCACTGAACTTTCCAGAAACCAAATATCTGGCATTGGGCTCAGTGAAGCCACAGGGCCTTGTTAAAATACCAAGAAGGGGAGACTAAAAATCCCATCAGAAATCTCCCTGACTGGCCAGGCATGGTGACTCATGCCTGTAATCCCAGCACTTTGGGAGGCTGAGGCGGGTGGATCATGAGGTCAGGAGATCGAGACCATCCTGGCTAACATGGTGAAACCCCGTATCTACTGAAAATACAAAAAATTAGCTGGGTGTGGTGGCGGGCGCCTGTAATCCCAGCTACTCGGGAGGCTGAGGCAGGAGAATCGCTTGAACCTGGGAGGCAGAGGTTGCAGTGAGCCAAGATATCATGCCACTGCACTCTAGCTTGGGTGACAAGGTGAGACTCCATCTCCAAAAAAAAAAAAGAAGTCTCCCTGACAAGCATTCCAATTAAACTCTGAGAGACAGGGTGGCCCCCTGTAGAGTACAAAGTGAGAGATGCAGGGTTGAGACCTGGGACGGATGAAGTTCCTGCTGCTCTCTTCCCTAGTCATGCGGCCTGACACAGGGGAGTGCTCAAGACAGGGACGCTAGGATCTTTGTAATAACACTAATGATAATAGTTAGCGTTGTCGGTAAGACTCTTGTTACTGACTGATCAAATGGAACTCAGGACAGGAAAGTTTGGGAAGGCAGAAAAATGGGAACTAAAAGCTGGACCAGGGGACAAGAAAACAGGCCTTAGTGCCAGCCTCCACATAGCTATAAATACATCAATATATGACTATAAATAGTTCTACAAGTGCATAAATGCATTTTGAGCTTTTCAGGTTCAAAAACTGATCACTGGTCTGTGGCTCTGTGGAAACGACTCTTCCTCATAACGAACACTCCCTCCTCCAGATGCTCTTTCCCTCCTTTCTTTGAGCCTTCCTAGATTTATCTGAACTCTGGTAAGAATGAGGACTTTTTTTTCTTTTTCTTTTTGGCTGAACTTGTTTGCTCGTTTAGATGGATTCCTTTGTGCCCTGATGCCTGAGGTTCAAGCTCCTCCTTCTCTGCATTCATACAACACATAGGAGAAAGCCACTGCTGCCCTGTAAGCAATGTGCTCGTCTTCCAAAAGTGTCTGCATTTCTGTTTTCGGGAGACTTGATTCCTGTAGGGAGGATACTCAGGGTTCACAGTCCCTGGCCTACATGGTACTCATTTGGGGAGTGAGAGACCTCTGATGCTGCCATGAAACCTCCGTTACCTGATACTGTGTGGAACAAAGGTGTACCATCAATAATAACACAGAGTACACAAGTCCCCAGATTTCCACGTCTCAGTTCTGTAGCACACATTGTAAAGGGAAAATGCACCTTGTTATTTGTGGAAATCCTTCAGAAGCCTGTTTGAGACATTCCTGCCTTCTAGTCGAAGTCTCCTGAATGCAATCTAAACTTTCCTTGATGGCTAAGGATCACGCACAGCTATTCTTTTTACTCTGCTCTATTACACTGATGCCCTTTGTGACTACCTTCTGCAGGGTTATTTGCTCCTAAATGAAATGGCCCCAGCATCATTTCATGCTTTTGAAGTTTCTGCGCTTTCTCTTTCTCGCCCTGTGATCTTCTCCCTGACTGTCAGCACTCCAGTATCACTTTGTGCTCCCTTTGTTGTGCTTGTGTCGGACAGTGAGCGAGCCCTCGGAACACAACTCTACAGCAGGACTTGGCTCACTGGATTCTCATTATCTGGCCACATCTGCAGCAGATACCAAATACCGGCTTTCTCAACACCCACTTCAACCTCCTTCCAGTGTGCTTTCTTTTCCACAAGGCTAGACAGCTGGAAACAATACACTGACTCCCTTGCGGCGAGACCCAAGTTCTATGGAGCAAATGCACCCACAGGATTGTAGAGGGCAGATGTTGTTACAGGAGGTGGTGACTATGCTCGGGTGCATTGGATCTTCCCACCCACACAGTGGTGGAGGTGTTTGTTTATCTGGACAGCTGTGGTGGAGGCTCTGCTGTCTAGTTCCTGGAATGTTGAGTCCCAAGGAGTGAGATAAAGGGGATTCCATTAAAAGAGCCCTACGCCATGCCAGGTACTTCTCTGGTTCTCTGGCAGCCAAGCTTGAGTCCCGGGCATTCCTGAAAGCTTTGCAGGCCACCTAATATCCTGTATTAAATCCTTTTCTGTTTAAACTAGACAGAATAGATTCTGTTGTCTGAAACTAAGAACCCTGACTGAGCCAACACCCGTCTGCCCCAAAACTGTAAACTCCTTAAAGAGAAGAGATTTTGTATATGTCTTTATCTCCCCTATGCCCCAAACATACTTTGCGCCTTAAAGACCTGTACTGACTGGATGACTGACCTAAGACAGGGTAGAGAGACAAGCTCCTTGGGAGGCCCCACCCACCACTGCCCTGATGCACTGCTGCAGTTCTGCTAATGCCTGGGAAATCAGATCACCTGGCTTATTAAACTCCGGTATAAAGTAAGCATAGGGCCTGGCATGATGGCTCAGGCCTATAATCCCAGCACGTTGGGAGGCCAAGGTGGGCAGATCACCTGAGGTCAGGAGTTTGAGACCAGCCTGGCCAACATGGTAAAACCCCATCTCTACTAAAAATACAAACATTAGCCAGGTGTGGTGGCGGGTGCCTGTAATCCCAGCTACTTGGGAGGCTGAGGCAGGAGAATCACTTGAACCCAGGAGGTGGAGGTTGCAGTGAGCCAAGTTCACACCACTGCACTCCAGCCTGGGCAAAAGAGTGAGACTCCGTCTCAAAAAAATAAAAAAAAAAAAGTAAGCACAAACAAATCAGTTGTCAGTGTGGGTTGAGAGGATTTCGTATCAGAAAAATCTGAAGACTGCAGTGCACGGCCAAATTGAAATGTGTTTTGTCGGCTCAGAGGCTCTTTTTCGTTTCCTGCTTGGCTAGCTCTCTGCTGCATTCCAAATAGCTGAGGGACTTCCAGATCATCGAAGTTCTCTAACCATACACACTGTTAGTAACTCCTTTCAGTCCCCTTCCTGTCCAGATGTACAAAGAAAATAGCAAAGGGAAAAAAGTCCAACACTTCCTCACTACAGCCACCGAGCCGCTAAATCTCAGCAGTTCTGAATCATCAAACCTTGCATTTCTCATTAACTGCCCCTCATATGCAGCATTTTCAATTAAGCTGGGAGCACTGCTGTACTAATTATGTTATGATATTAGTCCCCGCAGATTAATATGCACTCACGGTTTGGGAGTGCTGTCTGAATTGTATTTCTCTATTTACCTGTAAGGAAGCCCTTCCTTGACTCGTCCAGCTGTCCTGGACTTGGGGACTTAGAGGGATGGGACCTGTGAGGGTTAATTTCATGTGTCAATTTGACAGGGCTAAGGAATGCCCACGTATCTGGTAAAACATTATTTCTGGTTGTGTCTGTGAGGGTGTTTCTGGGAGAGATTGGAGACCGCCCTCACCAATGTGTGTGGGCAGCACTCGGATCCCTTGAGGACCTGAATAGAACAAAAAGGCAGAGGGAGGGTGAATTTGCTCTGTGCTTGAGCTGGGAGATCCATCTCCTCCTGCCCTTGGACATGAGAACTCCCGGATCTCGAGCCTTCAGACTCAAAATGGGACATATTCCACTGGCTCCCCTGGTTCTCAGGCCTTAGGGTTTGGACCAGAACCACACCACTGGCTTTCCTAGGCCTCCTGGAAGGTGGAAGATCATGGGTCTTCCAAGCCCCTATAATTGCCAAACCTTCGTAATAAATCTGTCTGTCTGTCTCTCTGTCTCTCTCTCTCTCTCTCCTAATGGTTCAGTTTTCCTGGAGAACCCAGACTAATACAGGACTCAAGAATTAGGTGCAGGCCAGGCACAGCGGCTCACACCTGTAATCCATCACTTTGTGAGGCTGAGGTGGGTGGATCACCATAGGTCAGGAATTCAAGACCAGCTTGGCCATCATGGTGAAACCCCGTTTCTCCTAAAAATACAAAAATTAGTTAGGTGTGGTGGCACATGCCTGTAATCTCAGCTATTCAGGAGGTTGAGGCATGAGAATCGCTTAAACCTGGGAAGCAGGGGTTGCAGTGAGCCAAGATCGTGCCACTCCACTCCAGGCTTGGTAACAGAGCGAGACTCTATCTCAAACAAACAAACAAACAAACAAACATGCAAAAAGAATTAGGTGCTCTCAGTTGAGCTCTGTCTGCAGAGACAGCTCTGGTTACAGAAGGACCTGATCCCATGAAGCCACAGGTGAAACATCACAGGGCCCTCTAGGTGGGGCCACATTTTATGTTTCCTCTGCATCTCCACAGAGCCTTGTGCTCATAGAATATGCTCGGTTAACACTTTCTCATCAAACCAGTCTTGAAAAGTCCTACTGAAGAAACATGACAGGAAGCAATATGCTTTTTATCAAAAATATGTCTCTCATCCACGAAAAAATACAACCAGAAGGAAAAGGAAGTCATATTTGCTGCTGCATATTCTGAGTCAGACACTTCCAAAATACCTTGGCTCATTTAATCTTACCAAGTATCTTGTGAGGCAGGTGTTACCCTCATTTTATAGATGAGATGAACTGAGGCTCAGGAAGGTTAATTGCAGAGTGTGGGACCAACTTAGGAGATGGCAGAGACCTGGATGCATTAACTCAAGGGCCCATGCTCTGTCCAGTGCACCATCATTCATTAACTCTGAGATGATGGTGCATTGATAGAGACAGTGCATCACAGAGAAATGTAAGACATGTGTCCCTGTGCTCAAGAAGAACAAAAGAAACTAACAGTCATTTGCTACTAATAATCACTAATCATTGACATTCATTCAGCACCTACTACTTCTGGGGCACTCTGCTGAGTGTTCTACATGTTTCATTCTCATCCTAGCCCTGTGGGCTAAGCATCATTACCCCATCCCAAGAATGAGAAAACTGAGGCTTGGGTACTCAGCTATAAAGACAGGAAAGATCATGCCCAGAACTGAGGGACCACGTGACTTTGGGTAAGTCACTTCAGAACTCTCCAGGTCTGCTTCCTCATTTGAAAGGTAAGATTGTTGCAGTGATCAAATGAGCAGACATATGTGACATTATACTGCCGACTATCAGAGCCTTTCCAAATGCAAGGTACTCGTCACAGAAAACTATGGTGGTAAAGTGCTCTAGAGCCAGGCTGCCTGAGTTTCGATCCTGGCTTTGCTACTGAATAGCCGTGTGACCCTGGGTGAGGCACTCTCTGTGACTGGCTTTAGCTTGGTTTCCTCCTCCCTCAGGAGGGTGGTAACGGCAGCCACCTCATAGGGTCATTATGAGGACTGAATGACTGCTGCCCACAGAATTTAGTGCTGCTGTGCCTAGTCAAGAAGCAACAATGGGACTTGTGGATCCTTGGCACTTCCATGACATGGACTCTACCCTAACGTTGGCTGGGCAACTTACAAGTCCATCCCTTGATTTTAACAGGTCTGAGCAAGAATGTGGAAAGGCTACTGGTAACTACTGCCAGTAAATCAAATCCATCAGAGGCCACCACCTCCAGAAAGCCCACCTGGACTACGCTGTCCCATTGTGACTACTTCCTTGGCTGAATTTCTATGGAATTTGAAATTCAGAGAGATTAAGTAACTCATCCAAGGTCATACAACTAGTAAATGGTAAACTGGTTTACCATTTAGTAACCAGTTTACTAGTAACCATTTACTGGTAAGTGGTAAAGCAAGATTTCAGTCTGGCCATCTGACCCCAAAGTTTGTCTGCTATGCAAGCATGGGAATCTTATGTTTTTTGCTACCTGGAAAGTTTCAGCATTAAATCATCTTAACCTGGGGTCTTTTAAAAATAAATGATTCCATTAAAACCTTTCTCAACAGGCCATTTGCCTATAATTTTTTTTTCTTTCCAGTTTTTCTACTTTTTTGGGAGTCAGTTTGAGTAATTTACATTTTCCCAGAAAATCACCTATCTTGCAGAGATTTTCAGATGTATTAGAGTACCACAGCACCTTGTATTGGTGCAATTTTAAATCACATCAGTTGCTTTATTTCTTTTTTCATATATTTCCTTCATTTTAATATTAGAAGTCTTCCAGCGCTGTATTTATTTTGCAGCATACAGAGCAATAAGAAGTACACACATGAAGTGGTTTTAAAATGCTGGCCCCAGTGATGCTGACTGGCTTGAAAAGAAGGCAGAATGTATCTTTGATAAAGCACTCTTTTTTTTCCAAGGAAAAATACCATGATGAGTTTGTTTGGATATGAAAGGGAAGGCCTCCTGGGTTTAGACAAAGAAGAGTTATATTGTTCTATCTAAGAAAGCAATGAATGAATCTGACAGTAGACTGCTGGAATAGGGGTTTTGTGTGTGGGAGGGGAAAACCTAAAAGGAGGAAGGCAGGGAAGGAGGGCCAGGCAGCAAGATGGCATGCAGTGACGGCCTGGCAGTGAGACTTGGAGAGAGTGGGAGGGCCTCAGCATCCTGCAGGCTGTGTGTTGGGGCCTGCATGATTAGCTTTTAACATTAAGAAAATTGGTCACTCCGAAGTTGGAGGGGACCCCAGTGAGACCACCAGGCTCACTCCTGAAATCAAAGGAGCTGCACATACCAGGAGAAGGAAGAATGTTTGAGTTTGTCACACTCTAAAGTGAAGCTTGATAGTACTTAAATCACAGAGTCATCATGAGAATTAAACAAGGTAAAGCACTTTAGATGCTTAGCATGGTGCCCACTCATTGTAGCCCATCACTACACGCTGCGTGCACTTGTGCAGAGGGACAGAATCACTGATGATGTGTTCACACGAGAGTGTGTGTGTGTGCGCGCATGTGTGTGGTGGGGGCGGAGGCTGGGAGGCTTAAGGAGGGAATGCTCAGCCACCAGCCTTAAGAATCCCCTTGGGCCCAGATAGTCTCAAATCAACCCCCACTCATCTCTGAGCTGGTAAAAAACTAGCAAGCGGGTGGCAGGACCCTGGAGCCTCATATGGAAGGTGGCAGGTGGAATCTGGAACTGAGAAGTGACTCCAGCTAGCTCCTCTGTGACCTGGGATTGTGCAGAGCCTCTTTGGCAGCCCAGCCATAAGGCAACCAGCCTGAATTTCATTTCTGATCCTTGCATTTGGGCCCCATCTCAATTAAGATCAGTTAGAAGTCAATTTCACAGTGGCTGGTTTTTTAAGATCCCTGAAAAATGATAAGCTGGAAACAGGCAATCGCTTCTTTAGGAGCAGAGGCCTTCCTCGACAGGAGCTCAGATGCCTTATTTATTTATTTTGATTTGATTTTAATTTGGTAAATAATGTTTATTTAATTTTTTCTCTGATTTCAAAAGCAATGCATGTTCAGGAGGGAAAAACGGCTATCATATCCCTCGCCAAGCCTCAAACTAATGATGATTTTTTTTCCTTCATTGCCTGTGAGGCTTAAATAAATACCCAATGCTGATGACCAATAGTTTCCAAATATAGAAAAAAAAAAAAAAAAAAAAAAACGAGAAAGGTGGAAAGAAAAGAAGAAAAATCATCCAAATCCCACCACTCAGAGACAACTACCATTAACAGTTTGTGTGTGTGTTTTTCCTTCCTGTTATTTTTCTGTAATTGTTTTACATGGCTGAGTTCACATCGTGTGTGATTTTACATCTTGCAAAAGACAGGGTACAAAATCACCATAAGCATTTCCCCATGTCATTAAAAGCTCTATAAACATCATTTTTAACGGCTACAAAATATTCCATTCTATGAATGAACCATAATTTACCTAACCAATTCCCTAAAGTAGAGCATTTAGTGGTTTCCAATTTTTCAGTCACATAAATAAAGCTGCAGTGAACACCTGTGTGGATTCATTTTTGTCTACATTTCGTATTATTTTCTTAGGACAGATTCCCAGAAGCAGAATTACTGGGTCAAGGTATCCAGACATTTTTGAGGCTCTTGAGTCTTATTGCCAAACTTTCGTTCCCAAATCTGCCCCTTCCACAGTGTGTGAGGTGTCCCTCCATGCAGGCCTTGATCTGATGCATTTTTAAACTCTGTACCCTGGGAAGGGAAATTGCCACTGTCCGGGGCCTGGGGGCCAGGAAGGGTTTTCACTCCTCTAGCTCCCCTTGGAGAGTCCAGGAAGGTTCAGTGGATTTCCATCCCCCTTTCTGTTCCCCTCCTCTTGTCTGGTGCTCCCCTTTTGTTCCTGGCTTCAGTGCCTTTCATCAGGGGCACTGAGGCGGCCTTGTGTGCTCCTTGTCCCTGTCACAAATTCATGAGACAGTAGGAGGCAGGGAACGGAAGAGGAGGTGTCTGCGTTTCAGGGGTCATTTTTAGCACTTTCCGTCATTTATCAGACTCCAGATATTCTGTTTTCTCCTTTTGTGAGGCACCACGGTGTGCATGGGCTGTCTTATCGTTGTACTCGGACACATCTTGGCACAGTGGATTTTGCAGTCCATTTTGAATGGCACTGGAGCAACTCTCTTTCTGAATTTGTGATATAAAGTCACTGGATGTGCCCCAATCAGAGGGCAATGCTGAATTTAAACAAACAAACAAACAAACAAACAAAAAATGAAACACTTCAAAGGGGAAACCCTGTGAGCCTTTCCAAGAGTAAAACGGAGAACGACAACAAAATGCTGCAGGGGATATTGAATCATGAAAATAAAACAGAAACACAAGAGGAGGGAGGGCTGCAAGAACAGAGCCACTGTCTCCAGGGTGGGCCAGTGTCAGAGGGGACAGAAGGTCACCTGTTCCCCAGGGACAGGCAGGAAGAACGATGCCGAGAGCCTCCCGTGGAGCTGGGGCTGTGGGAGGCATTTTCCTAAACCAGGAGAACAAATATTTCCAATGCACTAATGCAGGGCGCTAACCAAGACGCTGAGGCTCAGATAAGTCGTATGCCAGCCAAGAGCAGGCGGCAACTGAGAGGCAGGGCAAGGACTCAACTCAGGACCAGCGGGGGCCAACGTCCCGCGGTGCCTACGGCAGTGTTCCTCAAACTTAACGTGGATGAGATTCAACTGGGAGTCTTGTTAAAACGCAGATGTGATCCAGCAGGCCTGGGGTGGAGCCTGAGAGTCTGCATTTCCAACAGGCTCCCATGATGCTGATGCTGTCGGTACCGGGACAGCCCTTTGAGCAAGTCCTATGACCAGTGGTTCTTAAACCTTAGCAAGCAACAGAATCGCCCTAGAGAGCCCCTCAGAACACAAATTGCTGGGTCCCACCCCCAGAATTTGTGACTCAGAAGGTGTTGGATGGGCCTGAGAACTTGCATTTTATAAAAGTCCCAGGTGAGGCTAATGCTCCTGGCTCAGGGAAAATGTTCCAAGAATCACTGCCCTACTAGACCGTGGCTCTGCCGGGGGTGAGCAGGGAGCGGTGCTCGGCCTGCTCCAGTGCTGCTGCTTGGGCCTTTCTGTGTTCTGAAGAAGGAGTTAGGGCCTTGTTCTTGACAGGGTCTGGAAGTGGGATTGTTCTTGTCCTGAGACCCTCATCTTTTGGATGTGGCATTAGGAGGGACAGGGCGTGTGTGTCCGTGTGTGCGTGTATGTGTGTGTGTGTGTGTGGTGTGACAAGTCTCCAAAGTCCTTTTAATCTCCCTCCAGAACCAGGTGGTGATAGGAGAGGCCAGAGAATTTCTTAGGCAGCTTGAGGACTCATCCATAAAAAAGCCGCTTGCAGTGCATCAGCTATATTATGTTGTCGAACAGAGCTTCCTGCTTGTTGGGTCTTGGAGTTTAATAAAAAAAAATATTATGACTCAGTCCAAACTTACAAAAGTCCTTGGGGAATCTGAAATGAATCATGTTAAGCTCTTGTTATAAAACAAACAGTCATTTCTTTCACAAGCCTGTATCCACAGCAGACTAGCTGTAGAGGTGGGAGAAAGGAAAGGTGGGGAAAAGACTCAGGGCAAGGGGTGAAATTTTTGCCCCGGGTTTTCTTAAACAACCAGAGACCTCCAGGCTAAAGGAAGACAGAGCCCAAAGAGGCTGTGTGCAGATGAAAATGCTTCTTTAATGGTGGGCTAACCCTCTAACAGCAGAAGGTATATAAGGAAGTAAGGATTTAGAGGTCATCTCCTTCAGAAAGCCTTCCTTGATTTTTCCAGGAAGAATGGCTCTAAACTTCACGGCCCTTTATCTTTGTCACTGAGCACAGAAAGCCAGCTCTGTACATGCCAGCTGTTTATGGCCACAGTGCTCTCCTACTGGACGGAATCTTCTGAGCTGACTGGACGCAGGCACACCTTATCTCCAGAGTCGCCATCCTGCATGTGGAAGCCTCTGAGAGGCAGCAGAAGCCCCGCAGCCACTGCGTGTTGGATTGACTGATTGACTTGACAAAGTTTCTCGGTCTCCCTATCTTTCTTCTTATACGGAAGGAAGAAACTTCATATGTTGTCAGAACCCAGATTACAGTAACAAAACTTGAACTAGGACGTGGATCAGTGCGCAGTTGTCAATAGGGCATTAGCCAGCATCAAAATACTTTCCTTCATGTAGAGTCCTGGCTGGGTGCCCTCCCTGGAGGGAAGAGTGAGCATATCATCCCTGGCTTCACCACCTACTAACTGGGGTCCCTCAGACTGTCATTTTCCTTCTCTGTGCCTTAGTTTCTTCACCTGAAAAGCAGGGATAATAATGGAACCAATATTGCGTCATCTTGAAAAGGTTATATGAGATGTCACATGAAAAGTACATGGCATATAACCCTTTACAGAAAAAGAACGGAAGACAGAAAAAGAAAAGAATTGGCCCAGCGCAGTGGCTCACGCTTGTAATCCCAGCACTTTGGGAGGTTGAGGTGGGCGGATCACCTGAGGTCAGGAGTTCGAGACCAGCCTGGCCAACATGGTGAAACCCTGTCTCTACTAAAAATACAAAAATTAGCTAGCCATGGTGGTGGGCACCTGTAATCCCAGCTACTCGGAAGGTTGAGACAGGAGAATTGCTTGAACCAGGGAAGCGGAGTTTGCAGTGAGCCGAGATTGAGCCACTGCACTTCAGCCTGAGTGACAGAGAGAGACTTTGTCGAAAGAAAGAAAGAAAGAAAGAAAGAAAGAAAGAAAGAAAGAAAGAAAAGAAAAGAAAAGCAAAACAGGAGATCCTAAATCTAAAAGAGAGAGTGAGTGAGAGAGAAAAAGAGAGAGAGAGAGAAAGACAAACAGTGCAAGTGGTAACGTCCTCACATAATTTCAGGCTGAAATTCCAGGATATATGTACTGAAAGGGTAAACGAGGGGGCCAGAGCATTTTTGTGAAATACAATATTCATCCAGAAAAGGACACAACACAAAATTATAGAGTGCTCAATAAATGTTAGTTGTTATTAAGACCCTATTCTGTGCTAGATATATGCTAAGCACATAAATGTCATTTCACTCTATCTTTATAAAACTTTGGGATATGACTTATTTCTCAGATTTTATAGCTGAGGAAACTGGGGCCTCCCTAGACCAGACTGGCAGAGTTGTTTCCCTACAGCATAAGTTAATGAAAAGACAAGTCAGCAAACTTTGGAAAATAATTTGGCATTATCTATCAAGCTGGAGATACCAGGCCTATGAACCTGTAATTCCTCTCCTAGGTATATACCCAATAGATCAGCATTCTCAAAACACTTGTACAAAAATGTCCATAGCACCATCATTTGTAACAGCCAAACACTGGAAACAACCCAAACCCTCTCAACAGTAGAATGGATAACTTCTGGATACCTGGATGATGGGGTATCACAAAGGAACACACTGGATCCACAATTTGGATGACTCTTAAAAAGATGACGTTGAGCAAAGAGGGTCACGTACAGAGAGATATGTATTGGATGATCCTATTTGTATGAAAAATGAAAACAGGCAAAACAGCTGATTGTCTGGACACACATACTTAGAAGCCAAACAATAAAGGAAAGGAATGATGAGGTTCTCTGTGACATGTGTTACTACGAGGTGAAGGTGAGGGAAGAGGGAGAGGATTGTTTCTTGGGAGGAGCCCAAGAAAGCTTTGGGAATATTATTGGTGTTCTATTTTTGCCCTGGGTAGTAGTAACATGATGTTCACTTTGCAATTATTTGTTGGACAGTACATGTATGTGTTGTGCCCTTTTCTGGATGAATATTGTATTTCACAAAAAAAATCACCCTCCCCCACCCCCAAAATGAAACCAAAACGATAAGGCTTCTCTTCTAGAGGGAACTCCTGAATATCCCCAGAGTCTAAAGCTGAGACAATTAAGAACAGGACAGATGGAATTCAGTGTATAAGAAGAATGTGGTAGCCGGGTGCAGTGGCTCATGCCTGTAATCCCAGCACTTTGGGAGGCTAAGGTGGGCAGATTACCTGAGGTCAGGAGATTGAGACCAGCCTGGCCAACATGGTGAAACCCTGTCTCTACTAAAAACACAAAAATTAGCCAGGCGTGGTGGCAAGTGCCTGTGATCCCAGCCACTCGGGAGGCTGAGGCAGGAGAATCGCTTGAATCTGGGAGGCGGAGGTTGCAGTGAGCCGAGATCACGCCACTGCATTCCAGCCTGCACAAAAGAGTCAGACTCTGTCTCAAAAAAAAAAAAAAAAAAAAAGAAGAAGAAGAGGAACGTGCTGATTCCAAGCCTGTGTAATGACCTTGAGGCGGGGCCTTCCCTTTCCGACTGCAGAAAGGGTCTTTATCCACGGCCACTGCTTATTGAGGACCCAGCAGTTCCAGACTCCGCATTGGGAGTTTACCCTCATTATCCCTGTTCCTCACAACAGCACTGCAATGCAACCGTTAATAATTTATTCTACAGCAACAGAAATATGTGAACATCCTCAAGGGCTCCCAGCCAGGAAGTGATGGAACTGGCATTTTACCCATGTTTGTCCCAGGACAGTGCTGCTGGTGACTACATGCTCTCCTATACTAGACTTACGTTCTGCAGGAAGGTTTGCTAAAACCAAAAGACAACTCAGTTGAAGGAATTTTCTGGACTTCCAAAGCATTTGGGCATTGCCTTAAGTTTATACGTTCTTTCCTCTACTGTTTTTACAGGAGAAGGAGAAACCGAGGGAAACTGAGGTAAAGGGCAATACACATAAAGTAGCCCATACCTGTGACCAGATCTTTGTAGGAGGGCATGGAAGCCCTGTCTACCCTGATGGTAGAGCCCAAGATGACGTGGCTCATTGGGAGCTTTGTGGTGGCCTGCCTTAACTTAATGTCCCCATGTGTCCTCAGCTCCTCTGAGGCTCAGGCCCCTCAGAATGAAGAGACTGCCACTACCTTCAGAAGTAGGTGAGATACCTGTGCAAAGCTCCCCACAAGGTACCTGGCATAGGGAAGGCATGGGATAAATAAAGACTGGCTGACAGAGTGTTCACTCAATGGCCTACATGATTCAGGAGTTAGAAAAGAGGTCCTGCAAACCTCTCCTTCCTGAAGGTTCACAGAGTTCTGGGCATTAGAGCGAGTGAACCCCTCCCTTGTTGGCCGGGGACCACAGTATTACAGAATTCCCATTAGTGCCAGAGAACAACATTTTGCTGGTCACACAGAGTAAATGTATGGAGAATCTTTCATAAGTGTCCTCCACACTTTGGGGAAAGTCTATTTTGGGCATCTCAACTGTATCTATAATTTCATCCCTAAAGTCATTTTGCACATCTTCCCAAGGATTCAAAAATAAAGCTCTATCCCATAAAGGCAGTAAAAGGATTTTCAGGGGAAAAAAGTCTTCAAATACTATTTTTAAAAAACCACACACACCTTTCTCCCTTCTCCTCCTGCATCTTCACTAGAGACCTTTGAGTTATGAAGTGCACTTAACACCATTAATTGCCATGGAAACTACAGCATCTTCTGCTCAATACGGTCAACTTTTTCTGCAGAGATTTTTTTTTTCCCCCCTAGCAGAGACTTTGAATAATGGGCTGTTTTTGTTCCATTTGAGAGAAGACAAAGCTTCCCTCCCCCACCCATTCCTTGTGATGTGTTACTTCCTCTGGCCACAATAGTGACAGCAGACCCTGGTTACCAGGTTTCTAGAAGGCCAGGAAAGAGGAAGAGGAAAAGAGGAAGAAGAATATTTTCTGAATTTCAACTTTCCAATGACAGTACCTGTGGGATCCAGATATTCTCACCTGATCTTCAGCAATAATTTGGTCTTCAATTTATATTTGGCATCATTGACACAACCCTAGTAGCATGCAGTAACAATTATTTCTAATTCTTATTTGCTTGAGTGCTCACAATAAAAAAAATAGCTTTTATCTAGTACTTACTACCTACAGGGACTATTCTAAGTTCACTATGTGTGTTCACTTATTCAATCCTCACATCAACTATACAGATATTTATCACTCCCATTCTGCAGGTGAGGAAACTGAAGCACAGAGCTATTTAACCTACCTACCCACGGGCACAGAGCTAGTAAGCACAAAAGCTGAGATTTGAACATAGGTCCCTATAATTCCAACTCTAGCCCATGCATTTTCCACCATGCTTCTAGTCTACCTTTTAAAAGGAATGACAGCATAACCCCTCACCAGCAAGTAAATCATTAATGAATAGATTGAATCATAAATATTTATTAGGCCTCTGCTATGTGCCAGGGACAGTGCTGGGTTCTATTTCAAATTCATTTACCCAGCAAACTCAACCATCTGAAACTTTTCTGAGAAATAGGAATTATGCCAAAAAGCCTCTCAGCAACCCAAAGATATCACAATATTCACACGCTGTATTTATGTGAGAAATACTACACCAACTCCTTTACTTTCTCTATACACAATCTTAATAAGCTGGTCATTTAAAACCAGACACTTGGGTTTGAATTCCCAATCTGTCAATCCCTAGCTATGTGGCCTTGGGATTTATCTAACAACTCCCAGCTGGTTTCCCCATATTTAAATAGGAGCAATCTCAGGAAGTTTAAGATTAAATCAGAAGATGTACGTAAGGTGACTATTCCAGTAACTGGCACCAAATAGGAGCTGAATAGGCAATTTCTATGAGCAGTAGTGGTGGCATTACTCATTTATTACATAAACTCTTACTGTGCATCAGTAATTCCCAGCACACTGCCTATTTGTGCCCTGCACTAATTTTCTTTTCTTTTCTTTTTTTAGACGGAGTCTTGCTCTGTTGCCCAGGCTGGAGTGCAATGGCGCGATCTAGGCTCACTGCAACCTCTGTCTCCCCCATTCAAGCAATTCTCCTGCCTCAGCCTCTTGAGTAGCTGGGATTACAGGCTCATGCCACCATGCCCAGCTGACTTTTGTAATTTTAGTAGCGACAGGGTTTCGCCATGTTGGCCAGGCTGGTCTTGAACTTCTGGTCTCAAGTGATCTGCCTGCCTCAGTCTCCCAAAGTGCTGGGATTACAGGCATGAGCCACCATGCCCGGCCGGCACTAATTTGCTTCTAACAGAATGCCTAGAAAATCAATTGTGAGGATAAATGAGATAATCCACATATAAGGCAAAGCAGGATGCCAGGCTCAGGTCAGGCATAGGTAGGAAGTGGCAGAGCTAGAATTTGAACACACATCTAGTGACTTTGAATCCTGTACCTAGGAATGACTAGATTGAAGACATTTGTCCCAAATGGGGAAGAAAGCCACACATTCTCAAGTCACTGAAGGCCAACCCCACTGTCCTGTGCACCTTTAAAAAAATATTTCAAAAGTTCTGCTGTAACTTTTGCTATTCTAATTGAGAATGTCTGGTTTCCAGGCCTTAAAAAAAGTAGCGATCCTGGCAAATATTGCCTTCTATCAACCCAACATTAGACACAATTCAATGTCTTAATGGCATTTGTAATCATTATGCCATGCTTCTAATTAAAAATTAATAATTGAAATTCTGATTATCACAGATGTCCATGGAAGGCAAACTTAGACAGCAACTTGCTAGGCAAAGCTTAAACTCTCAATTGCTTTTTAAATCAAATAGGTATCTGGCTATACAATTACTTAACAAACATGCATTTCTTGGGGCTATATCCTTGAAAGAGGTTTAAAATGAAAGGATCCACTAGTGGTTCTTTGAGAAGCTGTAAGTGTTGAACTTCTGGTTTTAGCCACACAGTAGACTGGTTTTATGGATCTCTCTTCCCACCAAAACCATATAGAAATGTGGTACCAAATGAATTATTAAGAAACATTTAACCAGAGCTTTAAGTGAAAGATCTGAAGACATAGTAGCCCAGAAATATATGAGACACAGGCATACATCTTAACAGCTAGAGGCTAGTTTTAACATCTATGTGGGGGAAAAAAGATGTAGCTCTGGGCCATGTGAGGCAAAGTTGAAACTAAGCTCTGACACCCTGCATAAGGTGTGGACCTTGGAAGGGTTTCCTCCCTCCATGTATGAGATGTTTGCCCATCCAGCTGCATAGGAAACCAAGAAGCTTCCTTCTGCTCAGGGCTTTGGATAGAAAAATAAATAGCCTATGATGTATAAAAACTCAAACCTGCACCAATGCAAGCATGAAGTTCAAATTTACATCACCTATGGGTTGCTAAAATCCTAAACCAAGAAATTAATGTAAAAACTGGCCTAGGACAAGTAGGACCTCTAAGTTGCTTGCTCAAATCAGGCACAAAATAGCTCTTTAGACTCTGTAGGGTCACTTTTATCACCTTGAATGCAGGGAAATCCCACTGGAAAAATAGAACAAAACAATATCACAAACTACATCACCTGAAAATGAGCTTACAAAAAAATTAGAAATCACCCAAGAAAACACTCTACCAGCAGGGCAACCAGAAGGTTTGACACCCTTGAAATACTAAAATACTCTGATAGATTATAAATATATGACAAAAAAAATAAAGGAATAAAAATCATGTTAAAAGAATAAAACTATGAGAAAATAAAAGGAAGCTGGAAAAATAAGCAAATGAAACTTGAAAAAATGAAAAAAATGGTCACCAAAATTAAAATTCAGAAGCTGAATCAAACAACAGATTAAGTACAGCTAAGGAGATATTTAGTAAAATAAAAAATAGCCTTGAGGAAATTTCCCATAATGCAGCACAGGGAAATAGATGGAAAATATGACTGATCTGTCAAAACAAAACAGGGCAAATCAGAAGATCTAACACACAACTAATTTCAAAAGGAGAAAATGAGGGAGAGGAAACAAAACTACGGAATAAAAAGGGCAAAGAAAAAATTGTAAAAGCTCTCTGAGTGTTGGTTTTCTTTTGCTTTCTGAAGGTGGCCGAAGAATTATGAAATAAACAGAATCTGTGGATTGAAAGCAACACAAGATTTAACAGTCATCCATGGGGAAAAGGATGCTGTGAAGCAGTTTTTGTTGTTGTTGTTGTTGTTTTGATACAAAGTTTCGCTCTACAGCCCAGACTGGAGTGCAGTGGCGCGATCTCAGCTCACTGCAAGCTCTGCCTCCCAGGTTCACGCCGTTCTCCTGCCTTAGCTTTCCGAGTAGCTGGGATTACAGGTGCCCACCACTATACCCGGCTAATTTTTCTTTTTTCCTTTTTTTTAGTAGAGACGGGGTTTCACGATGTTGATCAGTTTGGTCTCAAACTCCTGACCTCGTGATCCGCCCGCCTCGGCCTCCCAAAGTGCTGGGATTACAGGCATGAGCCACTGCGCCCGGCTGAAGCAGTTCTACTCTCTAGTTTGTCAGCCAGAAAACTAGGGCAACTACTGGATACTGTGAACTACCTATAGTGGAAGATTGAATCATTGGTCCTAATTCTTTACCCTTCTCCTTATGCCCTTTGCCTTGGACTTTTCAGTACTCCCGACTACAGGTGGAGTACATTTCCCCACCCACTAGGGAGCTTGACCTCTCTTCCTTCTGCTGCCATGAAAAGAATGTGCCCCAGCTCTCCTGCGGGTCCAAGGAGGATGAGAGAGTCACGGAGCAGACCTAGATCCACCTGCTGATTGGAGTTAAACCCCTGAGAGCCCAGTTTAGATCAGCTGACCCTCAGCTCACTCCCAGACACATGAGTTGGAGTCAATGATTGTTTTAAGCTACTGAATTTTCAAGTGTCTTGTTAATGCAGCACGATTGTGACAATATAGTTGCTTAATACATATACTATATCAACAGATTTTAGAATTCTGAGATAGACATTGTTACCTCCATTTTGCGGTGAAGAAAAGACAAAGGCTCCAAGAAGGAATGCAACTTACCCAGTGTCACATGAGAGTAAACTCAAGAACTGAGGCTTATTCTGTCTGTGAAGCCCAAACTTTTAACTTCTGTACCAAATTGCTTCTCAGCAAATGTTTGTTGGATTAATGGATGAACGGACAAAGGAATAACAGCCCATCCACTGGGGCCAAAAACATAAACTGCATTCACTCAAACTCACACTCAGGGCCTGACCACCGTAAGGTCTGAGCAAACTCATCAATGTTCCCAAAGAGGCTCATTTTCTTTTTATGAGGTGTCTGCTGCACAAAGAGCTTGCCGGGAAAACAAATCCCCTTCATGCCAGGAAACAAACACTGCACTGGAGTGGAAAATAATCGCAGCCTGTCAGACTCCTTGGCATGCTGATGATCTTCATGGTCCAGCAGATGGTGTCAAGGATGTGACCTCCGGAGGCTCACAATAGGCAGTCGAGGAAGCCCTCATCTAAATGGACGACACAGAGTCCCACAGCTGATCTGCGTCTTAGTGCCTGGTACTTTAGCAGCTGCTAGGGAACTGTCTGAGTGGTATAGCTTCTCCTCTGAACTGATGGGATCCTAAATAATTAATCTCCCTGTTTTATGTGGGGTGGGAATGGGAAGACCATTCAAGAGGCTACAGAGGTTTCCCTGTTTAAGTAAGAGAGGATGAAGATGTTTAGACCTTCATCCCTCCCCGTTTGATTCACCATCTCAAAGTAAACGGAAATAAAATCAGTGACGAACTGCTTTTGGTTTCATAAAATTGTACTTTAAAACTTATCTCCAATCCAGTAGAAAAAAAATAGACAAAGAATATGAACATTCTATTTACAGAAGAACAAATACAAACAGCTAGCTAGTAAACATATGAAAAGACACTTGGTCACACTGATAATTAAAGAAATGCAGATCAAAACAACAATAAAATTACATTCTTTTCCCTATCAAGTTGGTGAAAATAGAAAAGCTTGATAATTTTCCAGTGTTTACCCATAGGAAAGGGGCATCCTCATATGCTGTCAATGGGGGTGTCCACTGGTGAAACTATTTTGTAGGTCAATTTGGCAATCAATACCTATCACAATTTAAAACTTTTTGGTTCATTTATTGTATTATTAGAATTTACTCTCCACTTACACCCATCCCCCAAAACATGAATATGAGAATAGGAATATGAGATTATTAAAGAATTACCTGTCACAGCCAAAAAACTAGAAAAACCTAAGTGTCATTGAGCAGAGACTGAGGTAAACAATGTATGGCACATTCAACAATGGAAAAATACGCAGCAGTTAACAAGAGTAATTAGTTTTGTAAGGACTGATAATGAAACACCTCCTAGGTATGTTGTCAAAGGGAAAATCCAAGAACAGAGGATAAATGACCTCTTTGGTATAAATAAAATATGAGCCTACACTTTCTTTTATGGAAAAATAGCAGAAAACTCTTTTGCTGTGGCCACCCTTGGAGAGAGGCAGCTAAGAAGCCGAGACCAGTCATGTGTTCTTTCTGGACTCTGCACTTTCTGACCATGCACATCTACTTTTTAAAAGTTAACAGGAGTTACTGGGGCAATGAGATTAAAGGCCATTTTATTTTCCTTACCCTGGCACACATCAAAAATCTTTTATATTAAGTGCTGCCACTGAATATAGTATTAAATGTTAATATTATATAATGTGTTCAGTGCCACGCTGGTGAGGTTAGAGTGGAGGACAGTCACATACACAAGCAGCTGGTGTACAGGAAAGGACCTAGAAGGAAAGATAGTGTTAACCACCCCAGTGGGTTTCTTTGACAAGCTTGAGTTGTTCTTCCCTGGAAATAATCAGAAAAATAAGAAACTGGGGCTTGGGAGGTGGAAGGAGACAGTGGAGGTTGGGGTAGAATAGAAGCTTTTCTGTGCATCCTTGAGAGCCATGGAGGGGACAGAGGCGAAGTCTTCCCAGTTCTGGAAGGGCATCCTGTGCCTTGCAGATGACAAGGAGCCTAAGCGAGAGGGTCCCACTGGGCTTGTAGGGCATGGGCAGCAGCCCCGCTGGGTGACCAGAAAGCTCTGGAATTCACTGAAGAAGTGGGGGCATGGTGCAAATCTCCCCATAGTTAGGGAGGCTGAAGAGGAAAAATAAAGATGCCTATTTTTCCATCTCAACTGTCCAAGTTTATTTTCCTGTGGGACTCTAAGCTGCAGAGTACAGGTGACCCCTCTGTCTCCTTTACACTCTGCACCCAGCACGGTGCCCAGTGCACAGAAGGACCTGTGTATGAAACGCAAGGGATGCTGACACTGTCTTTGCAGTCCGGCCTCTCATGTTCCTAATGCCTCCGTATCTTACACAGATCCCTGCAAAACTGCAGCCAGGTATCCTTTAGAGCCTAGAGTCGGCTGGCAGAAGATATTTATACATGCAAAGAAGCTCAAAGAACTCCTCTTGGAAAGCCTGACCTATTTCACCAGTTAGTGATATCTGAACAATAAAGATTCATTTGACTTTATTAGATCAAATGTAAAAATAAAATTAAAATTAATTAAAAATGACAGCATACAGCTCCTTACAAAAACACCTTTGATGTGCATTCAACACATTGAATAGCTAAAGTTAGGGAAGCCAATGAGTTTTCAATTATCCCAGCTACTGGCAGAAAGAGATAACATGGGTAAAAGAAATCCACAGATAATCAAAATTAAAAATCCTTTATTCTTTCTTTCCATTTCAACTTTTGTTCCAACACAGTCTTGTTAAGACCTATAAGGAATGCTCAGGTTTGTTTAATCTTTTCTTCTGTCCCTTTTTCTATTGAAGTAGAGATGTAAATAAGGTAAGAGAAGGTGGCCTGTCCTGAGAAAGCACTGTGTGTTAGAGCAGAGCTGGGCTGGACAGTCTTTGCTTCTCCAGCTCTTTTCTCTACCCTTTGCTGCCCTTTCTGTGCCCCAGGAGGCTGAGCTTTTGGGGTAATATCAATGGTATTCCTTCCTCTTTGACTTCTGGTTAGGGTTAGGTAATTGGAGCCACCAGCCTCAGAGGAGAGAAAAGAGACAGGCTGGGTTGTTTATTCCCCCAACTCTTCCCTGCTAGGCTATAGTTGTTAGTAGTGGCTTCTTTCTTCTACCTAAGGCATGGCTGCTGTCCAGCATCTTCTCCTGTAGCCACAGCTCTCAGTAACTACTACTGCCCTTTCCTATTTAGCCCTAGGGGATAGTAACAGTTTCCTGGTGTTGCTAATCCTGGGGTGCTGCGCTATCTCACTGGCTTTCTGAAACCCTGCTCCTCACTCAACCCTCCTCAGTTACTCCATTTGAGTGCCCATCAGTTCCCCCCACCTGTCATGTATTGTAGCACTTCATGTCCTCATTTTCCCCAGAAGTGGAGAGCCCGAAAGAGGATAACTGCTTTGCCTAAGGTCACATCACTAGGAATTGGCAGAACCAGAATTCCAAGCCAGGACTGCCCAGTTCCAAAGCTTGGAGATATGACAACTCGATTTCACCAATGGGAAACCGAAGCAATCAGTGAGAATCTGCAAAATGGTGTCACCTACAAGAGAACCATTTGAGTTTCCATCTCAGAGTTGAAAGGGTTCAGAGGCTGGATCTTTAAGACTGTCCATGCCAGGTTTGTCTGGACCTATTAGGAATCCTGCTGTTTATCAATGACTTTGTCTCTTGGATTTTAACTTTTAAAGGTCCTCTCTCATTTGTGGCTCCTGGACTCTGAGCCTCACAAGGGGGACTTTCAGATTTTGGGCTGTCATTGGGTGATAGGACTTTCTGGGAATAGGGCTTGAGAGTGAGGTGGAAACTGAGGTAACTAATCATGTCCTCATTCATCCATCCATCTGGTCAATGTTTAATTACTAAGGGCCTGTGGAGTGACCAAGATGAGCAAGACATAACAGATGGCTCCTCACCTAGTCAGGATCAGTGACAAAGGCTTCCTGTAGAAAACAACCACTGAGCTTCAATTTAAAGGGTAAGCAGGAGTGGGCACAGTGTGGATATGAAAGACAGAGCAGTGACTGAAGGAAGGCAGGAGCATTCTAGGCAGAAGAGGTGGTCTGACCACAGGATGCATGCAGGTGATAGGAGATGGGCTGGAGGGGCACACATGGACCAATCATGGTGGGCATTGTTCAGGGCACTAAGGAACTAGGCCTCCATTATTAGGCTGGGGCCCAGGGTCTGGGCCAGCCTAGTAGCTTCTCAATCTGAATGTTGTATCCCAAAGGGCTGTTATGCCACTTCTTAAAGAATTAAAAAAAAAAATCCCCAAACCTATTTAGAAGTAGAGATAATAGTTCAATGAACCCCTATAGACTCAGCATTCAGGATGCTGCTCCTTAATCACCTCCAGTTTCAGGTCAAGATTGAATCTAGTGCCTGGAGCTCACCCAAGGATGTGGTGCAAATGTCCTCAGCTAGAGGGAGAGGACACAAGCCAGAGGTGCTCCTTAAGCCTAATAGAAACAATGGCCAGCAAATACTGATCCACTTGCTTCTTTTCAACTTCATCTTGGAAGGATGGAGGGTGGAGGGGCCCACAGCTAATGCAACAAAAGTAATAAACTAGAAATACTTGACACGTGTCTTTGACACACAGGCTGCCAAACCATCTGCCAGGCAGGTTGAGAACCTCCTCTAGTAGAGGTTTCTGGAGTAAAAAAGAATACACAGGCTATCAGAGCAGGTCACACAGAATCTCACACTGACCCATTATTAAGGCCACCACATATGCTGCTCAGAAGAGGAAATTTTAAACTGAATTTGAGACCAAAGAGCATCCTGACTCCACAAATGCTATCATTAAGGATCATCACAGATAATGTGGTTTTAATTAGAAGGGCTGAGGTACTGGCAAACGTTCAAAAGACTTGTCATGTGAGAATCCACCAGCACCATGGTGAAAACAGCCCGCAGAATGAGAGCCTGCTCAGGTGCAAGAGTTTAAGCCTTCTTCCTGCAAACACCTGCGAGGTGAGGGGTTCACTCAATCCATGGTACAGACTGGTTGGGTGGAAAACTTGGTGTTATCCCCCTTACATTAATGAGAAGAGGAGGAGAATGGTTCGGTGTCTTGTCACTTGCTGAGGTGGAAAGAGTTTTAGAGTCAGACCAACAGGCCTTTGGAGTCAGATAAATAGGCCTCTCTATTAGTTATGATGATGAGACCTTGGACAAGATGCACAAACTTTCTGAGCCTTGATTTCATGTGTAAAATGGAGACAACTACATCTACATTCTGCAGGGCTAGCCAAAGGTTTAAGTGAGTTAATGCATCTCCACACTGGTACAGGTGACCTATTATACACTGGATGGTCAGAAAGCATTACTTTCTTCCCTTTTCCAGCCTCCCCAAGCTAGTAGGCAGTGGGGCCTCCATTCAAACCCAAGTCTTTGTGAATTCTAAGGCTGGTCCCCTTCAATAACTCTATACAACTTCTCATCCTTCCTTGGCAAGGGCCAGGACAGGGCTTTATTTCACAAGGGTCAAGTGTGCAGTAAGTGAAAGTGGCCTTGACTTGTAATACACCAGTTTCCAAATGTGAGAAGTTTCTTGCCTGCATCTCTAAATCCTATCAGCTTCCTGCACCAGGGAATCTTTACTGACAGTGAATGCATTAAATACCAATAGATGGCTGGACTTCTGAGCACATCACATAATCCTTGTCTGCTAACGGAGCCAGGGGCTTAAGCAGATGCAGTTATTTCAACCAGGGAGGCTCAGGCAAAGTTGTTTGTCTCTTTTTAAGAAGTGCTCCCCCACCAGCTCCCTGGCTCACTAGAATGATGTGTCTGTCATTTATTCATGCAAGCCACCCACCTCTCTAGGCAGGCAAATCATCTTTATGCTCATCTGAAGAAAAACATGCCTGAGATGAGCAGTCTGAAGCTGAGTTTCAGTCCTGGTCCCTCCACCTACTAGCTGTATGGCCAGGGATAGTTTCTTCACTTTTCTAGTTCATTCCAAAATAGTGAAGATCACACATATTTGGTTCACAATGCAGAGAATTACAGTGCACTAGGCCATGTGCTCAGTGTTAGATGAGCTCATATTTCTCCAAGGAGTTGGAGGGTGTTCCTAGGACAGAAGTAGGCATGCCATAATGAGGATATTGCTTGGCCAAAAGGAGGGTTTCATCAGTTATGTACCTACGCAGACTACTTTGCACAGCTTGGTGGAAGATCAAACAAGATATAGAATGTAAAGAGTAAAGTACTGTTCAAAAGTAAACTAGTATGAATTCATACATCTATGCATCTACCCATTCACACACTCTTTCCTCCACCTATCCATCTAGTTCAACAAAAAATATTTACTATCTATTACATGCTAAGTCCTAGGCATTGGACATGCATCAATGAAAAAAATATGTAAAAATTCCTTCCCTCCTAGAACATACATTCTAATGAAATCTACCTATCCATCTTCATCTACCCAGCCATCTATCCATCTATCCATGCATCCATCCATCCATCCACCCACCCACCTACCTACATACTTACTCACCCATCCACTCATCCATGCATCTATCCACTCATCCATCCACCTATCCACCCATCCATCCTTCTACCCATTCACTCCTCCATCCATCCATCCATCCATCCATCCATCCATCCATCCATCCATCCATCCATCCCTATACCCATGAACTCAATCACCAAGTATCCACTGAACATCTACTATGTACTCACTATGGCACTAGGTACCAGCAAGCAATTAAAAGAGAAAAAAACTCAACAACTGTCTTTTGTTGCCATTTACTGTAGTAACCCAAGATGGGTCAATATCACATCACTTGTTGACAAGATCCCTGGGCTCTGAGCATCTCATTATGGCCACTTATCAGACCCACCAGTTAAAGAGCTCTGTGATGCAGGAAACTGTTAAGAATCGAATTAGTGGGATACAGTGAGCCCTGCCAACTGGAGGGCTGTGGGCAGTGGAGAGAAGTGGCTTTATGTGGAGGTTACAAATTTTTTGTAAAATGAACAAACATTGTGCCTCAAACATAGTTGTACATCTGTTTCTCATGTGAGAATAGATATTGTTGTGACAAAATATAACTTCATTTAAGGGCATTGGTGAACCGATATCATTACTTAACATCAGAATTGGGACTAGGGTAAGGTGAGCAAGGCACCAAGGGTGAGAATTTTCAGGAGGCACTGAGTGCTGACCCTGCGGTGGCTCCACCCTGATGGCGAGTGCTTCCTTAATTTCTACCCTAGGGTGCCTCACCTACATCTTATCAGCAGTATATTAAGAACATCCCTTTAATGAACACATTCCATATGTCTGGATATGTGCTATGTGTACTTTGTGTATATTGACTTACTTAGCTTTTACAACTACCCTAAAAAAATAGAGATTGTTAGCTCCATTTTACAGAAGAGTAAGCTGAGGCTAAAGAAGGCATATGATTTACTTCAGGTAATGGAATCATGAAACCCATGGAATCTAGATCTGTCTGTTTTCTGACCAGAGAACGCTTCAGGGGCAGGATATCTGCCTTGTTCTTCCTTGTTGCCCAGTGTGCAGTAGAGGGACTCAATGGACACGTGACTGTGGACTCCAGAAATCACCATTTGCTTTAATTCAACTCCCTTCTTCCTCCTCAGGCAGCACGCCTCCTGGTGCCAACTCAAGGCTTTCCAAGGCTGTACCTCATTATTGCCAGAAGGACCCTCCCACCTGCCCAGTATCCCCTACTCCTGACACAGACTGGCCTGAGGTTCTTCTGGGGATCCAACCCCAGATAATGCCAAGTCCTCCCACAACCCACTTCATTCTCACAGCTCCTTGACCAAAGGGACAACTGGGCTATGAAAATGATGCTTCCTGAGCTTGGAATTTTCTTCTTGGAAGCAGAGCAAAAGAAATAGAAGAAAATGAGGCAATTTAGAGATCAGCCAAGTCAATTTGTAATAACCTGGGTTCTAAAGTGGCTATAATTGAGTGACAATTTGCCATGAGGCATAGGGGCCAGTATTCCTATTTGCCTTGACCCGGCAGGTGTGGAGAGAGCGGCTGTCTAGTGGGTAATTTCTGACCTGAGCCATGCAGACTGGACCTTTTGTGTGGAAAGTTCACTGGGAAGTACCTCCCTGACTGCTGAACACCCCTGACCCTGGGTCCAGACATAATTTCATACCTGGAGATCGACCTCTGCAGAAAAACTGAGCTGAACTAGCAGAGTAGCCTCCATGCTTCTGTGTGGGGAAAGCTGATAGATCTGACCCCACAAACCTGTACCAAACCCTGCACCAGGGGCTGTGGAATGTACATTCATCAGACACAAATGCTCTTCCTGGCCCCATGCTAGGCCTGTTCCTGTGAATTCTTTCATGTAATGCTCGCCGTGATTCCATGAAATGCTGGGGGAAGGGTCCTAGTTTCTTTGGGGGATGATGGAAATGTCCTAAAATAGATTGGCTTGGCTTGGGAATGAGCCCCCACTGTATCTCTGGCTCTACATGGAACCCCACACCAGAAACCCTTGGGGACAGCTCTTCCCACCCTCCTTGGGTCTGGAGACTGGGCTGGGAATACACAGAGAGAGCGAGCTGTGGGTTCTGTAGGATGTGATGGCTTCTACATTTTTTTGGACTGTTTTTCTTTAGGAGGAGGAGTGCTATGGGTTTGGAGATGAAACCATTTTAAAAGCACAGATCTTGACAAAACAAAGCCAATGCCTTCTTCCTCCGCAGCCTCTCAAATTTCTTTCCTGAACCCCAGAGACAAATACTGGGGCAGGCCTCTGAGTCCTTCCAAAGAAAGATGTTATGCTGCCAACATTTGGTTTCCTATAACCTCTGGATGGATGAGAGCAAGTCATATGCGTGGTCCATGGGGACGCCAAAGGGGCCTGCGGAGGAACATGAGATCACAGCCCTGCAAGGATTTTCTTATATTTTGAAGAAATAGCCTTCGGGATAGATTACTTTTTCTTGAGGCAGAGACCATATGATGGAAGACAAAAGCCTCAGAACTAGGAGTCTGAAGTTTCAATGGTGTTTGAGTACCCATCACGGGCCAGGTGCCAGGCCTGCATCTTCTGAGACACGATGGGTCCCAGCTCTGCACTGAACCCAGGAAAGTCTTGGAGGCTCAGTTTTCTCACCCACAAAATGGGGTCAATAATGACGTCTACTTCACTGGGCTGCTGTGAGAGGGCATGGAAAGGCTGCAGGGTTGCAAAGTGCTGTGTGATGCACAGTTTATGGGTGCTTTTCCTGTGTTCTTTCACAGGCTGTATTCACGGAGCCCAGCCATTGATCTGACACTCCAATCTGGACTTCTCTTTGAAAATTACCAGATTCAACAAAAAACATCTGGCTCAGGATAGGGAGCCCCCAAGGAAGTGGACGCCAGTCCTGACGATTAAATTACTACTAGCCCTTGCTAGAACTGAAAACAAATTTTGTAAGTGTAAACTGCTCATTCCATCCATTTCCCCTAGTCTTTGAAGATCAGTCTCTTTCCCACCCCCATTTCCTCACTACAGCAAGAAGAGATGCTTCGGAAATGAGACCTCAAGATGTAACTCTGAAAACAATTTAAAAAGGAATGTGTGACCCAGCAAGTGGCAGAAGTGCTTGGAGAAGCAGCTTGGTGTATTAGGTTTAAAGAGCAAGACTTAGAGTCAAATCCCGGCTAAGCCTTAGGCTGGCTGTGTGATCCTAGACACATTTCTTAACATCTCTGAGTCTTTTAAGTATCTCACCTATAAAGTGAGGATAATGATAATTACATGGAAGGATATCTTCAAGGAAAAAGTGATACATAAAGGTGACTAATATAGGCAGTGCTTAATAAATATTCCCTGAATTGAGTAATTGAATCAGTGCAAGCTATCTCTTCCCCTTCCCTAACACTTTCGCTGAAAGCCCAGCTTTTGTGGCTCTCCCTGACCACCTGCCCAGCACAACATTCTTTTCCAATGGGCTCAGTGGCGAGAGGAAGATGGAAAGCATTTGGCCAGAACGCAGACCTCATTAACTCCCGTGTCTCTCCATCTGCTATCTATCAGGAACCCAATGCATGGAGGCAGGTGACCAATAAAAGCCCTCCCGTTTCCCTTTGTCTCTGGGCCAGTGCATAACAGTGCAAAGCTGTCCACAACTGTGGGCCCTGTCAGGGCTCTGCTCTGGCCTTGTGACTCGTAGCAAGAGCAGAGACTTTGCTGGGCTGAGGAAAAGGAAGCTGAGTTCACAGCCAACTCAGAGGCAGCAGCTGGGCCCAGCTGGCCTTTTCTGTAAGTCAAGGGGGAGTCTGAAAAACCAGCAAATGGCACCGCAAACACGGTGAAATAAGGAGGTCATTATGTACAGCACAAAAATCTATGATTCAAATGAGTTTCTTTATTTCCCGAGGGCATTGAAAACATTGCTTGATTTACAAAAGTGAGACGTGCACTCTAGTTTTTCCAGAAACATGGAGTTTGCAGGAAGAAAGGTGCAAAGAGTCCATGCAGACAATAAATGCTCAATAAAGTGTAAGCTGTTGTTATTACAGAAAATGTCTGCTGAGAACTCCTTCACACTTGTTGCAGGTGGTATGTAGGTTTGCCCCTAAATGTCCAGGTAGCCAATGGAAAGTAGTAAACATGATTAGTTTTAATCAGCGTCACAATTTCTAAAGTCTAACAGTAATCCTAGTACCCCAGGACCAGCACCACTGTTAATGCTACTAAAACCAGAGACAAATACAGCTCTCCCTTGGTATATGTGAGAGACTGATTCTAGCACACCCTCCAGTTTATTGAAATCTGTGCAAACTCAACTGCGTATGAGAAAAGTAGACCTAGATCTCCCTATGTATGGCCTATGGGGCTTCGCGTCCCTTGAATATGGTATTTTCCATCAACATTTGGTTTGAAAATAATCTGTGTATAAGTGGACCTATGCAGTTCAAACCCACATTGATCTAGAGTCAGCTGTAGCATCTTCCGTAGGTCCTCTAGAATGGACATTGTGTAATGAGAAAAAAAGAGATGTTCAAGTAGGAAACGCAAGGGCTGTTTTGCTGATGCTGACCATTGCTCTTACTTATCAGTGTCCGACTGTGAAGAAACTATGCTACCCTTCTCACTGAGATACCAAGGGAGCAGTGAAAACATGGCTGGCACGGGTGCTTTACAATCTCAAGCCACGCGGGCTCAACGTCTATCTTTTGGCCTTCCTGTTTTGTCACTAGTGGAATTAGAGTATTATTAATCAACCAATCAGCCAAATAAGGCTCATTACCATTAAAGAAGAGAAAGTAAGCTTTATTTATGCAATTATAAGGCATTTACAAAACAAAGGGATTATTATTAATACTTGAGTCTGGCAATCTTCCCAGAGTGGTAAACCAACAAGGGCTTTGTTCTTGAAGAGGCAACATAGCAGTTACAGATTCCTGTCCTCTTGCTCTAAGCTCAGGGTGTGTGGCAATGCCTCCTGAATATTCAGGGAAGGTTCTGAAGGCCTCCTGTTCCCCTCAGTGTTGTTTGGGGAAAACATCAGTGGATTAGGAGGCTGGTATACTATGTGACCCTGGCCCAAACTAACAGACTCTCTGGGCCGTGGTTTCCCAGCGGTTACATGTTGGAAATGGGACTAAAATCACTGGGTAGGACTTTTAGAAAATACCTGGGCCCAATTCCCATTTCAAACCAAGGGAATCAGAATATCTGAGGGTGGGGCCCCAAAACAGTATGTTCAAAAAGTGTTCTAGGTGATTCTAGAACATAAGCAGGGGCTGCAAACCATGACTTGGATGACCTCTAAGTCTATTCTGTTTATACCTCTGGTCTTGTCAACACTTGGGACTTCTCAGAGACACCTGTTCCTAGGTTATCAAAGGCAAATGTATGAGTGGAGGCAGCCAGGTGTGGGGCCAAAGGTGTTCAGCTGCCTGGAGACAAAGCATAACACTTGCCTGAGTAGATTGCTTTTTTGAGATACAGTACAGGAAAAATCAAATGACACACACAGCCTATGGCTCTCAGTTTGACACCCCGGACAAACTGACAGATCCCAGTTCCTTTTAGATGGCTAGCTCACTGCCTTGTAATGTGTGAAACTGCACGCTCCCTGGTGACATGGGCCATTTCTTGTTTGACTTTATATCAGAAGCCCTAGGCACATGAATGAATGGGTGAGTGGGTGGGTCTCGGACATTCCTTGATTCTTCAGGTTCACATTGCCTGATAAAGACTTTAGGACTCTAGGCCTGCACTGTTCAATACGCAGCCATTGGCCACATGTGACTATGGAGCCCTTGAAACGTGGCTAGTCCAAAGTGTAAAATACATATCACATTTCAAAGACTTAGAGTGAAAACAAGAATTTAAATTTTTATTGATAAATTTTTACACAAATTACATGTTGAAATGATATTTTGAATAGATTGTGTTACATGTAGGATTAAAATTAATTTCCCCTGTTTCAGTTCATTTTTTAAAAATGCAACTACTAGAAAATTTAAATTTTATATTTCCATTGGAAAGTGCTGCTCTGAGCCATTTTTCTTTCATTGACTTTTCATCTATGTATCCATGCCATCCTTTTGTGTGATTTTTTTTTTAAAACATCTCTCTCCTATCAATAAACTCTATCTTTCTCTCTTCTCATCTTCTGGTAGGATTGTAATAAAACAGTATGAGAGATAGGGAGGAAACAGGGCTTCGGATTAAAAACCTAGTCCTTCTCTCAGCCTAGGAGGTTATGCTATCTGTTCCCATCTCTCACCTTCTACCCAGGGTATTTTCTTGTAAATGACCATGGCGACTGTCTCAGCTCCCTCCCACAAAGATTTCCGCTCCTTTCCTACTCTCAGAACTCTTACTCATCCTTCAAGACCCAGATCAAATGCTACCTCCTTCTGGGAAGCCCTATCTGATTTCCCAGACGGAGTAGGTAGCACTCCGCTTGCCTCTCCAGCACTCAGCTCTTACTGCTGTTGTAATACTTCTCCCAGGGATGATTGTGATTCTTTGACTAGATGGTCTACTTCATAAGACTTATTAAGTGCAGGGCTGATCTACTCTGTGTTCCTAAGGTCTGACTCAAGATCTGACACGTGCTCAGTAAATGTTGGATGAATGGATAGATCTCACGCATCAAGGGAAATATCTTTATATATTCCTTAATCTTCTCAACAAATATCTACTGCATACCTACTATGTATCAACCATACCAAGCACACTCTAGGCACAGGGAATATTGCAATGAGCAAAATAGTCAAAAATGCCTGCTTTTATGGAGCTTTCCAGCTTCTGCTAAAACGTACCTTGCATCATCCTAATGCCCAGATGTTCAATAAATATTCACTAATGCTGCTGTTGAAGAAGAGGAATGGTGCAGGCAGGAGGAGCTCCTGTGCCCCAGAGCCCATCCTTCTGAAAGGCACAGGCCCTTATCTTTGCTACTGGTCTCACTAGAGGCTCCCTTAACAGAGTCTTTACAACCTTCCACTTACGTTGTGTACTAAAGAGTTTAAGAGGTGCAATAACATTGTAACAGCAGGTATTTATTGGTTTTGATAGAGACAGAGGCAGCTCTGAATTGACCAAAGCACGGCTTTTGCTTTCTTAGAGGCACACCAGTAGTGACCAAGGAGACTGATAAGACTTTTAGAATTGTCTAGAAGAGTAACCACAAAAAACAAATTGAAGCCATTGCATGCATTAAACAAAGGATCATTAAACAGAAGGATCTCTGCCCTTCAGTACCACAGAGTTTTATGGGAGAGACAGGGATGTACATAAATTATGAGATACAAACCAGGTTTGGATAAAGGCTACCACACTCACAAGTGAGCATTTTGGATATCTTATAGGAGTTTCATCCTTAACCCACCCAAAACAAAGCTCCTCATCTTCTCTCCACAACTGCTTCCTCTCTGGTCTCATGATTGGCCCCACCATCTACCTAGTTACTCCAGCCACAAAGTGAGACCTGTCTGTCACCTTCCTCTCCCTTTCTTACCATCCACATGCAATCAAGAACTGAATCTTGTCAGTTCTAATTCTAATCATCTCTACAACCTACACATGCCTCTCCAAACTCACTACCAGCACCAGAGTCCAGCCCATCATCATCACGTACCTGGACTACTGCAAAGCCTTCTTGCCGATCTCCATGTGACTACTCTTGACATAGTCCCTGCACCTCCCCTGCCCCACTGTTCTGTGGAGGCCATTTACCCTGTTCAAATCCAAAGATGAATGTCCTAATATGAGACAAATGACAGAAATGCCTCACTGCTCAGTCCATAGTTCTAATTCTGAGATTTGGAAAGATAAAGGTTGATGCTAGGTAAACTATATAGAATAATGGAGTATATAGTAGGGACTAAGGTTTAGAGTCAGATACACCTGGCTTTAAATTTGAAATCTGCCACTTCCTTGCTTTGTGACCTAGGACAAATTAAAACATCTCTGGTCCTTCATTTCCTCATCTGTAAAAGAGGATAATCATCTTTACCTCCATGGTATAGACTCTCTTAACATAATACAAAATATTCCTTAGAGAATAAATTATATAAGGTATGACTAGCACTTAAGGCCAGTATCTGGCACATAATAAATTCTTGATAAACTGTAGTTGGTTGAAAACAAAAAGATTATTCACAGAAAGTAGGTATTTGTCTCCTTAGGGAAAACTATGATTCTGACAGAGCCCAGGTCCTGCCCCAGATGTACCACTTCATTACCAAAATGTTCCAGACACCTGTATCACCTATAAATTGTTTGAGTTTTTGACTGTGCCAAAACAATCTAACACTCTTCTAGTGTAACCAAAATGGAAGATCCTTTCTGTTCCTATCACGTGAGTGCTAGGAATCTCCAGTTTTACTAGGGTTTAAACTTCTTAACATCAATTTAAAGAAGGAAACATAATCAGGTATAAAATTCCCAGTGTTCAAGAGGGAAAGACAAATTGCCCGGGAAAAGCACAAACAATTCTGGTATTGAGACCAGAGAGAACTTTCTCAACTGTGAACTCAAAGAGAAAATCTGGAGTACTACAGGAGTCAATAAACCTTTCCCTAAAGGGCTGGGCTGTAAATAATTTAAGCTTTGTGGGCTATATGATCTCTGTTGCAACTACTCAGGTCTGCCATTGTAGCTCAAAAGCAGCTACGTAGACAACATGTATACAAATAGACTGTGTTTCAATAAAACTTTATTTACAAAACAGGCAACAGGCCTGTGGGCTACAGTTAACTGACCCAAGTATAATATAATGAACCACATTTCAGCTATCTGACACTGGACAAGTCACTTCATCTCTTTAAATCTTACTTTCCCATATCAAAACATGAGAGTTTGGGGCATGAGTGAAATGTAAACGAAATAAGGTAGAGTCAGTCCTTATTATTCATGGACTACCTATTCACAAAAATGTATTTGTGAATTTGGTTATTCCCAGAAATGTATTTGTAACCCCAAAGTCAACACTCTCATGGTCATTTGTGACCATGCATAAAGAGGTGAAAAATTTGACTCATCAGGTACAAAGTTCCCAGCTGAGGTTGAACAAAACAACACTCTGCCTTCTTGTCCCAACTCTCATAACGTAAACAAGTTTCCTTTTTGCAACCTATTTAGTGCTACACTTTTCACATTTTTGTACTGTGCTTTTTGGTGGTGATTTCAATGTTTGAAATGTCCACCAAGCATAGTGCTGAAGTGCTAGCTAGAGTTCCTAAGTGCAAGAAGGCTGTAACATGTGTTATATACAAAATGTATGTGCTAGATAAGCTTCATTCAGGCATGAGTTATAGGACTGCTGGCTGAGAGTTCACTGTCGAGGAATCAAAAACATATATTAGATAAGGTATCTTTAAATAGAACATACATGAAACCAGATGATGTATTAATGAGCTGACAAAAATGTTTTGATCAGAGGCTTACAGGAATCTAACCCTGTATTTCCCTTAGGAGCAAAGGTTCCATATTCACTAATTCAGGATTCCCACCTACATTTATATAACATAACTACTGTAAAAAATGAGAATCACCTGTACATGAACACGCTGTTCAAAGTAGTAGCTAAAAACACTATTACAAAATTCTTAGTTAATAACCATGCTGTGATACTCTTATCTCCTAATGCTGCAATAAAGCTATAACTAATTAAGCATGTTAGTTTTATTCTATCTGTATTATTTAACAAGAGTGCTGCGTTACTGTTATTAAGTGGTTGTATCCAAAGTCAGCCAGAGAATGTGTCCACTTTTTCTTTTTCCCATGGCTTCCTAAAGAGAATAAAAACAAAAATAAAGCCTTCCTACAGACTGTCTCCCAGGGGCTTCTACAGACAGAAAGCAGAAATAAAGCACTCTCTAGAGCCACAATTTTAGGCAAAGATGAGAGCAGCATCTTCCAGGAGGGGAATAGGGAGCCGCGTGGGTGGGGCCTCGAGGCTGCACCCCTGCCTGGGGGAGAGAAGGGCTCCTCAGGGCCCCTGCTTGCCCCAGTGGCCAGGCGGACTCTGAAGAGCAGTGCCCCTGGCTCCTTGCTGCCCTAGTTAAAATGCCAGCCTGGTATTTATTTGTTTTCTCCCAGACAGATGCCAATTACAGGGGGTTGGGGAAAGAGACAATGGCCCAGATCTGATTGACAACGGCTGCTGAACAAGGGGCCTCTGTGGCATGCTTAATGAAAAGGCAACTGTGGTTTTATTTCATCTATTTGATTTTAGAGTGTCGTTTATAAAAACAATTCAACCAGCAGGATTAACTACTTCTGGGCTTTCTCTTCTCCCTCTGGCTCTGTAGATGTCCTGCTATCCCTGACTTCGCCTCTTCCTCCCTCCACTCCCAGCAGGTTCCTTTCCAGGGTCTCGCAGAGAAGCACAGGCTTGCATGCAGCCCCACTTCACCAAGACTCCTCAGTGATTGCTGAATTTGTCCCCAGGTCCCCATCTCCCTAGCACCACCGTCCTTCCTCCCAGCATCTCCTCCTGCCTGGCCACCAGCAGGAGCCTTGAGGCTTGGCTCCCCCTGTTGTTCTTTCCTCCCTGGAGGCTTTGGAAGTATGTGGAGCCAGTTTGGGTTGTTAACAATGAGGGTGTAACTGGCACTTAGCACTTACGGGTGTGCACAACAAGGAACATGCCATCCAAAATGATCCCCAGTGATTTTATTCCCTTGGCCACTTTGTAGCCCAAGTGACTTTGTTTCTAGTCCCACAACCTAATTACCAAATTGTATGGCATGTGAATTATATTCAAATAACCCTGCTATATAAATTTTAAAAATCTAATTACCATAATTATCTACTCAAAACTCTTAAATGATTTGGGATCATCTGTACTGGATCAAATTCAAACTCCTCACATGGTACCCTAGGGTTTCACTGAGCTCTGGGCCCTCCTATCGCTCCCATTTATCTCCTCTCACTGCTTCTCACTAACCATGGCTCTCAAACCCACCCCAGTGAACTTTTCACTTCTATTCCAGCTCTGCTTGCTGTTCATATTCCCTCTATCTAGAGCACCCTCCACTTCACTTCCTTCCATGACAAATGCTTACTCAACTTTCAAGGCTCTGTGTAGGCATCACCTCCTTCAGGAAGCCCACCATGACTCCTCCCAGCCTCAGGCTGCCTCTCTGTGTTTCTCTTGTATAATTTGTAGGGCAGTTACTCAACTATATGGCCCCATGATGGCAGGGAACAGGCTGAATTCAGTCCTCAGCAGAGGGCTGGGCTCACAGAAGAACAGATCAGGTGGGAGAACAGCTTCCCTCCTCCCAATCAGAAGCAGCTTTGCTTCTTCTGTTCTATGTATTAGGACATCACGAAAGACTGAAGAAAATTCCCACAGTCACAAAAGGTTTGGAAACTCTGATCTAGGTCATTGAGTTTGTCTGCTGGGGAAAGTGATGACTTCTGAAGTCATTTTTCGTGTTGACTTCTGAAGGCTAAGAATGGAGTTAGTCAGTCGGGGGTAAAAGACCAACAGGTACTTGTATGCCTTTCTGACCCCAGTGAAGATCTCAAGATCTAGAGTAAAAGCTGCAAGGGGAACATTCAAACTGAACTTAACAGCCAGCGTTCCTGAGCTGCCTGATAAAGCTCTTTCCCCAAAGGGTTATGTCTTTGAAGAGGTCATCGAATGCTAATCGGAAAGACAAAGATGCTTACAGAGCCTTTTTCTTGTCTTTCTAAAGGGCTTTAGAGATGGCAAAGCCACTTGCTCCTCTGGGTTCTCTTGCCATTTATTCGCACTTTTCATACCACTCTGGAATGTTCTATTTATAGGTCCATAATCCATAAGAGACCATGGCCCCTCCATGATGGGGCTGAATTGTATTTGCATTTGTTTCCCCAGGGCCACAGTGGGTAAATAGTCTGTGTTTGCTGAGTTTACCTCCTCACCTTCCCTCATGAGGGGAAAGGTAGGTCCAGCCCTCCTGAGGGCCTTGCCTAAGGCACCAGCTGTTTAATGGTGGGGCTGGGTAGAACCCATGTCTTCCCTTTCCATTCTTCCACCACAACCCTGAACTTGCTGGAGTGGTTCCAGCACGGCATCCTCAGCCCACATACTCTCCCAGCTCTCTCTCACCGGGTCCTGGGGCGGGAGTAGGGGAAGTGGTGACCACTCGCCTGGGACTACCTCTTGGTAAGACCACCTAGTAATGAGGGCTTTTTGTTCTGTAAGTGATCAAACTCTCCCACTCCAGGAAAGGAGAGAAGAGGAAGCAAACACATATTTCTTATGGACTGAGCACCCGCTGTGTACCAGAGACTATGTCAGCCACACGCACAGAGCTCATAGTTAAAATGAGAACGTAGATGATCTCATTTGGTTCCTGTAACAACCCTAGGAGGTAGTGATGTCTGCCTCCATTTTCCAGATGACAAAGTCAAATTAAGAGTAAATGGCAAAATAGGGATTTTCAGCCTCAGGCCTTTGTGATTCCAAAGCCACAAAGTGCTTTTTCCACCTCCCACCTCCCAGAGGGACTCACCCAGTCCTGGATTCCACTCCAGCATTCTCACAAGTTTCTAGCTGATGCAAGCTCCTTTCCATTCAACAGTCATTGCCTGGAAGCCAAGTGTATGCGCCAGGCTGTAGGGGTGCACTGGGGACCGATATAAGACACAGCTCTGCCCTCCCATGGTCCCAGGCTCCTCAGCAGAGAGAGGCGGCAGCCTTCATTTCACTAGGAAGTGGTACAAGCCACTGGCATTCCCCTGGCATTGTTATGAGTATTCAATATAAAGCAGGGGTTCCCCAACCCCTGGATACAGACTAGTAGAAACGGCCTGTTAGGAACCAGGGAGGAAAGCAAGGCAAAAATTCCAAAAAGGAAACTGGCATTTATTGAGTGCTTACTGTATTACAGGCATGTTCTAAATGCATTATACCAGTGGTCCCTAACCTTCTTGGCTCCAGAGATGGGTTTCGTGGAAGACATTTTTTCCATGGACAGTGGGGATTGCGAGGGGGTGGGGGGTGGTTTCAGGATGAAAATTCCACCTCAGATCATCAGGCATTAGCTTCTCATAAGGAGCGCACAACCTAGATCCCTTGCATGTGCAGTTCACAATAGGGTTCATGCCCCTATGAGAGTCTAATGCCACTGTTAATCTGACAGGAGGCAGAGCTCAGGTGGTAACCCTCTTCGCTCACCCACCGCTCATCTCCTGCTGCACAGCCTGGTTCCTAACAGGTCATTTCTGTGGGTCTATGTCCAGGGGTTGGGGATCCCTGATTTATATTGAATACTCATAACAATGCCAGGGAAATAGTCTCTTGTTATTCCTCATGTTACACGTGGAGGGATCTGAGAGTCAGAGTGAAGCTGTCATTTGTGCATAATCACCCTGCTGCTGCAAGAGCAGAGGCAAGACCAAGTCAGCCTGAAAGCAGAGACTTTGAGAGACTGAACCATTACATCAAACTGGAGGTTCAGGAAAGGCTTCCTGGGAAAAGGTAACTTTTGACCCCAGATTGTTCCTGAATCTCTTTCTTCCAGGACTTCTTACAAAAACAGAAGGGAATTACTTGAATTACTTGGAGATTTTTAAAAAAGACTTCCCTAGATTCAGGTCCCATGATAAGTGACATTCTCCCCTCAGCGTGCCCTAGGCATTGCCACTCTCCACACCTCGCCCATCCCCTTTCCTTTCTATTTCCATTTGCCTTCTACCTCCTACCCTAAGGGTTCAGCTCAGTTATAGCTCCCCCTAGGGCCTTCCAGCAGGGACCAGCGACGACCCGTGCCTTTAACTCCTCCGGTAGGTCTCCGATGTGGAGACTGGGGGGAACTTATGACTAGTTCAGTATTTATAAGGTGTTAGGCTGGGAGTTTTACATAATTATTTCCTTTAATCTCACTTTGTCTTACCACTATTGCATGGAGCAGGTGTCAGCATCCCACAGAAGAGAAAACCAGACATACAGAAATGTTATGACTTGCTCAAGATCGCCCAGCTAGTGACCATAGTGAGAATTAATTTGCCTGACTCTGAAGTCCACATTCTTAGTTTAGTGTGCCTGGTAGGTTGTTTGTCTCCTGTGGGTGTCTGTCCAGCTGGAAACATATGGTGCACTCTTTGCATGTAGAAATAGGGTTGTCTGTATCTTCTGCACCTGCACTGTACTTGGCATATAATAATTGCTTACTAAAGTTTATCAAATAAATGAATATTTTACACGTTCCTGTATCCTCAGTGTTCAGTAGAGTGCTCTCTATATTCTAACATCTAATGAAGGATTTTTTCATTTTTAAAAATTAAGACAAATGTTTTATTAACAGTCAAGCTTAGACCAGGTGAGGTGGCTCACGCCTGTAATCCCAGCAGTTTGGGAGGATGAGGTAGGTGGATTACATGAAGCTAGGAGTTTGAGATCTGCCTTGCCAACATGGTGAAATCCTGTCTCTACTGAAAATACAAAAATTAGCTGGGCGTGGTGGCACATGCCTGTAGTCCCAGATATGGTAGGCTGAGGCATGAGAATCACTTGAATCTTGGAGGCAGAATTTGTAGTGAGCCAAGACTGTGCTACTGCACTCCAGCCTGGGTGACAGAGTGAGACTCTGTCTCAAACAAAACAAAACAAAACAAAAACAACCAAAACCAACCAATGAACCAACCAAAACACAGTCTAGCATTAATGATTTTGCATCCCACCTATATACAAAATGCAAGACAGTACTGTTCTTGCTAACATTTCAGTGCTATTTCAAGTTCATTATTATAACCCCAGCAACTCCAGGCCTAGGTAGACGGTTAAATTCATCCAATTCTGAGTCTGACTCTTAACCCCTTCTGTGACATGTGGATGGCTTTAGAGACCCAGGTTTATGGAGCAGTGTAATGTGATGCAAATGTGGTACTTCCAGTATCACATTTGGAAGGCTCTGCTCTTTCTTTAAGTAGTTTATTAATCTGATTATATCTGGTTAATCTCCCTATAGATTAGTTTCTTTAAAAAGGTGGGGGGTTTTAAATCAATGTTCTGATGTCCTATGGATCAGGCAAAAGACCTCTGAGGTTTTAGTGAAGGATCTTTTCAAAGATGAAGATGAGTAAGCTTTCTTAATTAAACCCCAAATTCAACAAGATGTGTTCCAGTGCTACCCAATAGTCCTGCAGTCATCACTATCCTTATAACATTAGGAGTGAGGCTCTTCCTGAAAGGCAGAAATGCAAGTTTTGATCCCCACATCACTACCTACAATATAAAGTATGATGAAGAATAAATGATAGCTACTCACCTCAAAATATTAAGAACAAGGACCTTTCAGGTGCTATATAACACCTATAACAAAGCCTTTCTCTGAGAGCTACGCCTGTGGCTAGAAGAGGCACTTTGCAGAGCTGCACTGAGGGGAAAAACTGACCCTTAAAACCCATTCTCATGCAAGCCTATTATTTAGAGTTACAAGGGTAACCAAAAGAAGAACTGCAAATGCCATATAGATGACTCCTAATTGCAAGCGCACCCTGGGGGAAGGCAGGGTGTCAGTGGCTGGGCTTTCATTTCACCCAGCAGAAAGGCAATACACACTGTGTAAAGCTGATAGGTGACTTTGGAGCAGTTTAAGCATATACTATTTAGTGATGTGGACACAACCACTAGAACTAAAGACAAAAGTAGTTCAATGTGGTTGTGTCAAGGGACAGGATTTGGGGTTCAGGAACGGTTTTGCTGTTTACTATAAGATCTCCTGCATTATTTTATCTTGGAATCATTTGTAAGGATGGATATCCTTGATTTTAGAAAAATTTTTTAAAGTCCTGCTTTTTGCCTTCCTTGTTCTCCAAGAAGTCACTGTTATTTGGGGAGTTTGGAACTATTCCTGCCTTTCCATTCAACTACCTCTCAATCTGTGGCTTTCTGATGAACAAAGGGTACCAGTGGAGACTGGGCTGTGTGTTATGTTCATCCCATACAGTAAGGGGTCCTAGGAGCCATCTCTCTAGAAGTGGCGGTGCAGGAATGCCCCACTTTACAGTATTTTATTGATTGTTTACATCACAACTGTTTTCAGAACAGTTCAGATCTGAAACCTGTGTGATTTTAAATTTTCTAGTAGCCACGTTTTAAAAAGCAGAAAGAAAAAAAATGACAATAATTTTAATGTTATATTTATTTCATCTATAAATATATTTTATTTATCTAAAATATTATAATGTTGCTACCTAATATAGAAAAAGTATTCATGGGACATTTTATATTCTTTTATTTTTCCTCCTAAGTCTACGAAATCCAGGGCACATCTTGTATTATATTTATGGTACATATTAATTCAGACTTGCCACATTCCGAGTCCTCAATAGTCACATGTGGCTGTTGGCTACCATATTGGTAGCACAAATCTGGATCTTTCAGTTTCTCCAACCAAGCGACACACACTCTGGCCTCTTCTCATATGATCTTCCCTCTGCTTGGGGCATGCTCCCCACCACCCCCAACCCACTGTGCTGGGCTGACTTTCAAATCAGAGGTCACTTCCTCCTGGAAGTTCCCCCTGGTCTGAGTTAAGGGTCCCTCTTACATGCTGCCATGGCATTCTGTAGGGTACTATTAAGATACATATTAAATGGATTGTAATTACTTGGGTTTCTTGGACTTTAACTCCATCTATATCGTGTTTATCACTGAGCCTCCAATGCCTAGGATGTGCCTTGTACATAGCAGACACCCAGCAATGTACGCAATTTTGCTTGCTAAAATAAAACATCCTTTAGGCCCTGGACATCGATCTGCTCAGGGATGGTCCTAAGAAGCAAAGAAAAACCAGCTTCTCTCTTCACACCTACCCAAAAGAGCATAGACTTTGGAGTCAGTCAGGCCTTGGTTCAAATTCTGATTCTACCCCTTAACAAAGCTGTGTCCTGGCCAAGTCCCTTTACCTCTCAGAGCCTTAGTTTCTCCATCTGTAAAACGGGGCTATCAATCTGCCATGCATAATTGTTGCACAGATTAAACAACTGATATAAGTGGTCTAGAATTAGTGCCTGGCACATGGTGAGTACTTTACACCCAGTTTCATTAAATTAAAGTAGCCATCAATTACAACTGCATAAATAATGAGATACATCATTATTTCATGAGCCACTGAGAAAAGGGAACAATAACTTCCAATGACAATGTCAGTTAAACTATGACATGCCTTCAACTGTAAGATGCATCCTAATTTCAGAGATGCTAAAAAGTTAAGGTAACCATCTTAAACTCAATGACATTTGTTAAGTGATTCTCCCCTCCTCTTTCTCCCTGGAGAGTTACTGGACAGAACTCTTAGGTAGAGGATGCTGACCTCTGACCTGTGTCACATTACATGGAGTCATGGGACTTGGGTTTCATGAGGTGCTCTAGAAACTATAAAGAAAGAAATGGCTATTTAATGAATTCCCATCATAGGCCAGCCACTTTCCTTACATTATTTCAATCGCTTTTCAAAACAATCTTATTTGGTATATTTTTCATTTTTAAGAAGAGGAAATGGCAGTTCAAAGAGGTTAAGTTGTGTAGCTAGTACATGGTGGAGCCAGGCCTGGAACCGGGGCCCATGTCACGCGCCGCACCGCTGCCTCCACAGCCAGGCCTGGAACTGGGGCCCATGTCAGGCACTGCCCCACTGCCTCCACAAAACCCAGTTTCTAAAGGCCTTAGATCTCGAGGTTGGCTGGCTGTTCTGAAAGCCTCGTTAGCAGCATCCTGTAAATGCGCTGTAAATGCCCTGAACTCCTAAAACAAGCTCGGGATCAAACCATCAGCCCTGAGCTTATTAGATTTAATGCCAGGAACAAACCTTGAAACAACAGGTTAAGGAGACCCCTACAAAGATCTGAGGGAGAAGCAGAGCCTGACCCTCCAGGGGCAGCAGGCTGGCAAGACAAGGCTGTACACAGCTTGCCAGATCCAATATCAGTGAAAGGGAAGAATGCCGGCTTCCTCCTCAGCATCTGCAAGCTGTAGCACTCCTCCATGGCACCCCACTGTGTGAGGGGGAAATGAGGAAGGGCCTGAGATGCTGAAATGGCCAGGGGTGCACGGGTGGTAAATGTGGAATAGGGGGATGTTAGGAGGGAAGCCCTAATGTGGGGAAGTCACCCAAGCTTGTCAGTGCCTGAAACATACACATTAAATGTAAACACCTAGATGGGTGGCAGGGACTAAGGACAGAAGGCAGAAGGTCCCTTTGGTTAGATATTGGGGAACAAATTTGCTCACAAATTCATGTGAGGGTCTTTTGCAGTTTTTCGCTCTCTCAGATTTGCTAAGGCTGAGATGACATGTTGGCCCTGCAATAATTTAAGATATAGGAATTTCCTTACAAAGTTCAGTGTCTTTCCACAAAGTCAAAGACACTGCTGATTTGATCAAATTGCTGATTTGATCATCTGAGGAAGTGTATACTTCATGGGAGTTTCTCAAGCTTCTTCTCTGTTTAAAGTAGCTCCCTGCATCTTCTTTATATTTTTCGAGATGAAATCTTAGTAAAATGGTTAAGAGAGGACCTAGTATAGTGAAGTGGAAGGCAGGGCTCACCAGGCCACCCCTCCTCTCCTATCCCCTGGTGAAACCCCAGCACTGGGCAGAAGAGAGACTAAAAACCACTGAGCTGGCACTTCCAGCTGTGGCATTTGATGAGTCTGCTATAAATTGGGGGGGAAAAGGCTTAAACATGTAACAGTGGAAGCCTGTTGTAGTAGAGAGGATGCTGGTTTGGTTCACCAAGAAAGCAGCACTTTCATCTTAGTTTGGCTGTGAAATGAGTTTCCCTAGGGTTTGGCTTTGGCATGGGTTCTGGGCCCCATCCCTCACTTGTCAAGTGACCTTAGCCATAAGACTTCTCCCCCGGCCTCAGTTTCCTGCAGGGAGCTGGGATTGCTCAGTGGCTCTCGCACAGTGCTCAGGGGAATCCTGGAAGCAACCCTCCCTCGCTTCACCACTTTATCCAGAACATCTCTGCTTTTGTGTATTTCATACATTTTGGATCCCTGTAAAACTTGCTTTGAAGATGTCTTTGTGGTCAGTAAAAGTTTGAACTCTGACAGACTGAATCATCTCCTACATTCCTTCCAGCTCTGACATTCCCTGACTCTAAAAATCACCAAGTTACAATCTATTCATGGGAATAAACAATCCTCAAAGAAGTTGGAAGGTGCTGGGTATTTGTGAGCAGGGGGTGTGTGTGTGTGTGTGTGCGCGCGCGCGCATGCACGCGGGTGGCATGTACTTGTGTGTGTTTAATCCTTCAACATTTATGTGTGTGTGCCTGTGCTTCTCAAACGCAAGCCACATGCAAACATTTCCTCTGCAAAGTTCGGTGCTTTCAAGTTATTTATGTGCAAAAGATGCCTGCAGGCAAAGCAGGGCAAGCATGTTTCTGTGCCAGCCCAGAAATGTGCTTTGCACTCTGCAGGTGAGAAGACACTGCTGCCCTGCAGCCTGCAAACAAGGAAACCAATTGAGAACAACACAAATCCACCAGGCAGGTATTCACACCCTTGGTTTCCTCATTTTCCTGCTGGCCTTGTCTCCATTCCCCAGGCCTTCCCTGATTCCTGCCCATCTCTCCAAGATAGAAAAAGGAAGACAGAAAATGCAGCCCAGTAACCATTTCAAAACAGTGACATGATGCTAGAAAACAGTCATTAAGTCCACTGCACACTTGTTCACGTTTCCCAAGCCTTGCTGGGTGAAACTTCTAGACCAAGGGCCGTCATAGTGCCACAGCTGCAGATGCAGCCTGAGGGCAAATAGAAGTTGAGGCTGGTTCTCCCTAGGTGACAGGTAATCCTTAGCATCCTGTATAGACAGGCCTCCTGGTCCGGCCTAAGAACCCAGCAGAAGGGAGCAGATAACAGCAACATCAGACCATGAATAAATCAAAAGTAATTTCCATTTCTCTTTGGATCTTATGGGTTTTATGTGGGGGGAAGGTATAGCACACATGCTTTTCTGATTATATCTTCATTATGCCACCTAAAAACAAGCAGATAAATAGACCTTAAAGCTGAAAGAGACCCTGGAGGGCATCTCACCACCCTCCTTATTTTAAGGGCAAGAAAATCGAGACCTGGTATGGGAAGGATCCTTGCTGAGAATCATCCTGCTATACTACCTAGGAGACTGGACCTCAGGCCGCTGGCCATTTCATTCAGCCCCAAAGCCGTCACCAAGTATACTTACACAGTATGCTGTGGCCTTCACTTGCTAATGGCATACTGTGTAAGTGATGAGGACAGGAGGGACCTGAAAGCCAGCTCACACTCTGCTCGCCCAGCCCTGTGCCCTGGTGCAGGGCTATGTCTGCCTGGAGGAAGGGCATTGTCTTCTAATTTGCACAGAAGCAGGGTCTCCAGGAGACAGGAAGTGTTCACAGAGGGGAACACTGGAGCCCCAAGATGAGTTTAAGAGCAGAGAAAGAAAGTGCAGATGTTTTGAGTGGAATGGGAAAATGTGCAAAGAGCTGCTGTTAGGGATTCATCAGGCATGCATCTTTCTCCCAGCCCAGGCCCAGTGCACCCTGATGCCTGGGCCTTTACCCAAGGCCTCTCCAGGAAGACCCAGCCAGAAACATGCTCTTTGGATCCCATCTTGGAGTAGAAGGTTACAGAACCCACCCCTCCAGGCCTCTCTACAGCTAGGTTCCAATGGCCCTGTCGTCCTTAACAGGAGACTTTGGGGGCCTCTACCACTGCCATACTCCTTGCTGCTTTTGGGGTACCTTTTGCAGCCTCCCCTGTCCCTCCCATCAGCCTTTTTTCTCTGCCCCCCACATCCTGGGGAGAAGGAAATCACCCAACAGAGAGGAGGGGAGACCTACCCCAGCTGCTCTGCCCACTCCTGGCAACCGCCCCTCCCTCCATCCCCTGAACTTCTGCTGCCTCAGGAAAGGGCTGAAGACACAGATTCTAAATATGGGTACACCCCCACCCCCAATCCTCCTGCCCTGCTAATATTAGCTCTTTTGTAGAATCCACTGACAGCATTATTCCCTTTTTTTGGCTGTGCTGGTGGGAATTCTTCTGCTTACAGTAAGGAGTGAGGCAGACTGAGCCAGCAAAAGTCTGCGGAACACACTGAGCCAGATACAGAGAGAGCTCTGCTACCAGGGGCTGTGCCAGGTGATTTATGGAGCTCCTTTTCAGACACAAGATTTATGATTCTGCGAACAGGGAGTTTTGGGAAATGGGCAGGGCATCTGGATGAGGATGGGTGGTTCTGGTTAATTGAATTTGTCAGCTTCCAGATAGAGGGGGCACTAACAGTTGTTGACGATTTACTCTGAGCCAGGAACACTGCTAAGGATTTCGTGTACATGATTTCATTGTATCTTTACAACGGCCCTATGAGGGGGTAGAATTATCCCTATTTTACAGATGAGGCATTGAGGCTCAAAGAAGTGAAAGTACTTTGCCCCCTGACAATGTCTAGTCAACGCAAAGATGGGATTTGAACTCAGGTCTTTGTGACTCCAAAGCCCTGGCTATTCACCATGTCATCAGGCCTGTTTGTTTCAACACTGGCAGAAAATCTTTTGAAAATGGTGCGAGTGTGCTAATTCTGCATGGTCCATAGTTGGGGGCAGGGAAGCAAAGTGCTTATTTTGGAGTGAGGGGATGTGAACTGGGTGCCTGCTGCTGTGAGGCCAACTTGGAGCAACTTATTAGGCCTGTCTGAGCCTTAGTTTTTCCACCTAGAAAATAGGAGTGCAGATAGAGAAACCCCAAAGGTGCTTTTGGCCCTGACTCTTGGAGTCTGCATAGTTTTCTGAGGGTCTTCTTTATTTTGATGGCTAGTTCTCACCATCTTGGCCCAGAAATGCAGCTTGAAATGAGCACAGTGGCATGAGGTGAGGGCAGAGAGCAAATTGAACATGTACTGACCAGAAGGCCCCCTAAGCAGCCTTCCTGCTGAGATCTCACTGTCTTGCAACTCCTCTCTACAAAGTATAAGAGAACAAAAAAGCTAATTCTGCCTGAGGCAGTATAGCACAAACAAGGTCCTCCTGGTTTCTCAAATTCACTCAAAGAAAGAGAAAGCAGATATGAGAGAGAGCATATAGATCTGGAGTGACTGATAATACATGGGGGAAACAGTAGGTATTGATTTCATTCCACTGCTTATTTTCCCACCTTGTTCCAACAAGGATTCAAGGCAGGGGCACTTAGGAGTTGGTGACACCTAAGGGGTTTGCAAGGCCATTCACTGAGAAAGGAATAGAGTCAATGACGATAGCTGATTGAGTCTAGAAACACAACGTTATAAGCTTGTCTCCAACAGGAAAATGAGACTGGCCAGACAAATGGACTGATTTGTCAATCTGATGGCTGTCCTACTGGCTTATTTTTTGGCACCTGGAGAAATGCACCCTTTGGGGCAGTCCACCTTGCTGTCAGCATTGTGACTGAAGGCTCAGGAGGAAAGACCAGGGCCTGCGTGTGATGGGGAAGCCGGCAGGAGCTGTTGAGAACCTCTTGAAAGAACTCTCTTCCCAGACTCCAGACATTGGAGGAGCTTTCCCATCAAAGCAGCGTCAGCGGAAGCACCCAAGTTCTTGCCACTTCATCTTTGTTATATTTTATTGACGTTACACTGATACTGAAATTTCATTTCCAGAAATCTTTCCTGGACCATTTCTCTGAGGAAAGAAGCTAGCCCATTAGTGAGCCACTCAAGTGGCCCGTGGCAGTCTCTCAGGAATTCTCAGAGCTTGCAGCTCCCGAGTGGTGCTGGTTATGTGTGTACATGTGCACGAGTGACAGACAAGCGCAGTGACACTGTCACTATCAGGAAATCACAAACAACAGGATTGTTTTCAAGGTGAGGCCTGGGCTCTTCATCCTCCAGAAACCAACAGAGCCTAAAGGGAAATCTCACAGGCACGGCCATGTGTGCAGACCCAGATAAGCGCATAAGGCCCATGACACAGATGCACCCAACATGCACCTCTGAGCCCAGACACACATGCCTGCTTGTAGGCACGTGCACAGGTGTTTACACCTTTAGATGCCTGCAGAGCCCTCACATCCCAGCACACAGGCACACACTGGGGCCATGGAGGGTGGTCTCTACGAGCTGAAAGTTTACCACATTAGGGACTCCTTGGCTGAGCACCAGCTCTGGAGGATTTCCAATCTGATGATCTCAGAACTCCCTAAAGTGTCAATATGTTCATTTTCACAGCTGTTTCCTCATCAGCTTCTTCCCAGAAGGCCTTGGAGAGAGTACTCCAGGCAGAAGATGAGTAACACAGTCCTTTGGGAGCTTACTATCTTCTGAGAGTAGCAACAGGTAAGATGGTGTTAAGGAGAGAGGCAGGCAGGCAGGGAGACGAAGTGTAAACTTTCTCAGGGTCAAGTCTGACTTCTTTACTGTTGGATTCCCAGAGCCCAGCAAGGTGGGAGCACCTAGTACAGCTTCATAAATAATTATGTAATGAACTGATTCAGGGCTATTGCAGACCAACCTTACTTGGTCTCTCTATATGCTTCTCTGCCACCCACAGTATCATGTCCACACTCCTTGTAGCCTGCCTTCCAGAGCCAAAACCTGTCTTCCTACCTCATGTCCTATCCCGCTGCCCCGTACCTGCCTCTCTGCTCTTTATTCCCATTCCACGGAGCCTCTCCCCATTTCTCCAGGACTCCAGGGCCTTCCAGGTCTCAGGGCCTTTATGGAAACTTTCCCTCTGCATCATTTTCTGTTTGGTGAGCTCTTTTTCACCCTTTCAGATGCATAGCAAATGTCCTCTTGCTATGGTTTGAATGTGTCCTCTCCAAAATTCATTTTGAAACTTAATCCCCAATGCAACAGTATTAAGAAGTGTGACCTTTGGGAGGTGGTTAGGTTATGAGAGCTCTACCCTTGTGAATGGATTAGTGCCTTATAAAAGGGCTGGAGGGAACTAGCTAGGCCCCCTTTTGTTGCCTCTCCTTTTCCCTCTGCCATTTGAGGACACAGTGTTCCTCCCCTCTGGAGGATGTGGCAGCAAAAAGGTGCCATTTTGAAAGCAGAGACCAAGACCTCACCAAAAATCAAAACTGTTTCATCTTGATCTTGGACTTCCAGTCTCTAGAACTGTGAGAAATAAATTTGTTCTTTATAAATTACCCAACCTCAAGTATTTTGTTACAGCATTATTAATAGCTGAAGACACCAATCTTCTGTAGTTCTGACAGCTTTTCCTTCTCCTTCCCTGTCTTCCCAAGTCAGAGTTCACTGCAGCCTCCAAAGGGCTCACAAAGGCCTGTCTTCCTCCTTTTGCGGCCATCTCTCCACAGCAAGCGGCTCCAGGTGGTAGGCATATCCCTTACATATCACTTACAGAGCCTGGCACTCAGTAAGTGAAGTTGGTGGAGACCTAGCAAGATGCCATCACAGCTCCAGGGTCTGGCTCTGGGCTTTGTAACCCCCTTAACTGGCCCCCTCCCATTTGAGTGGGAACAGGAGAAGCAGTGGATGCCACACATGGGAACCACATGGGGAAGGAAGTGAGCCAGAGCAGACTGTACTACACCTGCTTTAGGGCTGCTGCAATCACCCATGTCTGGCTCTGGGACACATAGGAGGCCGTGATTCCCATCTCTCCATGTCTCTGCCTCCCGGCCTGTGGCTCCTGAAGCCACCTGTCCCGATTAACCCTCCTGAAGCTCTTTTCTTGCAAGGCCCCTGGGTATGAAATGTCATTAAGGACATATCTCTCCCAGGTTAAACTCTCCCAGTGCGAAAGAGATGCTGGTCTACCTTTCAGCTGGAAAATCTGGGACAGCCAGCCTGGGTTAGTGGGAGCAGGAGCTGTGGGCCCTGCCTGCTCCCTTAGGGAAGCCCAAACTAATTAATACCTGGTTGGCCCACTTGGCAAAATAAACACATAAAATGAGGTGATTCAACATCTTTTTTCTTTATTGATTTATTTAGATTTCTAAAAGGTTACAGTCAATTCTTTTTTCCACTGGACAGAAACCTGGAATGAGCAAAGGGTAGAGAACTGCAAATGGATTCAACTATAAAAACACTGGGCTGTCTTTAGGTGTCAAATGATGGCATTACGCTCTGCACATAGATATGAAGGAGATGCAGCTCAGCCTTCCAGGAGCTTCCTTGTTTACATTCAGACTCAAAGGCAACTCCTTAGCACCTTTGATATGCCCGGGAACAGCACAGGGACCATTACACTTACTCCTCTCAGCAATCCCCACAGGGAGGCATTATGATCATTTCTGTTTCACAGAGGAGGAAATGGAGACTCAGGGAGTTCACTGATTTGTCTACGGTCAAGCAGCCAGTGGGAGAGCTGGGCTTTGAACCCAGGTCTATGTAGCTCCCAACGTCTTACTTTCCTAAGAGATGGGTCCATCTTTAGTCCAGTGGAGATTCTTGAAAGTTTCTGGAGAATGGCTTTTTAGTTTTAATTTATCATGACCACCCTAGGAAGGTAGGCATCAATGTCCATATTTTATCACTGAGAAAGTGAAATTCAGAGTTATCTGCCCCAGCTTGGAAATCATAGTCAAGATCAGAATTAAAAACTTTTAGTTTGACCTCTTGGTGATGTGGGATGGCTCTCTGTAGAGCTATGGAGGGAAGATAAGGCCCCTAGGGAGGGTATGCTTGGTGGCAAGTCCCCAGGAGGCCTGCATCCCATCTAAGGACAATTCTCCAAGGGCTACAATGGCCTTTGTCACCAAATTTCATATCAATTCTGCCTCTCTGGCATAACTGGGTTCTAGAAAAAGGTCTCAAACCATTAAAATCTTTAATGTCCCAGGATAAAGTTCAGACTCCTTCACAAAGCATTCAGTTCCTTCTGGGGTCTCTCCAATTCAGCGCTGTACCTTTGAGCCCTTGTGAATGTCTCTGAATGTTCAGTTAGATTCTTCTCGCCAAACTGCTGGTTCTGCTTGGGCCTGGAAGGCCCTGTCCCACAGGCCCACTAGGCAGATTGCTATGCATCTTTCATGATTCTGTGTGGATCACATTTCCTCTGACATTCCTCTGAACATGTAAAGATGCTGAATTTCATTTATCATTAAGGAAATCCAAATCAAAACCACAATGAGATACAACTTCAAACCCACAAGGAAATAAAAAAGACATAAAAAAGTATTAAAAAGGATGTAAAATGATCTCTCCTTTCTCTACATTTCTGTGGCCCCCTTTATGCCTATGTTATAGTCTTGATCATGCTTGGTAGCAATTGTTTGTATAGAGTCCAGTACCCCCCATCAGATTGGGTGGCCCTTAGGAGCAGAGACCCAGATGGATTTCTTTCTATGTGACCAGATACTCCAGTACAGGGCCTGGCACATGAAAGGAGCTTCATAAATCATTGCTGAATGAATTAATGAAGTGACTGCTGAATAAATGAACGGCCACAATTCAAAACTCTTTTAGAAAGGTTCAGGGACTGACAACATTATCTTTACTGCAGAGAAACTGCTGACTTCCAGAGTGCAATCTCATACTCTTGCTTCTCTGTTCTAACCAATTTCAGCCAGTAACGTTCTTTCCTCATTTTTACGTGTTAAAAAACAACAAAAACAAACACTCGATTCTTTTGTTAACCTGAATGCCAAGCTATTAATACTTTGGGTATTTTGATTTTCTAGGAGGACAGGATGGATTCCAGGGGAGATAATGGTGTAAGCATTGGTCTTTTTCAGCATGTGGTCCAGAGGCCAATCTCTTATCTGTTATGAAGGAGAAAGTTTTGCTTCAGTGGAGTATTTATTCAGGCATTTGTGTGGAAATATTTAAAATTGGGGGGAAAAAAAGTGCAGGAAAAAGGCAGGAATTATAGCATTCTGTCCCAGGCTGGGTCCCCAGTATTAAGCACCTTGCCTGGCATAATGGCCAGAGACTCACTGCCCTGTCCATAAGGAAATTTTCAGGCTTCAGTGCAGTGTTGCTTCTGGCATTTACAGGTTGTTGTTGTTGTTTTTCTGACACAAGCACATGATAAGACATAACTGTTAGCTGTAGTAAGCCTTGTTCTTATCACCACCTTTTAAAGTTTTCCAAAATACAGGCAAGATTAACACAAATTCTTTATAAAACTCTTACAAGAAATACAAAAGGAGGGAGCCCTGCCCAACTCGTTCTATGAGATGAGCAGTATTCTGATAGTAAAATCAGACAAAGACATTACACACACAAATACAGATGAATATCTCCCAAAAATAGAAAAATATAAATTTTTATAAAAATATAAAAATCTTCAATAAGATAACATTGAATTGAATCCAACAACACATAAAAAGAACTATACACCATGACCACGTGGGATGTATCAAGGAATTCAAGGTTGGTTTAACATACAAAAACCAATCAATGTAATAGATCACATTAAGACCATAAAAGATAAAAACCACATGATTATGTCATTAGACCCGGAAAAAGCATTTCACAAAATCTAACACCCTTTCATGAAAAAACCCAACAAACTATAAATAAGAGAAATCCTTAACTTGATAGAGGCCATCTACAAAAAACTCACATCTAACATTGTACTTAATGGTGAAAGACTGAAAGCTTTCCCCCTAAGATGAGAAATAAGGCAAGGTGACTGCTCTCATCACTTCTTTGAATACTGTACTGGAGGTTCTAACCAGGAAAATTAGTTAACAACAAGAAATAAAGACACTCAGATTGGAGAAATGAAGAAATAAAACTATCTCTACTCACCAATGACAAGATCTTATATATAGAAAATCTTAAGGAATCCACAAAAGAGCTATTAGAATAAACAAGTTCAGCAAGTTTGAAGGATATCAGATAAATGTACAATCATTTGTATTTCTATACACTAGCAATGAACAATCCAAAAATGCAATCAAGAAAATAATTCCATTTATAATAGCATCAAAAAGAATAAAGTATTTAAGAATAAATGTAACAAAAGTGAAAGATTTGTACACTAAATATGATAAAACAGATTAAAAAGAAATTAAAGCAGGCTTGAGTAAATGGGAAGATATCTCATATTTGTGGATCGGGAGACTGAATATTGTTTGGATAAAAATAGTCCCCAAATGTATTTATAGATTTAATGTATTCCCTACCAAAATCTCAGCTGGATTTTTTCTATAGAAATGTACTAGTGTATCCTGAAATTTATATGGAAATGCAAGGAACACAGAATATTCACATAGTCCTTAAGAAGAACAAAGTTGGAAGAATCCCACATCTCAATGTCAAAATTTACTATGAAGCTACAGTAATCAAGATAGTGTGGTACTGGCATATAGAGTAGATATATAGATCAATGGAATCAAATTTAGAGTCATGAAATAAACCCTCACATTTATAGTCATTTGAGTTTTTGACAAGAGTACCAAGACAATTCAATAAGGAAAGAAAGTCTTCTCAGCAAATGATGCCAAGATAACTGAATATCCACATGCAAAAGAATGAAGTTTGCTCCAGACCTCACATAAGATACAAGGATTAACTTAAAGTGGATCATAGATCCATGTGTAGATCTAAAAATATAAAACTCTTAATAGAAAACAGGAATAAATTTTCATTACTTTGGATTAAGCTATGGTTTCTTAGATGTGACACCAAAAGCACAAGTGACAAAAGAAAAAATATAGATACATTCGACTCTTTCAAAATGAAAAAGTTTTGTGCTTCAAAAGAATATTATCAAGAGAGTAAAAAGACAACTCACAGAATGAGAAAAAATTGCAAATCATATATCAGATAATTGTATCCAGAATATATAAAGAACTCTTATAACTCAACAATACACAACATAAAACCCAAATTAAAAAATAGGCAAAGGACTTGACTATTTCTCCAAAGAAGACAGAAGAAAATGCCAATGAGAACATGTAAAGATGCTGAATATCGGCCAGGCATGGTGGCCCACTCCTGTAATCCCAGCACTTTGGGAGGCAGATGTGGGCAGATCACGAGGTGAAGAGACCAATCATCCTGGCCAACATGGTGAAACCCTGTCTCTACTAAAAATGCAAAAATTAGCTGGGCATGGTGGTGGGAGTCTGTAGTCCCAGCTACTTGGGAGGCTGAAGCAGGAGAATTGCTTGAACCTGGGAGGCAGAGGTTGCAGTGAGTCAAGATTACGCCACTGCACTCTAGCACGGCGACAGAGTGAGACTCTGTCTCAAACAAAAAAAAAAGATGCTGAATATCATTCATCATTAGGGAAATCCAAATCAAAGTCACAGTAAGATGCCACTTCAAACCCACAAGGAAATAAAAAAGACATAAAAAGTATTGAAAAGGATGTAAAAAATTGGAAATGTCATACATTGCTGGTGGTATTGTGAAATGGTGAAGCTACATTTAAAAATAGGTTGGCAGTTGCTAAAAATGTTAATCATAGAGTTGCCGTATGACCTAGCAATATCACTGCTAGATATATACCCCAAAGAACTGAAATTTATGTCCACATAAAAACTTGCCCATGAATGTTCATTGCATCATTATTCATAATAGTTAAAAATGGAAATAACCCTGATGTCCATCAAGTGATAAATAGACAAACAAAATGTGGTATGTGTGTGTGTGTGGGTGGGTATGGGCATGGGTATATCAGGAATAAAGTATTGATTCATGCCGCAACATGGATAAACCTTGAAGACATTATGCTAAGTGAAAAAACAAAAAACAAAAAACAGACACAAAGGCAACATCTTGTATGATTCCTTTTATATACAAGGTTCAGAACAGGCAAGCCCATAAAGATGGAGAAAGTAGATTAGTGGAGTGGTTGCCAAGGGCTGGGGGGAGCAGGGTATGGGGAATGACTGCTAATGAGTACAGGGTTTCTTTTTGGGGTGATGAAACGTTCTAAAGTTAGATTGTGGTGATGGTTGCACAACTCTGTGAACAGACTAAAAAAACACTGAATTGTTACTTTAAAAGGGTAAATTTTATAGCATGTGAATTATATCTCAATAATGCTGCTATAGAAAACATATGCAAGAAATAGGCTATAGGGAATGTGGAAAAAATGGAAACAGCTGACTTGCTAGAAGTGGTGCAATGAAAGGTGATTGTATTTCTGTTTTCTTTTATTATTGTTTTCATGTTGTTTGCACAATAATAATGTGAAAAAAAAGAGAAAGGGAGCGAGAGAAAATGAAGTAGAGAATATGAGCACTTGCTTTGGAGTCCAGGAGTCTGAGGCCATCATCCCTTGCTCTACTAGTTACTATGTATTCTGGATAAGTGGTTTCACCTTTGGCCTCAATTTTTGTTTTCTAGAAGTGGAAATAGGATGGGCACAGTGGCTCATACCTGTAATCCCAGCACTTTGGGAGGCGGAGGCGGGTGGATCACCTGAGGTCAGAAGTTTGAGACCAGCCTGGTCAACATGGTGAAACCCCGTCTCTACTAAAAATACCAAAAAAAAAAAAAAAAAAAAAAAAAAATTAGCTGGGCGTGGTGGTGGGCACCTGTAATTCCAGTTGCTCGGGAGGCTGAGGCAGAAGAATCAATTGAACCCAGGAGGCAGAGGTTGCGGTGAGCTGGGGTTACACCATGGCACTTCAGCCTGGGCAACAAGAGCGAAACCCCGTCTCAAAAAAAAAAAAAAAAAATTAAAAAAATAGAAGGGGAAATAACACTAACCTTATAGGACTGCTGTGAGGATTACATAAGCTGATATGAAGCAGGTACCCATCGTTCTAATTTTCTTTCATCTTCATTTATGTCCTCAAACAATTATGGAGCATCTATTACATAATTGGGAAATAGATGAATTAAGATTGGACCTCATTCTCAAACATCTTGGAATTTAGAGAGGAAAACAAACACATAAATAAATTTTAAAAGTTCATCAGGAAACACAAATAGCATGTTGGATGAGCTATCTGCATAGACCAAATACATTCAGGAACTTGTGTTGGGAGCTATTGGTGAAGGAGCCAGACCAAGAAATAAAAACTCATAGGAGATAGAATTTTACATTGACATATGTTTGTTGCAAAGTGTGCTTTCATGTGTATTATCACATGCAATTCTCAGAGAATGCTCCTAAGGAAAGTAGTATTGCTCTACTTTATAAATGAGAAGACTAAATCTTGGAGAGGTCATGAGTGTTCTGGTTTTATAAAACCAGCACATGGGGCAGGATGCCTTTCACTCTGCCCTGGTGGCCTCTTCTGAACATTCTTGGTTACATGCCACTAGAAAGGAAGATGGAATAGGTGAAGTACCAGTAAATGAAGAGGAATCTTCTCCAAGTCATGGCTGGTAGAAAGTACTGGGTATGGAACCTAGTCCCCTTAGGGTCCAGTGAGAAAGCATGCCAAATGACGACACCAGGACCCATCCAGCCCTGGCTCATCCAACAAAGATGTAATGCACTCCTTGAGGAAATATCCATGTTCTGTAGATCATGAATGTCTAGCAAACACTTCTCTAGTGATCACACTAAGTAATGAGTTGGGCGTGAGGAAGGGAAACATGCATCATTTATACAGCACCTACATTATATTCCCGGTTCCCCAATAAGTAGGGTGCTTGAGGCATTATAATGGCTATTTTCAACACTGACACTGAGGTAACACTGAGGACCAGAAAGGTCAAGTGACTAAGGTCACATAGCAAATCTGTAGCAGAGAAGAGAGTGAGGACTCAAATCAGCGCATCTTTTCACTCATCATGAGGATTCTAGATTCTTCCCTATGCAAAAAAGTCATTGTCTCAAGGGCAGAGCAACAAACTGTCAGAGCTCAGAAGTCACACTGCATCACGAAGCTGTGGGGGCCCATGTCTGCTATTTAAGCAACACTAAAAACACATCAGCCCACGCCTTAAGGGTGAAGGAGTGGGATACTTAGCTGAATATCTGGTACAGAATAGGGCCTCAGTGGGTACCCCAACAGCCTAATTGATCTTTGGTTTCAATGGAACTGGCCCTCAGCTAAAAGCAAAAGACCTCTTTACCAAATACCTCTTTCCTGAAGGAGAAGGATGGCAGATATAGGCACAAGCATTCAGCACAGAAACCCAGGTGGGTCCACCTCTGAAGCTGCTAGGCTTTTGGCACCTGGCCAGCTGGACAGACCACAGTTCTCATTTATCAAGAGCCATAACCAGTCCATTACTTGGCTTCAGTGTCTCCCCAACCCGTTGACCCTGACAGTGAGTTTGTGATCCCAAAGGCTCCTTACCACTGGAATATCTTCAGAAGTAAATGAAATGGTAAGTAGTAGACTTCAAAGCCAGGCTGTGCCCAGCACTCTATACTCTGTTCAGTGAAAGCAGAAATGTCCCCAACTCACCCACTGGGGTGAAGTAACTTATCACTCTGCAGTGATTCACAATGACCTGCAGAATTGACAATCAAAGTATGTAGACGTCTCAACTGATTCCTCAGGGAACTCTGGCAAAGCTCAGTAAAGAGAATCCAGATTCATAAAGAGATCATCCCAACAAAGATTTCAAAGGTACGGAAGAAAGAGCACAGGCTTTGGGAGACAACAGACCTATGATAAATCTCGGCTTATCTCCAGACCCATGATAACGCCTGGCTCTGTCTCCTGCAAGACGTTTACATCTTCTAAAAGCATCTTCAGAGAGCTAAGTGTCAGCTTCTTTACTGGCTAATGTGAATGTAATTTGCTGTTTTTATGGAGGCCAGAGGGGTTAAGCAGGTGGACAGATTTAGCGGATGATTGGTAATATAAAACTAGGGGGAAGAAGGGATGTCTAAGGTGGGCTGTTGGTTGAAATAAGAATGGGTGAGGTGACAAGAGAGTGTGTGGTCAATAAAAAGAGGAAAAAAAATGAACCACAGGGAAAACTGCATTTACTAAGGTAAGGGGAAAATAAGTCAGAGCTTGAATGAAACGTGGTGAGAGGGCATAATAAGGAAAAATAAGAGAAAATCTTGTCTTCTAGGAGACATACAGGGAATTGTCTAAGGTTTACCAACTGTTTGATCTTGAAAGAGCAATCATAACACTCAAGACTTATTATGACACCATCAATAAATGTTTCCTACACATGTGAGGGCAAGGGTAGCAAATAGGGTCCTTTTTCATGAGCAAATTCCAGCTGATTGATAATGTGTATCTAAAGTATCGTGTTTGAAAAAATTCTGAGCCCTCATCTGAATGCAGTGGTAAAGAATTGTTTCAACAGTGGTGTTTGCAGGGGAGTGGGAGAAAGAATGGTAGCCCACAGGCCAAATGTAGTTAATGCTGTGATGTGCCACTCTGACTACCTCCTTTGGGACTGAGACACTCATTCCTCCAGCTGCAGGGACTTTTGCTGTTGGCTGCTGACAGGTATCAGTTGAGTCCCTCTCCAGGAATGGTCTTCAGCCCAAGAGAGCTGTCACCTGTGGGCAGTCCACAGCTGTTATTACAGTGGGCAACAAGGCCAACTCGCTTTGACTCAATGTGAGACATCTGAAGACCATCCCAGCTTGAGTTCCCTGTGGAATCAGCTGACATTTTTGCTGTGATTGCCTTGCAGCTCAACTCTTCCCTTTCTTCCCTTACTCCCTTACAGGTGCTGAGCCTAAGAGCATGCTCCAATAAACTTTCTGCATGCAAATCTCTGTCCCAGAGTCTGGTTCTGGGGAATTCAACCTAATACATCAAGTATTTGCCATTCCTGCACAAACTATACCTCTCTCTCTGCTTAGCTAATAGCTTGTCATCTGTGTTAACTTACTCCTCAACAAAGGAAGACTCAACGTTAACCAAGGGGAATAATCTGCAATCCATTAGCTTTCTCTTTTTCCCTTGGTGGCAAGGTAACTCAAAGATAAGTTATCTATTCTTACCTCTCTTTTGCCTAGGTTAGAGGTAAGTTTCTACATGTTTTCTTTTCTTTTCTTTTTTTTTTTTTAAGTAGAGACGGGGTTTTGCCATGTTGGCCAGGCGGGTCTTGAACTCCTGACCTCAGATGATCCGCCCGACTCAGCCTCTCAAAGTGTTGGGATTACAGGTGTGAGCTACTGCTTCTGGCAGTTTCTACTTTAGTTAGACTTGGAGGCTTTCTAATCTATAAGAGATGGGTTGGCTCTATTCCTCTCATTCTCAGTCAGTTCTCCCACCTCCAACTCTAGAAGAGATAGCATGTATCCATGACTCACTTTTTAAAATCATTATAGATCAAAGGTATCAGTAGGAGGATGAACAATATGTGCTAATAACTCTCATTGGCATAATGCTTTCAATTTATATGTATGTAATATTTTAGAAACATAGCAACTCTTTAAGGTTATTGTTATTTCTTTTGAGCAAAAGGAAGAGAAAGGCTGAATGATTTCCCAAGTCACCTAGAAGACTTATTGCAGAATCTAGACTAGAATCTGGGTGTTTTGGCATCCAATCAATCCAGTCACAGGCAGAAAGTGTCTACCTCTGCTGCTTTCTTAGAAATCAGTGTGTGATTTCTAGAAAACAATGGAAGTGGCTCGGGAACGCCCCTCACCATCCCTCCCTTTGTACCATTGCAGTATCCGGGATCTCGGTGGTGATCACATCCTGGAACAAGCACTGATGAGCATCCTGTAATCCAGAAGATGATCTAACTGTCCAGTGCTAGAATCCCTTATACCACCACAACAAATGACTGTCTTGTTCCTGTTTGGACCATTTTACTGATGGGAAACTTATTATTCAGAAAGTGGCTTATTCTGTGTTCCCTCATCTGTACAAGTGGAATGACACCAAACTGGGAAAGGTATGACATTTAAATGAGAGAATGAATGCAAAGCACATAGTAGGTACTCATAAGGAATCCTCCCAGAAAAGCTGGCACATCTTGCTCATTTAGAGCTGTTTGTCTGTAAAGGCATAGCTGAGTGAATCTGGGAGCCAGGTCCACAGGCAGGCAATGAAGCATGCTATCTGCCTGCTAAAGAGACATGCCAGAGGCTGGGATGGAAAAGACAAACTCCAGCTTTCAGATCTGCCACTGCAAGAAAACCAGGGATTTTGCTGTGGTGTCACTGGGTGGGGTGGTGATGGTGGGGGTGGGGGGAGCAGGTGGGCAGTAAACAAATAGCCAAACCCCACATGGCCATGTGGATTGGTGATATCCAGGTGACTCTGTGACCCTAGGATGGATGGGGAAGCACAGAAAACCCTTCTCAAAGACAACAAAACTGCTTTAGTTCTGTGTAGCGGTGGCTTGAAAGTTGATCACTGGTGTGATGTGCCTAAGTTAGGATGCAGCTGGCATGGAACAGCACGGGTTTCCTCTGTCCAAAGAAGATTTGCAAACAAGAGTACAGTTCAAAACACTTAATAACTGATGTGGTACAGGCACACTGCCAATGAGAATGGACATCGGCTACAATCAAACAGCATGGTCATGGGGGGTGTGTCAGCCAAACATCCACCCTGGCAACAAGGAAGCCCACCCTGCAAACAGGGAGAAGAGGATCTGCAGGGTGGGGCGCCTAGAAGTCAGTAGAAAATCTGCCTATCTCCTGTGGAAATCCCAGAGGATTTCATTAAACTCTCAGGGCTCTGGAGAGCAAGATTTAAAAGCCATTGCTGGGGTGGGGTGGGGGGAAGTAAGTGCCTTCAGTGTCCAGCTTCCAGGCCCAGTATTGTTACTCAAGTGTACAGGGCCAGCCTCCAAAAGGGCAAAGCCCTGGTTCCACCCAAAGACAAGTCTATGAAGGCTCTGACAAGTCTTGTTCTGTTAATCAGCATACCTCTCCATCTGCTAATGAGTGTTCATATGTAGTCTCCTCAAGCACTTGTTCCTGTTCTAGCTTTTATAGATGAGGGCACTAGCACTCCTCACTGCAATCCCAGGACTTAGAACACAGCCTTGAGTCATGCAAATTGAGCCCTGGTGCTGGCAGGAGTCAGGGATCAGAATCCTAGTCCTGCCCAGGTTGTCCACAGCCACTCCAAGCCCCTCTCTTTCCCAGCTCAAATGTGTCTCCTGGCTGCTGGGCTTTCACTAAGAGCACATGTTCCTGCTACCTTCTGGGATGAAGTCACAAGGGGTCAATTAGCTTGCAGCAATGAAGCCAGCATACTGTTTCTTCAGCTTGCATAAGATGAAGCTCCATGTGATGAAACAAGTCACTGGTCCATGAGGTCTTGGGGGAAGGCACTAGAAGCAAAAGCCCTCCCTTGAGAGCAATGCACCAAGACCTCCCCTTTCTCCTGTCCTTGACCACCAGTGAGCATGCTGTAGTGGACTTGCCAAACTCAAGAAATACTCCCAGTAAGTGCCAATGAAACATTTGCCCACTGTTCTCCATAGAGCCCAAAAGATTGTGCCTCTCGAGGCTGATTTTGCCCCTGCTTGTGTCTTACAAATTGGGTTTGTTCCCCAGTAAGTCACCTTCTTCTTGCTAATTCTATTAGTGGCTTTTCATACACGACTACAGCTTCCCAGCCTTCACCAGCTTTGTCTCTTCTAAATGGAAACCTCACATAGCCCTGCATTAGAAGGCACTGGATTTGAATGACAGCTTCCCAGTAATTCTCGGAAGGAGCCATGGGCATCGGCTGTGGCTAGGGCACATGCAGGAACACCTGCAGGAGGCCAGTACATCTGGGTGAGACATTAAGCACCAAGCTTTCATGTCAGTCAAGCTGGGTCCCATTCCCAGCTCAGCCACTTACCAGCTATGTAACATGGGAAAGTTATTCAAAACTCTTTAAGGTCTTTTATTTAGTGTAAAATGGTTTTAATAATAGTATCTATCTTATAGGGTTGCTTTGAGAAATAAGCAAAATCATATATATAAGGCACTTAACATTATGCCTAGGAAACAGCCATTTAGCCATTGTCAATATTGTTAATCATTCATTTATCAATCAGTTGCTATAAATTCTGTACCCAGTTAAGGGCTGAGACTCCCAATTTCTGCCCTCAGAAACCTCTCAGTCTGATGGGAAAGGACCACAGGAGAACCAGCAGTTAGGATTCAGGATGGTAAGTACTTTATTAATAACCACTTTTTAAAATGCTATCACTAATGGGTGACAACCATTTTTTGCTAGCCCCATGTGCTACATCCTTATGTAAGTCAAGTGCATAAGCTTTCTAGTCTAAATACGTGAGTTCAAATCCCAGCATTACCATTGAATAATTATGAAATCTTGGGCACATCAATTAACTTATTTGAAACTTAGTTATTTCATCTTATAAATAGGTATAGAAGTTAGAAAAAATAGGATGGGCATGGTGGCCCACACTTGGCCACATAGTAAAACCCCATCTCTACTAAAAATAAAACAATTAGCCAGGCATGGTGGTATGTGCCTGCGGTCCTAGCTACTCGGGAGGCTGAGGCAGGAAGATCACTGGAGCCCAGATGTTTGAGGCTGCAGTGAGCTGTGATCACATTATTGTACTCCAGCCTGGGTGACAGAGCAAAACACTGTCTCTTAAAAAAAAAAAAAAAAAAAAAAAAGAAGAAGAAGAAGAAGAAGAAGTTAGGAAAAAAATACATGTAAGATGTCACTAGAGCATCTTGTATATGGTAGGTGCTTCATAAATGTCTGTTGGCTAGAGTTGAAGTGCAGTGACTAAGGGGTGTTTGGAAAATGCATGCGAGATGGCTATTGTTCCCCACCCCTAGAGAGTCTCTCTGGGTGGCTTTGAAGGCCCAGGCAACATGTCCACCTAGGCTGTGAGGCAGGATTGTGATGCTCAGTGGCTTACCTGGTTTGGACCCCGCTCTGAGCCAATGACTGCAGTCACAGGGACCAGAGGCTGGCATACCAATGGGGTTGCTGGCAAGAACCAGGCAGAAGGTTCTAAATGCAGAACCTCCAGGACCAAGGTAGATAATGGGCATGGGTGTGTAGGCAGAAAGAGCTTCTGAGCTCTCCCAGGCATCCCCAGTTTTGCATACCCCAGCCTCACACAATTGCCAGGATGGCGTATGCTTGCTCCAGGTCAGGCCTTCAAGGGCTGACAGTAGGCAAGTCACATCATATTTCTCTTTGTCCCAGAGGGAGCAATCCTAGTCCTGCCTTTAATGCATGGCTAATGAAATAATCAAATACAAAAGAACCTTGCAAAATATAAAGCACTACAAAAATAAGGCATTATCATTACTGACATCATGACTACTACTACTGCTGCTACAATTACAACTACTAATGACTACTATGATTTATCAGTCTCTATGTGTCAGTTATACTTTAAGATAATCACAAATCATCCCTATAGCCAATTTAGATAAATGATGAAGAAATTGAGGCTGAAAGAAACAAGGCTACTACCAGCCCCGTTGTTGACTTTACATGAATTTGAAAAAAGATGTCTCTTCTTCTGGGCAGATGTAGCCCCTCTGGGACACACGGCTTGGGAGGTGGAATGCAGGCTGGTTTTTAGCCCCCACTAGCCCTTGAACAAGCAGGCTTGTGCAGGACACACCCTCATCATCAGTTTTCTGCAATCTCACAGCGAAGGTGAGTGGGCTGGTTCAGTAAGAAGCTAAGTTGGGGGTCAGGCGTGGTGGCTGATGCCTGTTATCTCAGCACTTTGGGAGGACGAGGTGGGTGGATCATCTGAGGTCAGGAGTTCGAGATAAGCCTGGCCAACATGGTGAAACCCTGTCTCTACTAAAAATACAAAAAGTAGCTGGGGGTGGTGGTGGGTGCATGTGATCCCAGCTACTTGGGAGGCTGAGGCAGGAGAATCACTTGAACCTGGGAGGTAGAGGTTGCAGTGAGCCCAGAACCCGCCACTACACTGTAGCCTGGGTGACAAGAGCGAAACTCTGTCTCAAAAAAAAAAGAAAAAAGAAAAAAAAAAGAAGCTAAGTCAAGACATAAATGCAGGCCTGTTCCATTATACAAAGCATGGTTACCCCAGGTGGGCAATTGCTGCCTGGAGCCAGCATCTTCTATGTAGACCACAAACACTGACTGGCCCTCTATACACTCAGCCCTGTGCTGCTACTGTGGGATGGACAAGGATGACACAGATAGGAGCTTATACCCCAGGGAGCGCATTGTCTCTGAGAAGGAGCAGAGGTGCTCCTGCTCAGAACACACCAGCCCCAGAACTGAGACAGTGCCCAGAGAGGAACAAAACCGAACAAACCTAGTCCTGTTATGTGAATGAACATTCTTGTAGCAGGGCTTCATAAGCCTGTTGCTAAGCCTACCTTGCTTCCTGTCACTGAGCACCTGGCTCTTGGCTCAGGAAAGATAATCACTCTGGGAACCAGCTCTCCTCAGGAGACCTGGCAGAATGTTCGCAGTCCAGGGCAAAACCTGCCTTTCAACAGAGCTTCACCTCCTCCCATGTCAGACAAGGGGAAACTCAACCCATAAAGGAAAGGGTTTGCACACACAAAGCTCTGCTGAGAGCCTGCAGTAGTAAGTGACCGACCCAAGAAAGGAAGGAGCCCCAGCTCTCCCAGCTCAGAGTGTTTCCTAAACAAAGACCCTAAGTGTCCTCCCGTGACAACTCGAGACACGGGACACTCAGGTCCCAGGAGCACCTGCAGCTATCATCTGTCAGTCCCGACACCAGCACTGTCTGTGCTGAGGTTCAAGCAAAGAGATCAGACAAGCACTGGGGTGGGAGTGGGGGCTGCAGAGGGCAGGTGAGGGGGAAAAGGCTTTGGAGAGACCAATATGAATAGCAGGCATTTTTGTCTGACCCCAAAGAAGAGGGCAAGGGAGAGCTGTGATCTGAGCCAAGATGAAAGAGTGATTGGCCTCCCCTACTAATCAAAGAGTTTAATGAGGCTTATTAAAAGCCCATTTCTAGGTGTTGTTGAAAAATTACACCCGTGTGTGTGTGTGTGTGTTTTTAATAAGAACTGCCTTCTAGGGATTAAACACACACATACTCCCCAAAAATCCCATACCCCACACATTCAGTCACATTCCCACAAAACCTGCGTATCATGTACATTACAGCATTCTGGGTGCATCTACATCAACCATGGTCACAATTCACAACATCCACATGTATTGTAAGACATAAAAGCCAGATCACCGAGGTCATTCATGCACCTTTTGAAATTACAGATGTTGAGGGAACTCTAGAGCTTCATCCTCAAGGAGTTGTCATTCACATAAACAAACAGCATAGCCTCTAATCCACAGCATTCTCTGTGTCTTGCCTGAGGCAAGACAACTCAGCAAAAGCAGAAGCTACCAGGCTTGCTTTAGAGTCCAGGATCATTAAGCTTTGGTAAAAAAGCAGCAGTTTTACAGCAAGGTCACTGCACAAGAAGGGGCTGGGGGACTGTGTCACTCCTTCTACCCATGGTGGATTCTCTCTGATCTGCTAAATCCCAACCACTTGGTAGAGCCAGTCCCGGGCCTGCAGCAGGTTTCCCTTGGTTCTCAGCTTACTGCGAGCTCACAGCTGCCTTCACTCTCAGGCAGAGAAAACATTGCTTTCTGGAACAATCAGCTAGATGCAGAAAAGAATCCCTTGCAGAAAATTATCCCACCACCAGAGTGGTGCTGATCTCCCCAACATGATACTCACTGCCAAGGGGTAGAATGCAACAATGACCATTCAGACGCTACAGTTACCACGTGGAAGAGTCTGCTGTTATTAGAAATAAATGTTTTGGAATTAGTAAATCTGGGTTTCAAGCCTAGCTCTGATTTCTTATTCAAGGTATGCCTTTGGCCCACTCTTTCCGCCATCATTTTCTCCTTTGCAAAATGGCAGTAACAACTTCCTTCTACCTTACAGAGTTGTGGGAAAGATCACAAAGTACCCTTCAGACTATATACCCCAAAGCAGATGCTAGAAATTCTCATAATGAGACAAAAATGGGAAAATGGAGGAACTCATTGATTGGGTTGTGAACTCCTCAAGGGCCTGTGTTGTATTTATCTTGTTCTCAGTGCCCAGTGCTGAGGCTGGGACTAAATACCCTGGGGAAAAACAGTGTGAAAGCAAGCAAGCAGAATGAGTGAATCCATGAGTTAAGTGGCTTGCCTAAGGTCACAGAGCAGGTCATTGCAGGATTTGAGCCCAGAAGTCTTGACCACACTAGTCCAGAGCTCTCTATTCTAGATGTATCAAACAGTTGGGTCTATTGAAGGGAGAGTGAGTGTCACAACAACTGCAGCATGGACCAGTTTTCAATAAGCCCCACTATTCCCAGAGAAAGACCCAATGTTGGCCAGGTATGGCCTAAAAGGACTTCACAGACTCACCTGTTAAACATGTCAACTCCACACTGGGAACAAACAGAAGCCACAAGTGCAAGTAATACTCAATTGCCTCAAACCGGCTCATCTTATTTAATGACTTGTGCAATACTGACTTGAATTGCACAAAACAGAAAAGTCACAAGCCTGGGACAATCGATCTGGCAGGGGTTAGGTCTTGCAGACTGGAAGCATATCGTGTTTTGGGTTCACTTTCAGCATCATTACTTACCTACTGACCAAGTGTCCAAGAGATCACTAGCCCTCTCTGATTCTCAGTTTGTCCATCTGCAAAACAAGAAGACAAACACAATTAATTCCTTGAGACCACTGGACTAAAATGCATCACAGGTTTTATGCCTAGAATTGGTTACCAACTACCTATGATTCCAGGTAACTGGGAAAACTGAGTGGTCAGGCACTGCAAAATAACTAAAACATGAAGTGCAATAATAAATTAAGCATGATAATGAATAGTTATGTGTCAAGCAGGACACTCGCTGATGGTGCCCAACTCTCGGCGCAGAAAATTCAGCCTTCCAGTCATTTGGGCACTTTTTACTTTTCATAGATGTCAAAATATAAAAGACCATTAAAAATATCAGGAGAAATAAAGCAAAGAAAAGGGCCACAATCTCGACACATTCACTTCCAACAATTTGGGCTTTTCTTTTTTTGTTTTGCTTTTTTTTTTTCCTTTTATACATAGAGTTTACCATTTTTCAGAGCAGAAGTTATCAAGATATACTATATTAAAAAGCACCATGCCAATCATGATTTTCCTCTCTTGCCACCTATGTTAGGCCATGACCATTGACCATTGCCCTTATTAACTCATTTTCCTTCCCATCCTTTTCATCAGTTTCCCCAAGGCCTTTCCAGGTGTGTGGTCAGATCTCTGACAGGCACTGTCCATACCTGAGCCCAGAACAGTGAGAAGCAAGCAATCTGTTGGAGTCCTCGGACTGGCCTTTCCCTAGTCTAGGTTCAGTTGCCTCATCTGAAAAATAGGGAACCTGGACCGGCTGGTCACAGATACCCTTTTTAACTTGAAAAAGCAAGGCTAAGGAAAAGAGAAGGAAACTCATATATTTGAGTCCCTACTATGTGACAGCTATTGAGCTAATAATACCTACAGATATGATTTCATGATCCTTATAACTATCCTGGGAGATTTTATAGGCAAGAAAACTGCAGCTCAGCAAGGCTCAGCAAGCCGTCTAAGGCCGGATGCTGTAATTTTGGTACCCCATTCATATTTTTGCCATATCCATGTGTCACCTCTACTATCATTTACTAATTTTCCCAAATCAATTCATATTTTTTCTTAACTATATTTTTAAATAATTTTCAAAAAATATTTCTGCAGCTCTATTTCTGCCCTTTTTCTCCTATGAACAGCAACCTTGTGACTAAGACAGGTTCTGTAATTACAAAATGGTTGCTGCAACATGAAGGAATTTGTCATTGAAACCATTCGAACAATAGGAAGTCATAGGTGTGAGGTGCTGTGTGTATATATATAGATATATACATACACACACACACAATTTATTAAAATAAGTTTTGGAGTTGAAAATGCTCATCCATGTACTATGCGAACTCCCAGTGGTGCCCCTACTACACTTTGGGGAGCTGGTCTGAAGTCCTTCAATGCACTGTGACTTCAGAACTGAAGTCTTTCATCTTTCAAAGCTGAAATCGTAAAAATGCCTAATACTTAGTCTATGTCAAGAAAGTCACCAGGGTCACACAGCTAGTAACTGAAGGAGCCAGGACCAGGCTTCTGCTTGCCTGCTTCTAACCCATCCCAGTGCCCCAGGAGCACACTCAGCTTCCGTCCCCCTCCTCAGACCCCAGATATGCAATTCTGTGCCATATGGCCACCAATTAAGTTGTTTTCAAATCCAGGCAGGGTCATCCTGTTTTGTTATGTTGTCCTCAGCTTTTCCATAAAGTGACTAGATTATATCGATACTTATTTACATTCCCAAAAGGGCGCTTTAGTATAAAGCTGCATCATTTCTAAAACCATGTTTTGAAAATATGAACTGAAAGTGATTCTTTCTTCAATGATCCAAAATAGTAACTGAGGAAATAGAAAAGGCTGATAACCTAATACCCAGGAATGCCATTGCCACTTCAAATGAGTATAAAATCCCAAGCCGGTGAGGGGAAGTGGGAGAAAGTGACAAAGTGACTGTACTGGACACTGATCGAAGCTGTTGTCTAGTGTCTTTTTAAAGCTCTAAGCTTCCATTTCCTGTCATCTGGTTTTAAATTAATTGGCATGAATTTTTTATGACGAGAGAGCAAACAGGTTGAACGTCCCATAGAACTGGGTGGGGCTTGCTTTCTGCTGAGCTGCCCATTTCTGCACTGAATATGAGCTACAAACTGTGCAGAAACAGGAACACAAACAGACCCCCCTATTCATTCTCTGTCCAATGACACCTCTTCCAGGAAGCCTTCTCCCACCAACCAGAGTCAGAATTAGTCCCCCTCCTCTGGCTTCCCTCACAGCAACGCTTATTACAGACTCTGTTACACTGCAGTCATGCATTGTTTTCTTTTTTTAAAGAAGTATTTTCTTTCTGGCTATTTACTAAATACAATAAAAACTCAACACCGTCAATATGATTTTAGATATAATTCCTTTTAAGCCTTTTTGTATGAATACTTACACACACAGACATCCACACAATGTACATTCAGATGCTTTACAAACTGAGATCATACCATACAAGCTAATTTTAATCTATCTTTAATTTAGTAAAATAGCATGCTTTTCAATGGTTACATAGATTTATAATTAATATCCTACTGATGGACATAGTGTTGTTTCTAATTTTTCACTAGTGTAAATACTCTAATATCTTTGTACATATTTCTTGTAGGGTTGTTTGATTATATGCTTCTACTGTATTGCTTAACATTTAAAAAAATTATAGCTGCTCCTCACCTGAATGTATCACTTGTCATTTTTACCAGCAGTATATGAACATGCCAATTCCTCTCACTCTCATAAATATTAGGCATTAGCATACTTTAAAACATCTCTATTGATGCGATAGGTAAATGGTACCTAATTATTTTAATCTGCCTCTCTTGAATATCAGTTAAACATCTTTCTCTTGGTTTCTTGTTCATCACACTTCTTCTTTGGGAATTGCATGTTCACTGTGCTTTACTCATTGTGGGTGTTAGTCTCTCTTTGGTTGCTACATGAGAGTTTGCTATTTGTCTTTTACCCTGATGATTTTGTAGCTTGCTTCCAGTATGTCTAATCACAGTAAAGGGTACCAACATCTACTAGTTGTTCCCACCAGAATTCTGGGTACCTATTTTGACACCCCCCAGCATGTCACTACTCACAGCCTATCAGTCATCAAATCCTATCAGTTCTACCTCCTAAATACATCTTAATTTGGCTCTTTTCCCTCCTTCTCCAGCACCACACCCTCATTCATGATACCATCATCTCCCTAGGGGACTTCCGCAGTGGCTTCCCACTAGTTTCCCACATCTTCTACTCCAATTTTCTCACCACCTCAAGCCAGAAGGATTTTTTTAATGCAAATTGGGTTATATTTTCTGCCTAAAACTTTCTGACAGTTTCCTATTCTACTGAAGATAAAATCCAAAGTCCTTCATGTGTTCCTGTGCCTCACAAGGCTGCTTCCAGAACCTGGCTGCTGTACTGCTCGGGTATTGCAGATACATCCATCTGCCCCACAGTCTCTGTAACTGAGCCAACTGGCCCCCGTTCAGGCTTGCAAATGGATCAAGACCCTGGGTGCTGCTCCCTCGGGCTGAAAGGTTGTTTGCTCTCCTCTCTGCCTGGCTGACCCAAATGAACCCTTCAGGCTTCTCAACTCCAATGCCGTCTCCTCTGAGAAGCCCTGAACCCCCAAGTTAAATAAGCCCCTCTGACTATTTGCTAGGATTTCCTTTGCAGCACATCTCACAATTGTATTTAAGCACTGTTTGGCATGGTTGGCTTAATGAGAACCAGGCTGTACGCTCTATGAATGACATGGTTTGAATCTGTGTCCCCACCCAAATCTCATGTCAAATTGTAATCCCCAATGCCACAGGCAGGGCCTAGTGAAAGGTGATTGGATCATGGGGTGGATTCTCATGAATGGTTTAGCACTATCCTCTTAGTACTGTCTTCTTGATGATGAGTTCTCTTGGCATCGCCCCCCATGCTCCCTCTTCCTCCTGCTCCAGCCATGTGAAGTATCGGCTTCCCCTTTGCCTTCTGCCATGATGGTAAGTTTCCTGAGGTCTCCCCAGAAGCCCAGCAGATGCGAGAACAGACTAATACAATCAGGACAGAGACTTGATCTCTCTTGTCTACCACTGTCTACGCAGAATTTAGCATGGTACTTAGCACATACTAGGCACTCATTGAATATTTGCTGGATTACTTTCTTTAAAAATATTTTCTAAAAATATTTAAATAACCTATCTATTTCAAGGATCAAGCAATTACCTCTAGGTTTTCACAGAAGTTAACACAGGTCTTCATACAGAAAGCAGCTCCAGTGACAAATCAGTCCTGTCTTCAAATGTGCAGGGTCTAATTTAAGGGTCTATTCATGAAGGACTGTTCCATTTCTCTCCATGTACAAAACTCAAAGCCCTGGCTTGGGCAGCCACAAGAACACTATGGTGAACATATCTGAAAAAGTCCATGTCTCATGCTTTTCTGCAGCTCCTTCCTCTCTCCACCCTATGTTTTGCCTCTATTCAATGAATGCCTTATCTTAAATGGACTTAATTTCAAATTATATATTATATCTAATATAGTATACCAAATTATATCTAATTCACTGCCTTCTCTCCCAACATTTTAAAACCAATTTACATTACTAGCATGATTGACTTGATGGTTCTCTATAGATCAATACCTATATTTATGAATATTAAGTTACTTTCTTGAATTAATTGTTGGTCAGAGAGGCTCAGTACTTCCCTAACGACATCTCTTCCCTGCTCCCTGAGTCTACCTTGTACTCAATTCAGCATTTGGTTCACTGAACTAACTGAAATTGTACTTCCCCACTTTCCTGTAGGGTCTCCAGGATGTAAGTCAGAGATCAGGCTGTGGTGCAGAGCACCATTTCTTCTCAAGCTCACCACAAAGTACCTTGGGCATAATGATCAGTTGCATGTAAGGTGTTGATGCCCTCACTTTGGTCATCTTAGGCCACTAACATACTAGTGCAAGGAGTAGAAGGAGGCCAGAAGGTCAGAGATTTACTGGGGCCTATTATGTAGGGCTTAGGAACTCACTCATGCCAAGGAGGCACAGGATAAGAATAAAAGCTCATTTCCTGCCCAGGAAGAAATTGGGTTTTAGCTGGGAAGACAAGACCAAGATGCAGTAAATAGTCTTGGCCTTGACTGTGTCTGAAGGCTCCTCTCTTCAAGATTCTGCTTCAAGAATCTACTTCAAGATTCCTTTTATTTAAGCATCGCTCTATATAGAGTGTCCTTCTTCAGCTAAAGATCCCAGGAAGAGGAACTGGAATAACTGGCGAGGTCCACTAGGTCTTTGTTAAATGTTGCATTGGCTCTGGAATCAGAGTTTGGATTTGACCCCTGGTTCTATTTCCTCCTCTCTGGGTGACCTTGGGTGGCATATTTAACCTCCCTAAGTCTCTGTGTTTTCATTTGAAATGTGGGGATAGTAAAACTACCTACCCCTGGGTTGCTGCAGTACTTATATGTCTATGACCTAGCAAAGGCTCAACGAATGTTGGTGAATATTATTCTAATTGCTAGACTGTGATAATCCTAGTTAACAATAAGGTATTTACTGTGTACCAGACATTGTCCTAAGCACTTTACAATATTTTAACTCATTTAACCCTTATAAATAATTCTGTGAGTTAAGTACTACTATTTGCCTCATTTTATAGATAGAAACGGGTAGTGAGAAGCTAACAAAATTGCCTGAAGTCACAAAATAAATGTTGGAGCCAGGATTTTGAACCCAGGCAGTCTGGCTCCAGAAGTCATGCTCTAAACCATTAGACTATTAATCATAATAATAATTATATAATGACTTACTATAATTTTTAGTTACTAATAATCACTATTCATTGTTATTAATGATGGGTGGCTGGCCCACTCATATAGGTCCCCAGGCAGCTGGGGTGATTGGGATGGGGTTTGGGTTGGTAGGGTGTTTGGAAGATATCCAAGCTCACTGAAGTTCAAGAGTCTTCCAGTTCCAGGCAGGAACCAAGGATATGAATAGAAAACCAGGGCAGAAGTCCAGTTCTGTGTGTTGGGCTAATATGGTAGGAGTGGGAATGGAAAATGAGATGGCCTGGTAAGCCCTGGGTACTTTGGGAAAATGGTTGGAAGAAGGACACCTGAACTTCCAGGCTTCACCTACCAGGAGGGCTGAGGCTTCCACTTGGTGTCTCACTGTATCAAGGCGGACTCTAGGGCTAAGTGGGTCACAACTTGCAAGGGAAAGGTCCCAGTAACTTAGCAAAGAAGGGCTAGAGAAGGTGCAAGCTAATGTCTTCTTTCTGGAAGTCTCTGCTGTCCCTGCTCACAAAGTCCCAAGAATCCTGAGGCTCAGAGATGCTTCTTGAGCTGGAAGTATCTACTCTTGAGATGCGAAAGGCAATTTCAGGAAATTCTGTTGATTTAAGCTGAGTTGCTTGCACTGCCACTGGATGTCTGAGTAAAGATGTGTTCTCCTCCAGGGACCATGGTCTGTCAATTCCAGTGTTATCATTCATTGTCGGGGCTTGGATATTCCCCCCGGACATCCACTGCTGATCAGATCCTTGAAACATGCTCACTTTGGTTTTCTTTAGAGTCCAAGATTTTGTCCTTTCTCCCTCCCTCTTGTTTAGGTACCATTTTTGAGACGGTCTTGGTGGTGTGAAGCAATTTAGGATGAGAACATTGTACTGCAGCCACAGGACCTCAGCCTCAACAACCTACCAACCTACTAACCTACCATGGCTCAGTGGGGCCAAGAGTGAAATCCTAATGTATTAACTGGCCTCCAAAGACCAGCTGCATCCTCCTCTGGGTGCTCTCATCACAGCTGCCTCCCCTGCAGGTGCTCCCCAGCTGAGGACACTCTGCATCAACTTCCTCTCAGAGTGAGATCATTTTCTGTGTTGTGCAACAGAAATAACAGATTTTCTTATTTACCTAAAAACATGGAAAGTCTAAGAACAATCTAAGAGGTTGCCTCATACTGTCATTTCTTTTTAACCAGGCCCACAGAACCACGTGAGAGAGATTTTTAATAGAAAAACAAAAACAAGGAAGTCAGCTCTTCTTGAAAGATCAACTTATCCACTCAGCAACTTTCTACTCACCCTCTTGCATTTAATAAGCAATGCTGGTTGCTTACTCTGAACATCAGACTCAGATTGCAATTGGTGGCTGGGAAGAGTGAAAAGAGCATGGGCCTGATCCATGTTCAAATCCCAGTTCTGACTCATGTAAGTTTTGTGACATTGAGAGAGTTACTTAACTCCTCTGAGCATCAGCTTCTTTATCTGCAAAGTGAAGATCTTTATTCCAGCCTTTCAGAGCTGGTGAGAGAATTGGCATTTCTCAAACATTGAGTTGAGGCCTTCAAGTCAGTCCTTAAGAATATTCACTGCTTTTACCATGTCTACTACCAATCATGGTTAATAAGACATGCTCACTGCACTAAAAAGGTCCAAAATGTTACTGGTGGATGGGGAGCCTGTTATCTATAGTGGGATCCAGTGAGGAAGAGGTCAACTCTACTGGGATGGGATGGGCAAGAGAGACTTCAAGGGAGACTCATGAGCACAATCTTTTCAAAACAAAAGGTCTGTGGCAACAGGCATAAAATGTGGATACATCCTGAGAAGCACAAGCTTTAGAAGGAGATGCGGAACCTCTGATCGAGCACAGGGACTACAAAGGGCTCAGGGGCCAGCTTCTAGCAATGCGGTCATCCACCAAAGGCTTTTAAGCTGGGCAAAGAGAAGGCCAGATTTGTCCTTGAGATAATCACTCTGGCTGCTTTCAAGACAGACTAGAGGGATGAGGCTGGGAGGGAGGCTGGAACAAATAAAGCTGCAGAGCCAAGGCTGATCTAGGCCCAAGGAAAGGGTCCCTAACTTCATTTGTGAAGCCACTGGTCACCCTTGCCAGCTTCTTCTAGCAGCCTGGCTACAGCAGCCCAGTTCCTGAAGGCTGTGGACCTGGCTGCCTCAGAGCTGACCTGTGGAGGCTCCTTTCAGGCACCAACTGCAAAACCATCCACCCGAACTGTTCCTCTCTGACTCTGCTGGCGCAGGGGCTCCTCTGCTTTAGGCCCTCTGATCCCTGCACCACTCGAGTCTGGAGCCATGGACGGGGTGATTGAGCTGCTGCCCTAGCCTATACCAGTCCAGTTAATTCAATTCCATGCAGTTAAATGATGTTTATGTGTGGATCCTATGCTCAGCTTTGAGGGTCACATGAGACTGTAAGAGACAAGGCACACGAGGTTTATAGTAAAGGAGACACAGCTGTTCTGTAACCCAAAGCTGAGTGTTGGAATGTGCTCAAGAGAGGGCCGAGTGACAGTGCTCTACTCAGGGATATGGGAGACAGGGCCAGGGACCTTCCTTGGCAGCATCAGAAAAGCTTTTTGGAAGAGGAGCGCACTTGCCTGGGCCTGGAGACTAAGAAGGCCCTTGGTAGTCAAAGGATGAGAAAGGGGCCTTTAGGCTGAGGGAAGCCGTGTGGGGAAAGTGCTGTTGCCTGTAGTGGCTAGACCACAGGAAGGAAAGGAGGTGACAGAAGACCAGGGCAAGATAGGTGGGCTGAGGTCATGCTGGGAGGGGCCTGAGGTCCCTTTCTACTTTCTTCCCTGAGGCAAGAAATGGTCACATAAGGAGAAAGACATTAATTTTCATTCAATACCTACTATGCCCCTGGTAGTGTGCATTAGATGAACCCTACATGTACACATTTAGTCTGCATTTTATAACTATCCTCAGAAGCAGATATTATCACCATGCCCATTTACAACCAAAGAAACCAAGGCTTAGAGGGATTATGTAGCCTACCCAAGGCCACTGAAGCAGAAATGGAACTCAAATATATGTATTCCAGCCCAATGATGCCCACTCTGTATAATACCAACTCCCTAAATGATGGAGGCAGATGTATGTCCTTCATTCAAACAGCCAAGAAAACCTAGACTCATCATCACCACCACTGCTGCCATAGTAATGGACTCCAAATTTTATTTCGTAAGGGAGGAAATGTACCAGATGTACCTCTTTGTAACAGGATCTTTTAAGATTCCCGAGGATATATGTTTAATTAAAATCAACCACTGTCAGATCACCTGTGCTCACTGACGGCTTACAATGTGCAAGGTGCTTCCACTCCATGCTCATAGTAACCATCACAACAACCCTATACGGTTGGTTTTACTCCCAAAGTTTTATAACTGAGGACACGGCGGCTCAGAGAGGCAATGAGATTTGCCCCAGTTGCACAGAGTGGCAGTGGGTACGAGAAGCACGTGTTGTGGTGCTTGAGCCCACCTGTTCACCTCAAACTCAGAGGGCCAACAACCCAATCCTCACGTTTTCTCTCTGAAGGGTCCTCTTCTGCTGATCCCCATCTCAATAAGTGATGCCACCTTCCACCAGCTGCATAAGCTAGAAACCTAGGTCACTCCTGACATCCCTCTCTCCTGCACTGAACCCCCCAGATCTAAGCCGTCGTTGAGTCCTGCTGGTTCTAACTCCTCAGTCTCTCCCGATTCTGTCCACTTCTCACCATCTCTGTTTCTACTACCCTATTCAAGTCACAGTCATCTCTCACCTGAGCTTCCACAATGGCCTCCCAACCAGTCTCCCTGCACTCGTCCTCATAGAAGACGTGACCCCAGCCCTGGTGATGGGCCCCAGCATGGCTCAGCCCCTCTCAGCAGCCCCGTTTCCTTTTGCTCTGCCATTCTTTCCTTTCCTCAAACACTCCATTTTGTGTGACCCTAGGCTTTTTGCTCTCTGTGTCTCAGCTGCCTTCTCTGCAAAACAACAAGAATTGCCCAGGCCCCTGAGATCCGAGATTCCCCACCAAGGATCTGCAGGATGGGGAGGACGAAAACTGAGAGGATATGGAGCCCTAGAGATCCGAGCAGCACTGTGCCCTCCCACACAGGAGAACTCAACTTGGAGCCAAGGCCGGTGGGAGGGCAGGAGCCTGCACTGCCTCTCCTCCCACCCCATCCCGGGCTTCTCAGACAGCTTCAGCCACTGACAATTGGGAGATGTTGATCTGATGTAACTGAAGGCCAACCAGGCTGCACAGGGCCCAGGGAATTGCCTTAGAAGCTGCTACTGGTGAGAAGGTGGCTCAGGCTGGGTGGAGGGGCCCAAGGCAGAGCTTGGCACTGAATGAGGGGCCTCGGGCCTAATCCTCAAGGAGTCTGGAGTCCCAGGAGTTCGGGCAGCCTGGAGATCAAAGGCCTTCGCCTTTTTGTCCCATGGACCTCTTTGAAACTTGTAAACCCCTTCTCAGAAAAATGTTTCTAAATTCGTAAAATGAAAATAAGATTACAAAGAAAACCAATTATATTTAAATAGCTATCAAAATGTTAAAATGAGAAATTTGTGAGACAGTTAGATTTTTCTTCCTTTTTCAGTCATAACAAGATCTAACGGTAGGTCTAATAACTATCATAACCTTGAGGTAGTGATGAGTGTAAGTGATATTTTGAGGTATCTGCAACAACTATAATGGGATACAAAAATATCTGATTCCTCCTGGTAACAAAGTCCCAGAGATTGCTAATGCTATTGTGTTTTATTACCCATATTCACAGCGGCAGAAAATGCTAACTTTCAGTTATTTTTTCCCAGCCACATGCTCACATTACCAACTTCTAATTTAGGGCAGTGACCTCACTTTACAGAAGAGGAAACTGGAGCTCCCAAAGGGGCAGGGGCTTGCACAGGGCTACACGGCACGTTAGAGTTAACTCGAGGCTAGCACAGGCCCCTGCTGCCCCCCAGGCCACACCACCCACTCTGCAGAGCCACCTCCCAAGTGCGAGACCCACAGAACAATCATTTCACTTCTCTGGGCCTTGGTTTCCTCACCTGTAAAATGGGAATAACCACACCCACTTCTGCAAGCTGCTGTGAGGACGGAATGAGAAAAGAAGCAGGAAAGGGCCTTGTTACCTGGACAGTGCTCTATAGTTGGGTATATATCAGTAGCAGGCAAGTAATTACTATGCACTATCTGATGAGAAACCAAAGGATATGAAGCTCAGTGTGGCAAAGAGGAATGCCTATAGAAGCAAGACAATAAGGAGGGATGGGGACTATGGTAAACTCTAGAACTCATGCTCTTCTGAAAAGGGGAGCATCCACTCACCGCCAGTGGAGGATGGCGAGCCTAGTGTTAACAAATCTGACTTTCTAAGAGATGGTGGAAGTCCACATGTTTGGTAAAATGTCATTGTTTTATATATTCAATTCTTTGATATTAAAAACAGAATGTGAGTCCCAAAACATCTATATGCTGTCAGGTTGCAGCCCCTTGCGTTTACAGCGAATTTCATTGCCTTGGGAAGGAAAAGATGAAGCGGGTCAGTGTTTTTCCCATAAAGGCCAAGAGGGTCCTCATCCCATCCTGGCCGTGGAGGTTAGAGGGGGCCCGTACAGGGTGAGCATTCTTGTGAGGGCCACCAAGGCCTCCCAGACAAGAAAGTTAGCTACACATTTGTGTTCCAGCCCTTGGCTTCTGGGATGCTGCCTGGTTTTATTAATAACCCTGGACTGTGCTCATAGCACATCAAGGTAAACAGAGACATTTCCAGGGTGTGCACTGTAGGCAATTCTAACAGATGAAGAAGAAGCAGGTTTCCAAATATAAATAGGAAGATAAGATAAGCAGGCAGAGATCCAAGTCAGCTTCATACTGAGTTGCAGGCTGTGAGCCATAGACTTAGAGAATCGTGGCTCACTGGGGCTGGAAGGGGCCCTCATTTGGAGGATAGAGAAACAGGCCCAGAGAAAAGAAAAGACTTCCCAAGGGTTACATTCATTAGATACTCCTGATTTCTTATAGCAGCGGTTTCCTCATCTAAAGACTCTCACAAATCCACTCACAGTTTCCAGAATGTGTTATCCTCTCCCCAGCCCAGTGTTGCTGCCCATGCTGTTACCCCCATCTCTGGCCATCTCAGACTTGACCATCAAGATCAGCTGGGTCTGCCTGTGGGAGCCTGTCCTGACCCCTCCAGGCAGGGGTGGATATGGTGCTGCTCAGCACCTCAGTCCCTGTGTCTCTGGCTCCCACAACACATGCCACATGGAATTACCACTGTCAGTGTGTCTGCCACTCCCAAAGCCCTGAAGCAGGGTCCTGCCTTAGCCAGTTCAGTCTATCCAGGACCCAGCTCAGGCCCTGGCACAAAGGAGGTGCTCTAGAAACAGATGCCAAGTGAAACGGAGGCCAAATAAAATAGAGAACAATGCCTGATGTCAGTTCCCTCTCTCAGTGGCATAAGGAGGTTGCAAGTAAAGACTGCCATGGAATAGCTCACCAGATACCATCTTGATATAAAGTTAACATGCCAAATGGTCCCAAGTCTAAGATTATAAGATTTTGGCCCATTATATCAAAGTCCAGCGAAAACTCTGATAAGGATGATATCTATCTTGTGAATAAAAGAGAGCGGCAAAATAAGTTGTTTTGGGGGTCCAATAGGTGCCAGGCTCTAGCCTGAATACGCACTCATATGGCCTCCCTGAATTCCCTAGCTTCTGAAGAAGATATGATATGTCTATTTTACAGGTGCCTGAATAACACCCATGGCCAGAAGGACAGAAGAGAAGGCAGGACTGAATCTAAGCCACACAACTCTAGAGTTCTTTCCATTCAATCAAAGTTGCCCCTGTAGTTAACAATGGGCAGCTTTCATCCTGTTCTAGACCATGGCTTGTCTCAGACATGGAGTGGCTGAGGCAGGGGAGCTTTGAATAAATTATTTCCCCATCCCCCTCACTCCAAGTCCTGTTTTTCCAGCCCTGCCATTTACACAGGTCGGGGGCTTGGGAAGAGGAGATGATTATGGTGGCTGTCTGCTGCTTTCTAGGAAAAGAAACAAAAGCAAAAACAGAAGCCTGAAGCCCCCACTCACCACAGCCACTGAGTGGGTAGGAGAGGGTTCTGTTCAGCCATTTTAAAAAAATAAATTATTGGCCGGGCGCGGTGGCTCAAGCCTGTAATCCCAGCACTTTGGGAGGCCGAGACGGGCGGATCACGAGGTCAGGAGATCGAGACCATCCTGGCTAACACGGTGAAACCCCGTCTCTACTAAAAAATACAAAAAACTAGCCGGGCGAGGTGGCGGGCGCCTGTAGTCCCAGCTACTCGGGAGGCTGAGGCAGGAGAATGGCATAAACTCGGGAGGCAGAGCTTGCAGTGAGCTGAATCCGGCCACTGCACTCCAGCCTGGGCGACAGAGCGAGACTCCGTCTCAAAAAATAAATAAATAAATAAATAAATAATTATTTAAACATTATTTACATTTCTGTGCTATCCCTAGAAAACTTTGGTTTAGAGAGTGCCTCCTTGGAGATGGAAGTCTTCAGGTTAATTCATTCCTTCATCAGCCTAATACTAATGATTCAAATAGCAGTAAGACGGGACAAGACGGGTTTTGTGAATGTCATGGCTAACACAATGGAAACCATTCTGATTGCTCAGAGTGTACATAGGGCATTTCTAGCTTCCTTTTTTTTTTGAGACAAAGTCTGGCTCTGTCGCCCAGGCTGGACTGCAGTGGCGTGATCTCGGCTCACTGCAACCTCCGCCTCCCGGTTCACACCATTCTCCTGCCTCAGCCTCCCGAGTAGCTGGGACTACAGGCCGCTATCATGCCAGGCTAATTTTTTTGCGTTTTTAGTAGAGACGGGGTTTCACCGTGTTCGCCAGGATGGTCTCGATTTCCTGACCCTGTGATCCGCCCGCCTCGGCCTCCCAAAGTGCTGGGATTATAGGCGTGAGCCACCGCGCCCGGCCTTCTAGCTTCTGACTGGACAAAATCCTGCATCCAACAATGATTAGTATGCTGAATTGCCTTGTATCCTCAATGGATGAGGCAGAGGCTTGGAGTCAGAGAGAATGAAGTCTCCAACCCACCTAACCTCTCCGACCCTTGGTTTCTGTGCCTATGCCTCCCAAGGTTTCTGCGATGACAGTGATGCAGGTCAGGTAGCCAGCACAGAGTCTGCCCATTAAATGCTGGTCTCCCTGGTTCCTTGTGGCTGTCACCTCAGAGCCATTGGAGACTGAGTGCTAGGGACAGCTGGGGCACAGAGGGGAACAGATGTGCTATTTGTTTCCTCAGGCTTTGCCTCCATCGTACTTTGTGAATCCTACTTTGCAGATTGGGCTGATGTTTTACAAGCCCACAATATACAGTTTTTTATGAGCCCATAAAAATCTTCAAAGTGAAATCAAATTTATATGCTTCTTTCTGGCTTACGGACTAAAAGCCCAGCCCTTGAGCTTAACCTTCGTGACTCCTGCGAACCTCCCTCCTAGTGTGTACACGGTGGCATCCATGCACATCTGCTCATCCTTCTCTAGACAGGTTCTGCCCATCCCTGCTTCTGCACCTTTGCTCCTGCTGTTCCTCTTTTATAGCAATCCAAACCCTTCCAGGTTCTACCCCCACCCACCTGTGTGAAGCGCTGCCCTGCAACTTAAGCTCTTGCAGCCTCTCCCTTCTTGGAATTCCATGATGTTCAGATAAGTGGCCATCATTTTTATTTTCTTTTTCCCTGGGATGGTTTTATTTGCTGCAGGGTCCTGAACGAGTCTCTGAACCATTCAAGGCCTACACACACTCACAAGAAGAAGAGCCTCCAAGCAGGGCTGGTACAGACCCTCACCCTGCTATCTTCTTGTGAGGAATTCCTCCCAGCCTTCAAAACCCACAGGAAGTGCTCCCTCCTCCAGGAGGCTTCCCTATTAAGCTGTCCTTGTTCTCTCCCATCTACAGCTCCCCACAGGCTCCATCTGAATCATTCTCAGAGGACATATCACTTCCTGCCACTTAGAGTAGTCATTTATGTGGCTTACCCCTCAACACTGTGAGCCCAGGAGAGAACAGACCATGTCTACTCTCTGCCATGGCCCTGGCATCCAGCAAAGGGCTTGACATAAGTGGGATTTCAGTAAATAATTGCCCAATTCATAAAAATAATTGCAGAAGAAAACAGGTATATAATCCTTACTATGTACCAGGCATTATTGCAAATGCTTTGCATGCATTGGCTTACTTAATACCTTAAATATATTAGCATATTTAAGGTGCACAGCCTCCCTATGAAAGTATGTCCTGTAATGATTCCCATTTTTCAGATGAAGAAACCAAGTCACAGAGAGGTCAGATGACACACCCAAGGTTGAGCAAGTGACAGAGCTTCTGCTTGAATCCAGACCATGTTGTTCTAGCAACTGTGTTCTTAACCACTGAGCAATAAATACCACCTCTGAATTCATTCACCTTTATCGCCTCAGTGCCTAGCAAAGAACCAGGCAGCTAGCAAGCACTCAATTAGCATGTGTTCCCAACACTTCTTGGTTGGAAGGCTGCCACCAGTCGTGGTGAGATGCAAGATGGGATGGGCACCTGCAGAGTGGATCCAACCCCTGCCAAGCCTACCACTAGCATATTCTGAAGTGGGCTGTTCCTTTCTCTTAATGAGATGCACAACTCCACTCCACAGAGCCTTTCCTGCCAGGGCAAGCTACTCACTCCATTCTTAGTAGTAAGCTGACATGGGAAGGCTGTGTGCTTTGTTTCCATCAGGACTGGCTGCCCACCTAATTCTACATTAATTAAGGCTTCCAGGAAACCCCATTCCTAGTCACTGTCAGAAATAATCAGCTTGTGTGTCTGGTGATGCTCCCTGGCCCAAAAACAGAAGGCAAGGAAGTAGATCTTGCATCATACTTATCTGACTTCAGTTGTTTTTATTACTCTAAGACCCATTTTCATGCATGCAATATTCACTTTTCCTCAGATTACAAAATGGAAGGGGGTTTCTAGTGTTTGAGAATGCTATTCCAAAGCCAAGTGAAATTAATCCTTTTGCTTATTTATTCCCAGACCTTGTCCAAAGGGAGCAGGGCTGCAGAAAAGGACAACTCCAGCAAGTGAGGGTTCTGAAGATTCTGATCCAAGTCTCCCCAACAAAGCATGCCAAAATACATGCACCAGACTCTCCTTTCCTGCCAAAATACACCCCAGGTCATGCTCTCCAAAAGGATAATCCTTTGCTAAATCCTACACAATCATTTCCAATGTTTGCTGGTAATGGACACCAGAAAGCTAGTGAACTTTCCTTAGCTCTAAACACGCTTGCTAATAACTCTTTCATGAAAGAGCCCCATTCCTGCTGATTTCAAGGCTCTGGAAATCAGACTCCTAACAAATTTCCTTTGACTTTGTTTCACATAATCCTGCTTCTGTCTGCTTCATACTCTTCTCCAAGTGTATTGGGTCCCAGCGGGCCATTGTCCTCCATGAATGATGGCTTCAGGCTCAACAAATGGCCTCCATCTATCATCACCGAGCTCCAGCGGCGACAACAGAGGCTCTTCTGTTTCCCTTCGCAAGCAGGCAGAGTAATGGCCCTGCCTCGGACTCATCTCCCCACTGTCTTGGGAGAGATACCAAGATTGCTGGAGTTCTGGGGAGGGGAGTAAAGGCAGGGCCATTTCCAGTTTCGATGTGAAACCCTTCTGGTCTGTGGAGACTCCATTTATGTTCTCTTCTCCCCAGTGGCCAATCCTTTCTCCCATCCATCCTCTGCTCTGCAGTCCAAGCCTTTTTTCTAAACCCATCATCCATCTCCCTATTGAGCTCTGAGAATCTAATGAGATAATCATGTTTGCAAGTACAGAATGTGCAGAGCTGTTAAGGAGGACTGCATTTGCAGTCATGAAGGCCTGGGTTCAAATCCAGCTCAGCCACTTTCAGAATGTGTGACCTTGCAAGAGCTACTTAGCCTAAGTCTCAATTTTCTCATCTGAAAAGTAGGAATGATAATGCCTGCCTCGTGATGTCACCATGAAACTCAAGTGAATAATAAAGGCAATGGATACTGATCACTAAGCATAGTGCCTTGCAAATAGAAGGCACTTAACTGGGGCTGCTGTTATTTTTAGAAATGTATGCTATAACAATATTAATAAGAATTTTATGTCTTCCCTGCAACTCTAGAAAAATGGATGGTGGAGATAAATGAATTGAGTTTACCTGTGGTGTTGAGTGTCGCTGACCAGAAGTTGGGGTGAGGAAGCCTGGTGGTGCCAGTTCCAACCAGTTCCAGCACAACCCAGGATCTAGTGCAGACCCCAACAGGGAAAAATAAGATCTACCTCACAGTTCTGTTGTGAGTACTCATGTGGTTATGCAGATAAATGTCAGTCTTTAGTTGCTGGCATACAAGAGGTGCTACAGAAAGTTTGGCTAGTTACTTATTATTAGTTACTTATTTGTTAGATGCTTTGTGGGAGTCTAGGACATTTTGCAAGGTGCTAGTCAACTTTTGGAGGAGGAAGAGGGGTAGAAAAGGGGAATAACACATAATCCATCTACTCATGGAGCTCACAGAGTAATGCAGCGATTCTCAGCCTTGGCTACACATCACAGTCACTTAGAAAACTTTAAAAAATACTGGTGCCCTGGCTCCATACCCAGACACTCTGATTTAACTGGTCTGTGATGAGGCCTGGGTTTCAGTATTTTGCAGAAGCTTCTCAGGTGATTCTAATGTGGCCAGGGCCAAGAACAGTTGGCCTATTTTTGGGAAGACATAAACACATAGATGTTTTTAATAATATATGCTTAGGGTTCTAACAGAGTTATGTACAGAGGGTGGTAGGAACACAGATGAAGGCACAGATAATGCCTTGTTGTTTAAGCTGAGTAATAGCGTGGGAGTAGGAGTTTACTAGAAAAAAGGATCTGCGAGAAGGGCAGTCTGAGTCTTTACTGCAAGGCCTCAAATAAAGGCACAGCTGCAGTGAGTCACCAGGCAGGAACTGGAGCAAACCAGGACACTCGAGAGGGAAATTAGAAGAGCTGGACTGATTCTCACGAGTAGAGCTCCCTGGAGATCCTGTACCTGTCCCCTACTCCTCAGCCGGGGCCCTGCTCCCAGAGGTTCACCACTCAAGACCAGAAGGCCGCCTCTGTGTAGAAAAGAGAAAAAGGGCATTCTGCAACATCACATGGCCTCTGGAAAGTTCCTTTGCTTCCTCATCAACTGTTGCCATATGTCTTGCAGAGAGGTCAAACACAGGGTGAGGCATAGGTTTGTTGGTTGGCTGGCAATAGGGGACCAGGCACAGGTTTGCCTCCTGTCCATGGTGCTGAACAATCCCTGTGCTGGAGAACCAGGGTGCTCAAAGTGTGGTCTGTAGACACACAGCATCAGGATCCCATGGGAGCTTGTTAGAAATGCAGAATTGTGGGCCCCACCCAGGACCTACAGAATCTGAATCTGCCACTTATCAGTGTCCCCAGGTAATCTGTGTGCACACATTAAAGTCCAAGATGCACTGCTCAAAGCCAGTGTTTTGAAACTGTTTAAGTTGCATCCCCTTCATGAGCTGTGAAATTAATTTAGAACATCCAAAACAGAATTTTGAAAGAAAATAATGAAATTAAATGAAATATAACAGAAAAAAATAACAAATGTCAGAGTTCATCACACTTATTAGGTTGGTGCAAAAGTAATTGCACTTCTGCTATTACATTTAATGCATTACTTTTCCTGCCATTACTTTTAATGGCAGAAACTGCAATTACTTTTGCACCAACCTAATAGTAAGAGCAAGTATTGTTACTATATATATGAGTGTTCTAAGCAGAACCTAAAACGTATTCATTATTAGGAACTGCATTTTCAACAATGTTTGAAAGGCACTGCTTGTGTTTTCCTAATTCTGGGACACTGGTGATTTTTATCCAATATGTCCCAGGATTCTGAGACAGCAGAGGAAGCAGATAGTGGGAGAAATGAGGGTTATAGGTTGATATAAAAAGAGAATGAAAGATATAAAAAGAGATTGAGAGTTGATACAGAAAAAGAAGGAGAGAGTGGGACTGAGTCTCCAAGAGAGGTATTCACTGAGAGAACACTGGGGAAGGAAAAAAATAAACAAGGATGATTTTGACACCATTTACCAGTTACTACAAAAGAAACAACAGTCAACCATAGCTCAACGATTGAATGAATATCAAATGATGGAAGGAATATGGGTTCAGCTTGGCGAATGTAGGTATGGACAAGTGAGTCTGTGTGGGCTAACAAGCGTACCCAGTTGCACAGAGAAGATTGGGTTGAGTATTAGTGTCTGCAGAGTTACTTTAAAGTGCTCTTGACTTTCTTTTTTATTTCAATGAAATTTGGTAACAATTTACACCACCCTTAGAACAAGTGTTGCAGTGAGTTTATATGTTTTGACGTGTGTTGCCCATTTCATATACTGAGAACTCCGTAGTATTTCTGATGGTTTGCTCCCCCAGCCCCAGGAGCAGTGGTAGAAGTGAAGGCAGGCAGGCAAGAGTGCCTGTGGGTTATAGTCAATAGCCCTGGTGTTTTGCTCCTCACCTCAGGCAGATTTCTTGGGTTTCTCACTGCTCACCACCAACCAAAAAGTTCAGAGGCAAAACTCTAGAGAACTTTGGAAAGAAATAAGCAGAGGTCTCTTAAAAATGCACAAAGATGCTTTGTTCGCTTCAAGGGGTGACAGAACAAAATGTCAAGAGTAGAAGTGACTCTGTGATTTTTCTTCCTTTCAGAACCGGGCAATGGGAGTTATTAACCTCTTGCCACATGTCTGTTATTTCATTTATACAACAGTGTCCTACATTTGATTCTGCCTAGGAAATTGATGTCTAATGGAAGATGACAAAAAAAAAAAATGACTTTTAAAATAATTTTCTTCCAGGCTAGTAGTTTATAAAATACTGAGCTCAATATTCCCACGTTGGGAAATTCTGCATAGAGGGAGTGTTATGGGACAAAAAGTTTGTTAACACTCACACAGGGTTTCAGCTTCAAGTAAGACACAACTCCATGTATCCAAACGTGTGTTTGTTCTACAAAATGGCAGAATCAAGACCAGTCTATCCATAATGAGCCATGAAGTCAACTTGGACACTTCAACTTTAATTTTAATAAAAAATGACCAAGTATATCTGTAATCTATAATTTTTTTGTGTGTGGGGGGGTGCAGACAGGCTATCTAATTTTTACAGCCCTATTAAGTCCCTCAAAACTCTAAGTTAGTTGTCACGATGTTTGATACAATGAGCACAGTGGCTAACTCTTACTGGTAGCTATTATGTTCCTGGACTTTTATATCTTTATTAAATCCATTTGACAAACAATGGGGTGAGTATTACAATCCTTATTTTCAGAGATCATAAAATGAAAGGTCAGAGAGGTTTTGCGACCTGCTCAAGGTCATATGGCATATCAGAATATCACAAACAGAATCTGAACTGCAGCATGTCTGACCTCAAAACTCCAACCAAGTTGACCAAGAGTCAACTCATTCAACTGCCTTTCTGCCTTAGTTTCAAAAGCCCCAATGTCCCCAAATAACCTCTTTCCTATGGGCTTCTGGCTGTTTTCCCAACTTGGCTCTTTCATCTCTCCGGGTCTTGCATCTGAGTAGGCTGACATTTCCCACTGCTTTTGTCTGTCACTGAGGAATTGTCCTGTGTGGGTGGACGGTCACTCACAGAGAGGGGTCTTCTGGAAGCCAACTAGCTTTCCATGGTGGCCCAAAATGACATATGCTTCTCTATTCAGCCAATGATTGCAAGAAACAGCCTCGAAGAGGGAGAATTTCAGTAAAATTCAACTTTGAAGCTGGATTTCTTTAATATCACAATTTAAGCATTTCTGACACTGGTTGATGCTTAGAGGGAAATAGTACCCTCTGAGAAATGATGTTTTAAAAATCTTGATCTGAATACAAAGACAGTCAATTTAACACAGCAACACTTTCTCCAGGGCCTACCGTGTTCCCCACACTGTGAACAGGGGGGATAAAAAAGGCACCAAGGCACTATCCTAAACCATGGCGTTTATTTACCAGTGAGAAAACAAACTCACTGAAAATTCTAACTAGAATTCAAGCTAGGAAGAGACACATTTCCACTCAATATAATGAAGGATTTTCTTCCCATCAACATTTGTCCAAAAATGAAACAGCCAACCTTATTAATGAATTTTACCCAAAGATTTGCTGGTAAATATTTGACAATCGGCTTTCCAGAGAGGGAAAAAAAAGGCTTGATTTGTAGTGTTTGCTGATTTCTATGGTGTAAATCCTCCTACCATGGCTGGTTTCAAGCTACCAAAGTGACGTCATTGAAGGTGGAGTTGGGAAGAGATGAGTGATAACAGCCATCATATAGCATTTCCACCATTTACCTATTCTACACAGGTAAAATAGACATCAGTAACCTCTGGAGTAGAGTTTAATGTAGTAAAATAACCAGAAACTGGTGAGTGTCAAGTACTTAGTCCCTTTGTTTTTAACATAAGTGTGAGTTTATGCAACTTAATTTTTAATAATGGCTGTTTAATAACTAGCTCACAAAATTCCTGAAAGATTAACACTTGGTTCTTGTGAGCCAGTGTGAAGGTCTCCAAAACTCCATAGAAGAAAACTCATGTTTGGGAGAGGAAGTGGGTGATCTGAATGGATGGCTGTCATGGATGTGATTCCTTGTCTTTAAGCTGGTCTAATCCAGCCATCAGCCACAGCCATAGTTGCATTATCACTGCTGGTGGCACTTCAGGGCCAACCATGTGCCAGTGAGAGTGCTGAAAGCTTTGCCTGCATTATCTTATTTATCTTGACGAAAGCCCCATGAGGTAGATTGAGACTAACAGCAACCCCATTTTACAGATGAGGAAACGGAGGTTTAAATTAAGTAGCTAGCCGAGAGTCATAGAACAGTAAGTGGTGTTGTTGAAATCTTTGACTCCAAATCCCTTTTCTTTAAATCAGGACATTACACTGATATAATAAGAAATGCAGTATGGCTACTGATTCATGTACCTCCATTATCCTTCAGTCAAACTCATTTGTAAAATATAAAAAAAAGAAGATGGTCTCTTCCCAGTTACAAGTTTCAGAAAGGGAAATCTGCTCCCCCTTCTGAATCCAAAAACTTAAATTGAACTCAGAACACATAAGGGAAGTGTTTAAATGAACAGCATGCTCCTTTTTTTGTTTAATAATGAACAACAAAAAAACAACAACTAAAATCTTAAGTAGATTCATATAAAATTACCATCTTTGTAAGAAAAAATATAAAGTGAAGTATGTGCAACTTAATGTTGTTCCACCAAATGGATGATCCTGGGCATGCTGGAAGGACTGCCAGCAACATGCAGCCTGACCTGAAGTCTTCAGTATTGATGCTAACAGATAACAAACACTTTCCTTTATCCAGAGGATAGCAAAGGGATGAGCAATATGAGCAAGCTAGATACCTAACGTGAGCAGGACAACATTATCTCTGTGATGAAAGATGCAAGTGGGTACAGAAGTCTTGTCCCAGTATCTGCCACCACCTTCTCTATCGTGCAGTGAAGAGGAAGATCTCATGCTAAGCCAGTAGCCCTCCAACCTGTCCGGTCCTGAAGCTCCATCCCTCGTTCCCTAGTCCACACTAGGTGACCACCCCAACTGGGCTTGTAGTTGGTTGACAAGATGTTCTTATTAGGTAGAGGCTCTGCCAGTGATTAATTTGGCTGCAGTTTACCTCCCTCCCTCCATGTGTTTCTTACCTACCTTCTACTGCAGTGGAGGTTCCTGGCAGGGCAGGAGAACATAGCCCATGGTAGAGCATGGAGGGCCCAGAACCCATATGCAGGGCACAGCTCATGGGCTTCCCTTCCTCTTCCCTTCTGCACCCTCTGACTCCTGAAAACATCCCCAGGAGTGAAACTGGATGCAAGCGTTTGCACTCAGTGTTTACCTGTGGAAGTTTCAGTCACCCACTTAACCAAGATCCCTGAGCTGTGCATGTTAGTTGCTTTTTCATCATGTCTCCATAGCATGGAATTACTGAGGTACAGCTGCATGATGCAAACTATCTAAATTGTGGGCAATGGCTCCAGTTGTGACAAACACAGGGTGTGAGGAGGGCTGCCCAGTTTTCGTTGGAGGAATCTTACTTTAAAATCAATCAAAATAGCAGTTGAGAAAGAAATAATGACTATTGTAAATTTTTTACATAAATGATGTGACAGGTGAGTTATTTCTAGTCCTCACAAGCAGCTCCTCAGGGTAACTATTGCTATCCCACTTCTTAGATGTGGTAAACTAAGACTCAGGAAAGTTGAGAAGCTTGTCCAACGTTACACTGCCAATAAATGGCAGAGCCAGGTTTTAAATTCATGTTTGTTTATATCCAGAACACGCATTTTAGCCACATTGCAACTCTGTCTGCATAAAAGGGGGAAAAATAATTACTAAGGGCTTATTCTGTGCCGATAATGATAAGAATGAAGATAATGATAATGATAATAATGGAAATAGCTAACTCTTACATAGTGATTACAGTGCTCCAGGCACTGCTGAAATTCTGGTTTTCAAATTCTCCCTATAGCTTTCATTTTAGGGATGAGGAAATTGAGGCTCAGAGAGGCTATACAACCTGCCAAGGCCACAAGGCTAAGAACTGAGCTAGGTGTCTCTGCATAAACGCTTCTCTTAGCATCCTCATCTCAATCTTGACAAAAAGGTAGAAGCATCCCTGATTCACAGCAGAGGACACCGAGGTTTGGAGAAGGTAAGAGATGTGCATTTATCCTAGCAATTATGCTATCTCAGAGGTAGAAGGAGGCCTAGCTTCAGGGTTAGTGTACCACTTGCTGGCTGTACAACCTTAGACAAGTTCCTTGACCTCTCTGTGCCTCTGTTTACTCATGAGGATAGTGAGGGACTTTAATCAGAACATCCTTCTCATCTCATCCAGCCTGGACACACCAAGACCTCTGGATACCAAAACAACTCATGTGAGATGTTGCCTGCACTAAGAGGAGGAGAAAAGTGCTGCCTTCAGACTCAACACATGCATCCTCCACCACCCCGACTGCTACACTTTCAGGCAAATAAACAGCCTCAAATGCTTCCCAAATTGCTGCTTAATGCTTCTCCTCAGAGCATGATCTCATTTATGAATCTGCAGAAAGGGTTTACAGCAACGCTGTTGATGGTTCGACGTCCCAAGTGATTCATCTGAAAAGGTGATGTAAAAGAGCAGCAAGAAATCACAGGAACAGGGGAGGGGGCTAACTACCCAATTCTTTCTGGGAAGGAAAGAGGCAGATATGGCCAGAGGAAGCAGGCGATCTCAGCTCAAACAACTTGTCACTGGACAGAATTTCACGGAGCTTGCTGACATCTCAAAGCATAACAAAAACAGAAATGCTGAGAGCAAAACGTATCTCAGAGCCATCCCTATCTTAGCTAGTTTGGGTCACAGAAAAGCTTGAGGTATCAGGAGGTCTACGTATAGATTTCACATTATCAATGACTGTTCGGCCTGTCCCTGTGCATTGTGGGAAAATCAAGCTACTTGGAAGAGAAGGCAGAGATCAGATGCAACAGGGCAGATGAGGATGTACCATGTCTGGGCCAAAATGGGATTATATAGGGCCTGGAAATCAATGTGAGATCAGTTTCATGTGGACCTTCTGGGACTGGAATTGATGTAAATGACGGGAAACAGGCAGGGCTCACCTTGCCTTAACTTCCCTGCACCACCTCCTGCTACATCCCCTCTTGTGACTTATTCCATATCCCTATGTCTTAGTACTAGTGGTTCCCTCTGTCCAGATGGCCCCCCTGCTGGGCTCCACTGGCAAAGTCTTACTCTTCCCTTCAGCTTTTTCAAGTGACACCTGACTCAGAAAGCCTCTTTCCCTGTGAGGAATGGATTCAGGGCCATGCAATCCACACAGCTGCACAAGGCTAGAGGCTTAAAACAGCCCTATGCCTGGATTAATGTTCTACTGTTGCTGTCATTAAATTCTTAATTTTTGAAAATGATACTCTGCATTTTCACTTTGCAATAAGTCCTGCAAATTATGTGGCAGGCGCTGCTCCTACCCATTGAGGCTGTGGTCTCGCAGCACCTCGTACGCTCCTTTAGTGTAGGATGTGTCACTGTTCTTAGTTGTTTGTCTGTATCTTTCCACCCTGCTCTATTGCCAAGAAAAGAGAGAGCTTAAACAGTTACAAGGGACTCTACACTCTCCCCAAAACACAACACAACAAAAAGCAATTTGGCGTAAACTGGTAGTAGATGAGAAAGGGGGAAAAGAAAAGACAAGCAGGTAATCAAAATAGAGCTTTGAATTAGTTTAATTCTCTTAACATGTAGACCTTGGTTTCTACCCTATATTCCCTAGAAGTCTACAGGGACAGTGAAATGTTATTGTTCACACAATTCCATGTTTACCGCATAAAAACAAATCAGCTTCTCTGGAGAGGCATATTTATTCTTAACATTGAGAAGAGATAAAATTTATCCTAGGCCGGGCGCGGTGGCTCAAGCCTGTAATCCCAGCACTTTGGGAGGCCGAGGCGGGTGGATCACGAGGTCAGGAGATCGAGACCATCCTGGCTAACATGGTGAAACCCCGTCTCTACTAAAAATACAAAAAAAAAAACTAGCCGGGCGTGGTGGCGGGCGCCTGTAGTCCCAGCTACTCGGAGGCTGAGGCAGGAGAATGGCGTGAACCTGGGAGGCGGAGCTTGCAGTGAGCCGAGATCGCGCCACTGCACTCCAGCCTGGGTGACACAGCGCGAGACTCCGTCTCAAAAAAAAAAAAAAAAAATTTATCCTGAGAATCCTTATAAAAAGGACCTTGTGAACCAGAGGGTTTTAACTCAGTAGCTTCACCTCCTGAAATAGTCTACAACATTCAGTGTCTCCTGGGGTGAACACAGTTCTGGAGAAAGCTCCATGGCTGGTGCTGGATTCTCAAATGGGCCTAAGACTCATAAAGAATTAAGATTCACTGTGCTGTAATGATGGACACTCACAGTAGACACTTTCTTATAATGACCCTTAATCCAGGTTAACATTTCCACAAAGCACAGTTCCATACAACAAGTCTTATTGATTTGGACTGGAAATTTGCTATAATGGAATTATTTGTGAATGGGCCCCTCTTAAGGCAGAGACCTTTATCTTCTCACTCCTGATCCCAGAAGGCCTAACCCAACACTCAACATATAATCAGCATATAGTAAAATTGGCTAGGCAGCTGGATGAAAGGACAGGTGAATAAGTGAACCAAACTTCTAACAATCTACCTGCTCTTCTTTCTACTCCAGCATGCTGAGGACTGAACACTTGCTTAGAAACATTGACCCACTCTCTAGCTACATATCTGGTGATAATTCCCCGGGTTGGGGGACTCAGCAGCAAACTGGGCCTTTCCCAGACCCTTGAGCATTCTAAAAGGTGATGCACCCTCTAGGGCAAGACTTCTCAAAGACTGTGGTGGTTAATTTTGTGAGTCAACTTGATTAAACTATGGTACCCAATTGCTTGGTCAAACACTAGTCTAGATGTTGCTGTGAAGGTATTTGTGGATGTGATTAACATTCACAATCACCTGACTTTAAGTAAAGCAGATTATCTTCCATAATGTGGGTAGATTTCATCCAATTAGGACTTAAAAGACAGAGATTTCCCAAGGAAGATGCAATTCAGCCTCAAACTTCAACTTAGAAATCCTTCCTGGGTTTCCAGCTTGCTTGTCCTGCACAGCAGATTTTGGACTTGCCATTTCCTACAATTGTGTGGGTCAATTACATAAAATCAATCAGTCTCTCTTTCTCCATCCCTATATACACACACACACACATACATACACACACACATACATATAGCTACACATGCACAGCCATTGTCCTTCAGTGTCCTTGGGGACTGGTTGCAGGAACACTTCACAGATACCAAATATGTGCATGCTCAAGTTCCTTATATAAAATGGCATGGTTTTTGCATATAACCTACACACATCTTCCTATATATTTCAAATCACCTATAGATTATTTATAATACCTAATGTAATGTAAATACTATGCAGTTTTTATACTGTATTTTTTACTCATTTTTTTATTGTTGTGTTATTTCTTATTCCTTTTCTTTTCTTTAAAATTTATTATTATTATTATTGTTTTTAGAGACAGGGTCTCACTCTGTCACCCAGGCTGGAGTGCAGTGGTGAGATCACAGCTCAGTGCAGCCTCAAACTCCTACGCTCAAGTAATCCTCCTGCCTTAGTATTCCAAGTAGCCAGGACTGTAAGTATACACCATTATGCCCAGGTAATTAAAAAAAAAAATTGTAGAGATCAGGTCTCGCTATGTTGACTAGGCTGGTTGGTCTCAAATTCCTTGCCTCAAGTGATCCTCCTGCCTTGGCCTGACAAAATGCTAAGATTACAAGCATGAGCCACTGTGCCTGGCTTGTTTCTTTTTTAAAATATTTTTTGATCCACAGTTGGTTGAGGAACCCATGGATGCACAGAACGCATGGACACAGAGGGCCAACTGTATGGATATAGATAATCACAAATACACATATATATGTGTGTATATATATGTAGATGTATATATAGATATATATAGAGAGAGACAGATTCTATTGGTTCTGTTTCCTCGGAGAACCCTCTACAGGGGCTAAGGACTCTTGATTATTCTGGGTAGATGACACTGCTACTGTCCTCCAGAGGCCATCTCCATCAGAGGTTCATAGCAGAGGACACAGAGAATATGTAAAAGGGAGTTTCCAGAACCAAAATGAGTATGATAAATCAGCTGCTCTGCCTTAGGAGTCAGGTGAAATGGAAGTCAGAAGGGACCACTCCCAGGAGGCAGGCCCCATCTCTCTGTGCCTTCAGTCCCTATCAGGAAAATGCCAATGGCCACTCAGTCAGGGACAGGCTTTTCTGAGAAGGATGACACTGAAAGGCTCTAGTGCTCCTCCCCCATCTAACAGTATTCAAATAAATTAGTGGAATATTCCATCGTTGGCACGTGGAAGAGAGAGAGAGAGGAAGGATGTTTAGGGAAAGGCTGGCAATGGCATCTTTTAGCTGGCTCTGTTCATTCCTGAGAATTGAGTTCTACCCTGGGCTGGAGGTATGGTGTCCCCAACCTCCACAGCTGCTTCAAGAGCAGCTGACATCTAGAGGCCTAACCTGGGCCATACATAGGTTACCTTCATCCTGTCAAGTGCACTATAAAGGAGGAATGACCACATCCACTTTGAGGGAACTTACAGAAGTGAAGTGGCCCATATGGAATTAGAACTCACAGCTGTTTGAATGAAAAGACCCCAAAATTTCCCCTCTGCCTCGTCTGCTGTTTGTGTTGTGCTCTGAAAGGAATGCCTCACTGGTATAATTTTGGCTTCACCAGTTACAAGCTGTATGAGCATGTGAGCATGGGCAGGTAACACAATGTCTCCCAATAGCTGCATCCTCCTCTGTCAAATGCCTGCCTTTCGAGATTAAGTGTTAATTGAGATGAGGCTACCCAGTACTCGCTCAGGAAGGCTCAATGTAGGAAAATACCCAGTACCTAGTACTCTACCCAGGTGCTCAGTGAACAGAGGTTATTGTGATCGTTTTATAATTCACAGGGTCAAAGAGTACAGATGATTCACCAGATCTCTATCATGTCTCCACGAGAACATACCAAATGGCTCCTTAACCCCAGCAGTAGAAGTTACACCACCACACTGTGCTGCTCCTACCATCCTTAAGAGAGCATGAAACGCCAGCTCCATCAGGAAATTTCACACCAGGGTGGAAGAGTGGGGAAATGTGAAAATTAGGAACCAAAATCACTTTGTGAACTCATTAAACATGAGCCTGCTCGCATCTCTCCGTGTGTCTCCTGTTCCCGCTTTGGGTTGCGTGCCTATTATTAACCACCACCCCCAGACAGCAAACGTGCGCCTTATCCCAGGAACATATTGTGAGGAAAGAGATTTCCTAATATAGTGTAATCAACAAGTTTTTTAAAAAGTCCCACCTCTCTGAAGTAGAACCTGACTCAAAAACCATCCTGGGCTCCCTGCGGCCTGCAGAATGAAGTACAAGCTTCTAGATGGTCATGGAAGGCCTTTATCATGAGTCCCTAACCCCTTTTCCCCTTGGATTCCACTTCTATACACATCAACCCAGCTCTGTCAGGCCACCCAAAGTCAACTCAATGACCTTTCCTACATTGAGCCTTTGCTCATAGTTAACACTGCCTAAATGCCTTCCTTGTCCGTATCTTTGCTCCTCAAGTGCTCAAGACACTTCTCAAAGGCTTCCTTTTCTGCGAATCAAGCATGGACTCCCCATTCCAAACTAACCTCCCCGTCACCTAAAGTCCCACAGCTCCTCGCTCATTTGTCTCTCACAACACCTGTTGTATTGCATGGCAAACTGTCCCTTTCTTGTATTTTTCCAGTATCTTCTTCCTGTCCTGCTCACCGCCAGATTCAGGTTGGATTCTCCAATAGCAACCAGGAACTAGGTTGGGATTTATAAGCAACCTCCCTCCCCTGAGAATCACATATTCTGACGCAGAACCGTGAAGCTTGGTGTTCCACACTCAGTTCCCATTTAACTGAGTCTCTTTGTCCCATTCCCTAGAGCTTTTTCATGTTCATGGCTGTCTCCCAAGTTAGGCAGACACCTTCTTTTGGGAAGGAGCCAGGTCTATTTATCTCTGTCCCCAAACTCCAGTGCCAGGCGTATGGTGGGTTTTGGTAAATATCTATTCACCATTACATAGTTTGGAAACAAACTAATAAATCAGTAAAAAAGAAAGAAAAAACTTGATAATAAGCTCCTTAAGGGCAGGGCCTCATCTCACTTATTTTTCTCTCTCCCTTTAATGCTCTGGCTGCAGAAAAAGCCCACTTAAATATATGGTTTGCCCTGAACTGAGTGATACTCAGGACTTGATTCTTAAAACAGAACATTAATCTTCACAAATGCTCAGACATTTTTCCCCCATCCTTAGTAAAGTGAGGTTATATAAGTCAGCCAGAAGGTGAAGCAAAAAGACTGTGTTGACAATTTTAAGTGCCACAGAAATGGATAATTTTAATGGATATAGTATTTCTACAAAAATAAAGCACTATAATTGAGACAGTGGCCCCAGGTTTCATCGCTAGATGATAGTGAATTTTAAATTTGAATCAATGAGGAAGGTCTACAAGTCAATTACCTTTCATTTCACTCCTTTGCAATAAATGAAAATTTAGGGCCAATAGCAAAAGTACACGGGAAAGGACCTTTTTACAGTTTCTCAATTCATACATCACTACCACAACTGATGTTCTCTCTAAAAGACATCCATATTTATTAGCTCATTGAATTTAAGTCAGTCTTAATTTAAAGTTCATAGTGGGTTATGCAACACAGTGATTTCAGTTTCATTAACATTCCCATTTTACTGATAAGAAAACTGAGTCTTAGTGACTTGTGCATGTTGCCCCAAATCACTTATATCTAGATAAAGCAGAGTCAGAATTGGAAAGAGTTTTTTTGTTTGTTTGTTTTTTTTAAACTTCCAAGTCCTGTACCCTTTGCCCCAAACCAGACCTACTAAGGAAACCAATGGAAAAAGGTAGCGGCAAAAAGAAATCTAAGTCCAGTGATCTGAATCCTGGTACCTCAGAGGCCTCTGTGTGTGTGTGTGTGTGTCTTGAAAGAGGCAACTCCATCATTGCCTTTTAAATGCCAGTAAAATGGGACAGTGCCTGAGAACTAAAGATTTTCAGGCCCTGAGCATGAACTATGAAGAGAAATGTTTCCAGGGCACAATTTAGGGAATAGATGCATCAGTGCACTTAACGACAGTCCCACAACCTGATCAAGTCCCTTCTGCCACCCCAGGGGACCCAAGGGTACATAAGCATGGGGACATTATTTGAAAAGTTTCCTTCAAAAGGCATCTCTTTCTTTTGTTTTCTGGAAGTCAAAACATTTCTCTTTCAGACCCATCCTAACATTTAGCCAGTAGCTCTACTGAAGTTAAGAAAATGGGAAAGGAAGAGAATGAACATTTAGGCTCAGTATTTTGCATACACAATCACCTTCTCTTTCCATGGTCCTGTGTGGATGTGATGGTTCTCATTCAACTAATGAGGATGCTATGGCTCAGAAACATCAAGTGACTTTCCCAGGAACCAAGAAGAAAGTGGCAGGTCCTGAACTCCAACCCATGTTTCTGAGTCTCTAACATTGTTGTTCTTCCTTCCCCAGGCTGGGAAGAGAGTGTTTTGTCTTTGTAACCCACAGAAGCCTCGGAAAATCACAGCAGATGGAAAGACAGAGTCTGTATCTCAGGAGACTGCCTAGCTGACTCCAAGAAAGCCCCTCTATCCTCATGCTAAGTAGCTTCTTGTTCCTGTGACAGCAAACCCCACAACTGTGACCCTGCAGCTGCCACAGGGTCCAGTTTTCTGTATGCCTGGTCAGAGGTGGCGGGAGTGGTGGTGGTGTGGGGACCGGGGGAGGCAGGGACACAGAGAGAGTGTGAGAAGGAGCCTGTGAACAATGATGTGGTAGATGAGGGGATCATCTTCTACAACATGCCCGCTTCTGTGCTGGTCTACAGTTGGAGAACTGAGGGAGAAATATAACATGCACTGAACACCTACTATGTACCATGCCTAATGTTAAGCATGCATATATATATGTATACACAGGTAGGTAACGTAGCCCCTTCTTCTGTGAAGAAGAAACTGAGGTTCCTAGGGGCTCAGGGACTTACCCAATATTCCAGAGCTGATGTAGCCCAAGGCTGGGCTGACTCCAGAGATTCTTTGTGAATAACATAAAAGTTTCCCATAGGAAAAGCTACTGTCTCTACAAAACTGTCCTTCCAGCTGGCAGAGAACCATCCCAACTGACCTGGCCCAGCGAACCACGTGACTAGGCACCGACCTCTAGACACCATTCAGAAGCAGCTAAGCTGTTCAAAAGCCATGGAGAATTCTGGGCAAGTGGCAGCCTTCACTAGATGAGCATTTTTGTTTTCTCCTCAATATATTTTTCCTTTTCCCTCATGGCATGGAGATTTCTGTTCCATCATCTCCAAATCTGGTGCTACCTCCACTGTTGGCACAAGGGTAGGAATAGAAGTTCTTCAGAGCAGAGCTGGGTTCTTTAACGATTCAAAGAGACTGAGGCTCAGCAGTGATGGGAGAGGCCTTCGCTGGGAACATCTTTTCTTGGAGAAAGACTTTCATTCATTCATCAAATATTTGCTAAGCACCTCCAACATCCCAACCTCAGTTACTGGCAATATGGAGCTTTTGTTTTGGTGGAGAGATGGTAAATGAAGCAGCAAACACAAAAGACATGAGGAGCTATGATAGAAAATGGCTTTGAGCAGGAGCAGAGGTAAGTAGACAGGAGGACTTGTCTATGCTGGGGGTGGTAGTCAAGGAAGAATTCTCTGAGAAAGTGATACTTGGTCGAGGACCGAGATAACTAGAAGAAGCTAGCCATGCAAAGACCTGCGGCAGAGCAGTCCCAGCAGGAGAAGTGCAAAGCCCTGAGGCGGGAAGGTGTCAGCTTTTTCCAGGAATACCAAGAAGGCCAGTGAGTCAGAGGCTGGGTTAGCAGGGAAGGGAAGATGAGATCAGAAGTTGGCAGGGCAGGTAGAGTAGGCTGTGCAGGCCTCAGCAAGGAGTTTGGTTTTTATTCTGAGTGTTCTGGGAAGCCACGGGAAGGTTTTAAAGAAGGGAATGACAGCAGCTGATTTACATTTGTAAAAGATCTCTCCAGCTGCCTGGTAGGGAATGGATCACAGAAGGGCTAGCAGGGAGGCTGAGCAGAACCTGCTGAGTAAGAGGGGAAAGTGGCGTGGACTAAAATGCTAGAAGTGGAAATAAAGGGCAGTGGAGACAGATCCAGGCAATGGGGTGTTGGTAAATGCTTAATGACTGGCTCTCTAGCGGAAAAGCCCTGTTTGCCTATTTCTATGGTATAAACATTCTTACTGTGGCATACTTTAAGCTAGCAATGTGACATCATTGAAAGCAGAACTGGGAAGAATGGTGTACAAGCAACTCTTGAAGCTGGTGTGAGCTGCCAATTCCAGTACACAACCAGGTTCAGGGGTAGACTTGATGAGGCTTGCTAATGGACTGGCTATGGGAGTGAAGAAAACGGGGGAATTGACAGGGACTCCTAGGACTGGGACTTGAGTGATGTGAAGCACAGAGAAGCCACTTCCTGAATCGCTGGCCTCTGCTCATTCCCTGGCTTCTGGACTCCTGAAAGGCAGTGGGCTATGGGGAAAAAGCACACCCACCAGGTCCTGGGCTCCCTCAGAGCTGATCACAGGCCTTAGTCCTCCCTGTTTCTCACCCAGCACTCAGCCTGGTGCACAGACAGAATTTAATAAAGGGCAAATGCAAGAACAAATGAGTAACCTCAGTTTCCTCACCTGCAAAACGGAATGTCAACATTAACACCCTCCAAGGGTAACTGTGAGAATCAAATGGGAAATAACATAACAGCCAGCAGAGTCAAGAGCTACGTGGTCCACAGGCATGACATCAGGATCCTCAAATTAACCCTGTGAAGTTTTACTATCCCTCCTGGCAGATGAGGAAAGGAGGTTCGGAGCCATTAAGCTATGTGTCCAAACCTGTGCAGCAGAGCTGGGATTCAGACAGCCCTAAGTGTCAGATGACATTCTCCGCACCTGGGGCCACCCCAGACAAGGCCAAGGGCTGGCCAGTTTCTGCTTTCTTATGAGGAGCAACAGAGCCACATGAGGTCATGAGGATATGTCGGCCATCCCTGCCTTGCCAAGATTTGCAGATGAAACAATACAAATAAAGTGAAACTCAGGCAAGAGTTGAGAACCAGGTGTTTCCCTCTCCTGGCCAAGAAGGAGGGAAAGAGAGGTCTTCCTTGGGAGCAGAAGAGGATCTGCTTGCCCTCTTTAGATAAATGATTCAGAGTTAGAGAACCGTGTAGGGATGGAGGCACGGCTGCCTTGCCAGGAAAAGCCCTGGTTGTGCTCAGCATAATGGCGAGTGTGTTCCCCTGGTGGAGACGGGCTGACCTGTCTCTGACTGGTAAGTGGACTTTTTTTTTTTTTTTTTTACCCCTTTGCACAGCCAGCATTTTTTCCCAGGCTGATGTAGATAGAGGAGCCCAGGCCTTGGAGCAAGAGTCTTGAGTTTAGACTCCACTCCTACTACTCACAGCTGTGTGATCCTTAGCTAACGGCTCATATAAGCAACCTGCGCCTCTGTTGTTGCCGTATCTGTAAAATAAAGGCACAACAGAGTCCTTGTCTCAGTGGGCTTCAGGGAGGCCTGGGTGGTGCTCACAGGGTGCAGTAAGAGGACAGCTGGGGCACCAACCACAGTGACCATGCCTTTCCACTCTGTGGAGGGGCATGACCATGCTCCCCAACATCTACTGGATACAGTCTAAGGAAAACAAAGAGCAGGAGGGAAAGCATCCCCTCAACTCACTTCTAAATGTTATACAAATAAATGTAAGTGACACATTAGCTCCCTCTCTCCCTGAGAAGGCTATAAATTGTCGGAACCTAATGGCCCTGGTAAATCACAGTGCTTCCTGCAACCCGGGGCAGGGGAGCCTCACAGGGACTGAGAGCTCAGCCTGCCAGCCTCCCTGTTCAGGTGGGGGCTCCAGACAGCATCCTTTCGTTGCCATGTAATGGCTCTAGTTCCAGCAGCCTCTGCTACTCATGCAGAAAGGACACTTGTTCTGAAATCACAGTTGTCAAAGTCTGTCAGGTTTTGGTGCTCAGATGCACCACAGCACAAATCCAATCAGCCAGAGGAGACAATGATTTGCATTACAAGAGGATGTTTTGTTTTAATAATAATAGATGCTGTTCACAGAGCATGTACTCAATGCCGGGCACAACTCTGATCCTCAAACAACCTGTAAAGTAGTTTTGATTACTATCCCCATTTTATAGCAGAGAAAACTGAAACCAGAAAGGTGAAGAAAGTTACCAGCTAGAAAGCAGCAGAGCTAGGACATGAGCCAAGGTAGCCCAATGCCAGAAGTCAAACCCTCAGCTATCACTCTAGGCTGCCATTTCAGTCCCGCAGTGCAGGAGTGGTTTAATTCCAGATTACAGACTGGAATGTAAGGCTAAAATCCTAGAATTTAGTGTGAAAGATTAAGGCTACAAACCAAATGGTTTCAGAGGCCAGAAGGCAGGTCTGTTCTCTGTCTCAGCCCCATGTGGCCAGGTGAAAATGAGGGTCCAGTCATCACATCTTTCATCTTTCTTTGTAATTAAGTTGAACAACTTGAACTGTCATGTGAAATCTCTTTAAAAAAAAAAATAGGCCGGGCGCGGTGGCTCAAGCCTGTAATCCCAGCACTTTGGGAGGCCGAGGCGGGTGGATCACGAGGTCAGGAGATCGAGACCATCCTGGCTAACATGGTGAAACCCCGTCTCTACTAAAAATACAAAAAACTAGCCGGGCGTGGTGGCGGGCGCCTGTAGTCCCAGCTACTCGGAGGCTGAGGCAGGAGAATGGCGTGAACCTGGGAGGCGGAGCTTGCAGTGAGCCGAGATCGCGCCACTGCACTCCAGCCTGGGTGACACAGCGCGAGACTCCGTCTCAAACAAAAAAAAAAAAAAATAAGGCCAACCTTATGCCGGCCCACCGAAATCCATCTGGGGGCTAATTGTGGCCATGGGGTAGCAGTTTGCAACCTCTGCTCTTTGCAACCTCACAATTTATAAGCTCTCTTCCCTTCTCACCCATTGCCTCATTTTGTTTGGATATCCAATGTTGTTATTCCCCCACTTCACAGATAAATAAACTGAGACTAAGAGCTTAAGTAGACTATATATCTTTCCATGAGTGATCATTACAAAGTATTGAATATTAAGGACCTTGAATATACTGTCTGCACCTCTACATTGTCCTAGCTAAGCATCTCACAACTTCTGCTTGCTCTCCTCCTCCAGTGCCAGGGATCTCACTCCTATGATAGCAATGTGAATCATTTGTAAATTGTTCTAGTCTTTAGAAAGTCACCTAAACTTCAACCTGCCTGTCTCACTCTGAAACTCTGGAGGTATACCCAATTCCCCTTCTACATGACAGGATTTGCCAACCATCAACAGTGAATATAGCAGGGGAACAAGGTAGAAATTTCACTGAACACCTCCAGGGCAGGAAGTTCAGTGTTGAGTCCTTACCATACTTTTTTTCACTGAATCCTTAGAAGAGCACAACACAGTAGCCTTCCCTATCCCGATTTGCAATGATGTTCAGGGAGACTGAGTATCATCCCCAAAGTCAAAGTTACTATATGATAACGAGAGCATTCAAAACAAGGTCTGTCAGATTTCATGGCCTGCCCATTCATCCATCCATCCACCTATCCATCCATCCATCCATCCATCCATCCATCCATCCATCCAACAAACATTCACTGAGAACCTACTATGTGCCAGACACTGCTCTGGACACTGAAATATAGATACAACTTCCCCCTACCATGCCACTTCCCATCATCTTCTTTTTTAGGCAAAAATACCTGGGGTCTTTCGCTTAATCTTTATGTGGTTGGTTTCCACACCATTCCTCTTTCCCAGGTTGTTTGAATGAACATGTGTCAACATCCCTATTATCCAGAATGGAAAGTGATCTTTGAGGAGAGCCCAGACAGGCACGTGGCTAGGAGTGACCCATCCCTAACTTAGGGCTCTCTACTTTTACTGACAGAGCCTATGCACATAACAGTTTCTGGCGGCCTTCCCACAAGCAACTTTCCAACCAAAAGCATAACAATTGTTTTCACAGCTGCTGCTACTAAATCATGTCTGGTCTTGAGATATTGGGCTTGAAGGCCTAAGAAAAATGAAACTACACCTAATATCTACTAAGCCAATTGTATGTAGTAAAGATTTTATCAACATCTTACATTTTGTATTACTATTTGCATTTTCCAGCAATTAAAAAGTAAGACTCAAGGAGGTGAAGTGACTTGTCTATGATCATCTAGCCAGTAAGCCATGGAGCCGGGATGTGAACTCATGGCTGTCTGGCTCTAGAGCCTGTATTTTCCCTAATGGGTTTCACACTTGTACCTGTTCAATTTCCTCTCCCTTGAAAAGGGCTATTGCTCTGGACTATTGTCTCTGATCTAATAACCTGACAATATATTCTGCCTCTTCTAGCACACAGAATGATCTGTCTAAGTCATCTGTAGTTCATGAGCACAGCAACACCGAGCATGGCAAACATCATTGACTACCTAACTGGGCTTGTGGGAGAGAGTGAACGGAAAGAGAGCCCCAACAAAAACAAGCAACAGAATCAAAGAGCAGGTCCCAGCCGCCTTCCAGGTGAAGAACTGCTGCTGAGCAGGTGAATGCCTAATAGTGTCACATACAGTCTGGCAGGATTCAGCTGGACCTCAGTGTGGGCCCATCTGGAGATCTTCAATGATGTCTGAATGTGATCGCCCTGGGCTGAGGCTGAATGCCCTGACCTAGGCCGGGTGCCAGGAGATGCCTGTATATCCACAGCAAGAGATACGAAAGAGCAATTATCACAGCAGACTTCAACCTAGAATTTCAGTCTGCAGGGTCCCCTCCCTGAGCCACCCTTCCTCTATTCCCCAAGCACTTTCTAACACAGAGCCCTGAAAAACCTTTCCATGGCTGCCCAGCACTGTCAGGGTAAAATCCCATTCTCACTTCACGTTGCTAGAGGCTCCTCATAGCTTACAGGGGCATCCCTTGCCTGTCTCCAACCATCCCCAGGAAAAAACCCTATTTGTAGCTTAGTATTTTGCAAGATATGTTCAAAGAAACCCTATTCCTACAAGATAGTCTAAATGTCCTGAGACATCAGTAAGTCTAGGAAATGCTGCCAACAATGTTATAATCTTGAACAATCACAATGAATGTTAGCATGTTGCATATAACTGAGAAATCCTGTCATAAAGAGATCCGTTTCACTTTAAGCCTGAATTTCTTATTCTATAACGGAACTCCTAATCTGAGTAACACCCAAGGGAAAGAGGTTTGGATTAGTCCGTGATATCACCAACTTCCCATGATTTCTTTCATGCCTTTGGGGTGCTACATCATACTGTGCCCTCCAACAAATGTGTTATTCTTCTTTCGTCACCTGCAAAACTTACATTCATTCAAGGCCTAGCTCAGCTTACAACTCCTCTGAAAAATATTCCCGAAAATTCCAGGCTTGGTTTTGTTCTTGCCTTCATGATAGCACTTATCACAGGATTGGTTACAATCCTATTTCCTTTTAGAGCGGGAGCTCCCGGAGGACAAGGATTGGGCCTGGTTCTTTTCTAGAAATGCAAGTGTATGGCATAGTTCCAGGTTGATGTGGTTCAAGCTGGTTCTGCTACAGAACCTGACAGGTCTCCTGCCACCATGACTGGGGAAAGCTCCCTTCCCTTGGCAAGGCAACATGATCAAGGCAATAGCTGCTATGCTCCAAGAGAGCCAATAGGTCACTTCAGGAAGATTCAAAATAGATGCCATCCTGCTACATCACTTGGCGTTGCTAGGAAACAGCTAGTTTGCTACAAGGCAGGTTGATTAGCATTGCGGAGAAGACATAAACTAAGAAGTGGCTGTATCTTCTCAACCTGGCCAAACCAACCGTCAGTACATTTGTATCAGTTTTTTGCATCAACTTCATATTCAGCTTAGGGGGAAAGGCAAAGTTTGAAGTCAGGATTGAAGACTGCAGATCCTTCTCAGAAGACACCAGAGCAGCTCTGATGTATGGGAGTGACTCTATAAGCACCGAGACCAGAAAGGGACAGAATTAATTCATAAGGTCTGCTCCACCTCAGTCTTTCACATAATGCCTGTGTGCCTCTTGGCTCAGGAGAAGCCTAGAGGGGACACGGTCTGGGAAAATGTTTTGCACAAAGACGAGAGACTGTTAACTCCCCTGACTGAGTTATAGGAGCCCGTAGGTTGCAGTGACTAATTCTGCCTGAAAGATATGGAGAGGTTGCCTAGAGGTCTCAAAGGCTAACTGGGAATCACCAGACTAGCATGGGATGAGCTCTTACAGACAGCAAACCACTCCCTAACTTTCAAGTGGGCCATCTGGGGACCACTTCCTCTAAGAAGCTCTCTTTGCTGATTCCCTGTCTAAGCTCCCTGAGCAGTGTGCTAGATGCTTTCATGGGGGTTGTCACTGTCTAGAGATAAGGAAGCTAAAGCTCAGGGTGATCACCCTATGAGTCAGTGGCAGGCCTGGACTTGAATCCAGACCTCACTAACACGTGTGCCATGAAGTCAGCTAGATCTGAACTAAATGGGAAAAAGCAAATGTAATTTTTAATCTTTGAATATTTTCCCCCCTCCAATATGGAAAAGTGTCTTGAGGCATGGGAGGGAGGTTTGGTTTGGTCCATAGAGCCCAAATTGTGTAGTCAGGGCATCTGATTCCACATTTGCTCTGCCACTAACTAGCTGCGTTGCTTTGAGCAAATCCCCGTCCTCCTCCAGGCCTCTAGCGTCTGATCGGTTAAATATGAATAACAAGAGCCATCTTGCATACTTACTTCCCTAGGTATTAGATGACAGAGAAAAAAGTATTAAATGATAGAGGTATTAGATAATTGAGGAAAAAGAGTCTGTTATAAAAACTATAACAGACTATGCAACAGTCAGCACACAGTATGTGTTCAGAAAGAATCGGCTGGTTATGTGCTTAGAAGCTATTACCACAATGCAATAAGGAACCTAGAGAGCCAGGATTGGGCTCCCATTTGCTTTCTACCACTTTGAGCAAATTACTTAATCTCTCTAAGCCTCATTACTTCCATCTGCAAAATGGGAATTATAATGCCGCTTTGAAAATATTGCTGTGAACATGCAATAATTAAGATATGTAAAGACCCAGGCCCAAAAGGATGTAACATATTTGAGTTTCTCTCTACCCCTCTGCCCTTTTTCTAGAACCATTAGAAGGCAGAGACATCCTGCTAGCTGTCTGTCACTGCTGCTGGCCAGTGGCCCGGGAGGCCCCCAGTTGCTGGGATTGGGCAGTGCGCACATCGACATTTACTGAATTGTGCCCTGCAGGATGAGACAAACTAATTTCCAAGGCTGAGACCCAACCCCACTCAGGGGCACAGCATGGAGCCACTTTTGAGAAATCCACATTCAAGGCACAGTCTCCCCAGGCCCCAGGGAAATGCAATAGCCAAGGGGACAAGGAGGTTACCGAGCTAACTGTTCCCGATTAAAGCAAATGGCCTAGAGCCAGCAAAGCTAGCCTTTGAAAAGTTTAAGTTTTGTCAGCGATTATTGCATCTCGCATCTACATAGCCTTACAATTTACCAATTTACCAAAGCCTTCTGTAAAGAGCAATCACTCAATAAATCCTTGCAATATACAAGGAATCAGCCTGCCAGAGGCTTTTTAAAAAACCCCAATGTACTGGTCAGGGCAGACTGGGAGGAGCAGATGTTTGATGGCAGCTGCATAACAACATTATCTTGTAAGAGAACTGTTCCATCCACAGCCCAGCCATGTGTATACCATGTGATCATGCCTCACTGTGAACATAGCTGATTAGGTCAGAAGTGGGTACTTGCCCCTTGGAAGGTCCAACCCTTGGCTGTCCAGTAACCTGTGATTTGTCTCAATTAGGTTCTTCCTTTGAGGATTTGAAATTGGAATTGAGGAACAGAGACTGGGGTAGTTATCAGAGGGAAGAATAGCCAGAAAAGGGCTGCTAAGAGTTGTAGGTTATTGACAAGGCCAGGGTAGGTATGACGGACCTTTGCAAGGAAAAGTTCTGTGGACCATAACCTATGAGAAAGCAAAGGAAATGGGGAAACTGGGGAAACAGAGTCACATGGACTCCCTGGTTTCTGGCAACTTCCCATTTTTTGTTTTGGTGGGGCCATGCCACATTGGAGTTCTCACCTTTGGACTCTCTAAAAGACCTCTGAGACCTTATCACAGCCATCCTTGTCAGAATGGGTTTCTGCCCCATGCCACTGAAGGCTTTGCCAAGGACAGGAGCAAAGTGGGCATCGCTACCCACACTCTGCAGACAAGGACCCTGCAGCTGGGGTGGTGCTGAGACTTGCTGGCATCTCACAGCCAGATCAGGGTCCTTCCTCCATGACCCCACACTGCTTTTGAGACTGTGAGAAGTTGGATGACTATTCACCAAATCTCAGAGGAAGAGAGGGTCTTGCACAAGCACGTATTTGGGATGACCACTTCTCAACTGTCTCTTCCCCTAGAATGTGAGTGCTGTGAAGGCAGGATCATGCCAGCTTGGTGACTGCTGCACCCCCACAGGCTAGAACAGGGCTTGCCCCAGAATGGGTGTTTAAACATGTTTGTCAAATGAATGATTAAATCGATTAAGCAGTCCCAGCATATTCCAACCACAAAAAAAACAGGGAGGTTTGCGTGTCCTCACCTATAGACAACAAGAAGAGCTGCTGCATTTGAGGTTCCAGATTCTTGTGGGGCAAGTTTTCATTTACTTCTCCCTTGGGAATTGTTTCTGAAAAGCAGCTGCTGTCAGTTTGGGTTCAACTCCCGTTCAGCACTGGGAAGTAAGCAGACCATCTAATCCTTGAAATGGGATGGCCCCTGACTGCCACCCAGACAGCAGATGTTGGAATTCCCTCCTCGGCACCTCCAAATGACCTCTGCCCTTGCCCAAATTGCCCAAGGTACCCGAGATCATCCCTTCCATCACTGGGCAGCCAGAGCAGGTGGAAAGTTGACTTTACACTAATTGTAACTTCTTTCCCCTTGGCCCTGGCTCTAGGCCTAAGGGTCTCACAGAAGCTCCCTAAACTATCCTAAATAGAGTATGGAATGAAAAATGTTCTGGAATGCAGCCTAGGGAGACAAGAATTCCAAATTTTCTGGGTGACCTTGAGCCAGTCGCTTGATATTCCTAAGGCCAAAGGGCCTGAAGTCTTTGGCTGGACCTGGGTTCAAAGTTCCAGCTGAACCTTGGACAAGTCACACTCATGGAGCCTCAGTTTCCTCAACTGTGGAGGAGAATGCTGCCATCCAGCTGAGAGTAATGTCTGCTCAGGGCATCCGAATGGGCTTTGACTCAAGACCAACATGGAAGTTGAGTCTACTCTGGAGATTGACTCAGTTCACTTTGGGGCTACAAACCCAAAGACTGAGCCTTGAAGCAGAAGATGATGGAGCTGTGTTGGCAACGCCTGCTCAAACCTCAAACACAACATAGTCACAAAGCTAGGGCTCTGAGTTCCAGGAAGATCCAGCAGAATATGATTTTCCCCGTACTCCAACGCCAGGGTCAGGAGAGTGGCAGGCCAAGCAGGGGACTGTTGGACGGGGCTGTCCTTTGGTGTCCCATTCCATGATCCAGTGAGAAAAGAACACCAGACTCAATGGGCAGATGACACAACACCAGACAAATCACTCACATTCTGTGAGCATAGGTCCTCATCTATAGAGCTGGCTAGGACGCCTGCTCTATCTCCATCAAAGTGTTGTCGTGGAGATCAAACTTGGTATTAGGTCAGGAAAGTCCTGGTAAACTGAAAAGGGCTGTGTCTTTGAAAAGTATCACACTGCACAGTTTGGTCGCAGTACTGCATCCTTCTCCATTTCATGAGCCAGGGCCAAGGTCAGGGGCTCCTGTGCTGAGCTGCAGGCCCAGCACTTTCCCTACTGTGCATATCCCTCGCTCCCTGCTATTACTATGGAATCCTCATCATCCCAGTGAGATGTGCCTTATTATGTCCATTTTACAGATGAAGAAGCTGAGGCCCAGAGAGACCAAGTAACCTGCTGGGCCCCATGGTTAAGTGATAGCTATAATCCCAGGGCAAGAGTCACAGGGAGAGAAGGAGGAGACATGAAGGAGCAAGAGAGGGAAAAAAAATGGGGAAAAGGCAATATCAAAAGATAAAGATGGAGGAGAAAAGGGAGGGGAGGAAAGAGAGGAGGAGGGATAAAGGAGAAAGAGTAAAGAATGAGAATAAATCAGCCCCTGTTGGGGGCACAGAGGGGACAGCGTGGGAAGCTGCCAAGCTGCTCCCTGTGGTCGGGTGCGGGATGTGGGGTGGGCCGACCAGGCATGGGTTGGGGCTGCAAGCAGCCACGTGAGGAAGTGACAGGTCAGCAGAGCTATTCAGCTGAGCTACAAAAGCCTTCTGCCAGGGTGGTGAAAAAAATATTAAACGAGACTTCCTCGAGCTTTAGAAATTGCTGAAATACTGAGGCCGCAATGGAAGATAAAGTGTCCTACAAAGGGAGCTTCGAATGGAATCAATTTCCCTGGGCCGACTTTTATGTCCTATTATAAGAAATTGAAAAATTATTTCAGTGGAAATGTCACTTTGCCGGTCCACCTCTCCTGAAGATATTAAGAAGGAAAATGGCTTCCAATAAAGGGGCATTGGGTCTTGTCCTCCATCACTGGAGTTGATCCTCTAGGTTCTATGTCTTGGGAGCCCAGCCCAGGGAGGTGGGGTCAAGGGGAGTCTGGAGGGCCCTTCTGTTAGAGCTTTGGCGCTGGCAGAGAAGGCAATAAAATGGAGACAAATGTGACAGCCCCAGGGACCACTAGCTCTTGATGGCCAGACACACATACCACCAGCTAGAACATGATACTCTTGAGGCTGACTACACTGGGCCAGGGGGAATGTCGGGATTCCCTGCACGGGACATCATACGGCAGAGAGGACTCGCAGCTGCTGCCATAGCACACATGTTTGCTTCTAGGGTCACAGCATAAAAGGCCTTCCCGCCCATCATTCCTTCCCTCATATCCACTTTTTCCCATTGCCATGAACTCCTCACCTTTCTCTATCCATGGCAGGCTTTCCTTCCATGCCTTGGTGTTCTTGCTCTGTTTGAAAGGCCCATTCCTGCACATCCATCTGGCAAACTCCTACTCAATCTTCAAGACCCAGCTGAAATGTGCCTCCTTAGGAAATCGTCCCTGAACTCCCTCCCCTGTGTGGTAGGCTGAAAAATGAGCCTCCTCCCACCAAAAAAAATGCTTATGTCCTAATCCCCAGAGCCTATAAATATATTACCTTACATGGAAGAAGGGACTGTGCAGAGGCGATTGAGTATCTTGAGATGGGGAGGTTATCCAGGTGGGCCCAGTGTAATCACAAGGGTTCTTACAAGAGGACAGTGAGAGGTTCAGAGTTAGTAGTAGGATCTATGAAGCAGAGGATTGGAGTGAGGCTGGGGAAGGACCACAGACCACGGAACGCAGGCGCCTCTAGAAGCTGACAGAAGTGAGAAAATGGATTCACTCTTTGGAGCCTCCAGAAGGAACCAGCCTGCCAATGCCTTTACCCCAGCGAGACCGAGTTTGAATTTCTGATCTCAAAAACTGTAAGGGAATAAATCTGTGTAGTTAGGAGGCACTCAGTTTGTGGTAATGTGTCATAGCAGCGATGGGAAACAGAGACCCGTGAGCAGGGTTCCCTCTCCCTCCTCTGGGATCCCTTGCAACTCTATGCTCATGCTGCAGCTCCTCATTACCAGCGCTTATCCAGTGTCCTTCACGTGCGATGCCTATCCTAAGTGCCACACAGGCATTATCACACTCAATCTTACTGCAATGCAGCTGGGCAGGTACAAGATCCCCAGTTTACAGAGGAGGAAACCGAAGACCACAGAAATGAAGAAACTTGACCCAAGAAAATCACACAGGTCACGAAAGTGACATAGCTAGAACTTGAACTCAGCACACACTGTACAGTGATTATGTATGTAAGCGTTGGTCTCTTCCACCAGAAAGTAGGGTAAAAGGGTAGATGTTGGGCCTCCAACAACTGCAGAATGAACAGACCTCTGAATTGGGGCCTCTCTGTGCTATCCGAGTGGTTCAGTGAATTCTTGTGTGAAGGATGTAAAAATGGAAAGTCTGCCCTTGGAAACTAGAACTTTTCATCATACTAGATTATTTGTAACAATGACCTAAAGCACTTTATTTCACACTTTCTATGACCTTTCCTTATGGGTGGTGTGGTAAAATAGGAGTCCAGGACTTATAGTCCAGACACCTCTGGGTGAGTTCCAGCAAATATACCCTAAGCCTCAATTTCTTCATCTGTAAAATGGATACAAGAATCCCACTGCCAGAAGAGGCCCTGGTGAGGACAAATGAGAATGGGCGCGCAAAAGCATTGGGTGCAATGTGAATGCTGCTCTGGTTCTCTCTGGGCCATGAACAAAGCTGTGCGGCACACTGGGCGGTTGGTCTTTCCCCACAATCACAGAGGACACTGAGACCCCACAGGCAGCTATTGCACCCCACTAGAAAGTGTAAGGCTGCCTGGCCCAAGTACCAGAGGGGCTGTCCAAGCTCTCTGCTGCCAGAAGGCAGATGTGGAGAGGTCATTTGGGCCCGAGATGAGGAGAATTGACCAGAGAAGCCAGCCTGTGATTGTCAAAGGTAGGTGTGACTGCATGGACCGCGATGAGATGAGGAGAGGGCTTCGCGATAGTGCACATGGATGAGCAGAGGCATGGAAGAGAGAAAGTCCTACGGGTAAGGGAGGCTCTAAAAATGTGGAACATGGAGTTTGTGGCCAAGACCACAGAGTCAGTGGGCAGGAGGAGAGGGAGAAGGTGGGAGGGATGGTGGCTGGGAGTACAGCGAGCCACACAGAAATAAGGAACTGCGTGGCCTCCCTCTTTCAGTCTCTTGTGTGTCTAGGAGCTGAACATCCAAGGGACTCCAAACCAATAATCTAGGCAGGAGTTCTCAGTCCTGGCTGCACAGAGAATCACTTGGGCGAGTTTTACAAAATCCCAATGCCCAGGCTGCACTCCAAACCACTTGACTCAAAGTCCCCAGGAGTGGGACCCAGGCATGAGTATTTTTGAAGCTCCCTAGGTGATTTCAAAGTCCAGGGGAAGCTGAGAAGTTCTGCTCTAAGCCTCGGCTCCAGGGCCAGGAAGCCAGCCTGGAGTCATCCAGATTCCAGTTGAGCTCGTTGCCTTCAGCAATTCTCCGTGCAGTTCCCGTCCCCCTGCCTGTGCCCCTGGCGCCCTGCAGCTTTGCATGAATGTGATACTTCCTTCCTGTCCTTGGCCAAAACTTGGCCTCTGGGGGCTGTTTGCGCAGTTGTTTAAGCATAAGGTTCCACCAGATTCATTTTTCTGTGGTGGCCAGACTGACTCTCCATGGCCTGGTGGCCCTGCCCTGAAGTGTGGTGGGCTTCTGAGGCACTGGCACACCCAGCTCACCCTGAGCATCAGTGAGCCTTCTCTGTGGCTGACACCTAGCATGGACAGCTTGGGCACAAGGGGATGGGAATGAGGAGAGTCCTCTCACTGGCCCCTGGAAGAGGGAGAATAGACCATTTACTGACCACTAAGCGCTCTGTGCCTGGCATGGGAGCAGGTGCTTCACATGCATTACGGTTAAGCGATCCTTATCACTTTTCACCTTATGATGCAGATATTTGAAATCATTCTGTTTTACACATGAGAACACAGAGGCTTAGGAAAGTGAAGCGGCTGGCCTAAGATTTCACAAATGGGAAATGTTACAGCTAGGTTACACACCTAGGTCTGCTGGCTCCAGAGTCTGAGCTTCGGTGCTCAGGGTCTCAGTTTCTCACCTATAAAATGAGTATGACAAAAAAATCCCTTCTTCACAGTGTTCTTGTGAGCATTAAAAAAGTAGCAATGTTAACCTATATAAAGCAGACAGTAGGGTGTTGGGAATTCGGCTGATGCTTGATAAAAATGGCCCTGATTCACCTTTTTAAAAAGGACTCCATACTAATGCTTTATATGGTCTAAAGAAAATATAGTGTAGCTAAGTTTAAAAAAAAAATAGGTTGAGACCAGAGCATTATTTCCATCTCCACTTTCTTCTCTGTGCTCTCTAAAAAATGCATGAGCTTGTTACGAATACTAATTAGTTCTTGTCCTGGCACCCAATCAACAAGAAGATGTGTAAGGTCAGCCATCTGGGGTCCTTTGGGTGAATGCTGAGAGCTGAGGCAGGGCTGCTTCCCCAGGCTCATGCCCACGCCTGCAGGAGCCTGGATCTGCGGGGGCTTGTGTCTGCTAGGGTGGCCATCCCCTTAGCTGGCACAAAGAACATAGGTGAGGTCTTGGAAATCCCAGATACTTCCCAGTTGCATTCACAGAGATGCTGCTTTTAGCATTTCTCCCTTTCAGATATCAGTGTTTTCTTCCTATTATAAAGCATTCTGCTATCAATGAAGCATCCCAGATCCCACAGTGAGGAAATGCATTCCATCTACTCCCAGACCTAGGTGGGACAGTGCTTGGTACAGAGTAGGCACTTAATGAATATTTGTTGAATAAATGAATGAGCATGTAGAAACTCACTCATACTGCCTGAGTCTCCTAATTTCCAGGCTAAGTACTCCTGAGTTTTTTCAACCGTTACTCACGTGGGTGCCAGAGTGGGTGCTCAAAGCACGAAGCTTTAGTGAACCAGAGGCTAAGGGAAGATATGTCTCTTCCCTATGGGCTAGAGGAGGTGAGGTCAGAAAGCCAGAGAAGGGAGTCTGACCTGGGCATGCACTCGCTACACAGGCAGAGAGGGAGGACTGAGGGTAGAGCCAGAGAATGAGAAAGACACAGGCCCATGAGGAGATCTCACACCCATGACACTGCCCCAGCCAAGCTGGTTTGGAGCTATGGAACTTACAGAAACAGAGCACATGACACCCCCAGAAGGGGTCTGCACGCACCTGGCCAGGTAGACTGGCACTGGAGTCTTTGAAAACAAAACCTCTCTTTGACCAACACTCAGGAGTGCAGACCATTTTGAAAGTCTCAGAATCCTTCCCTGTCTTCTTCCATCTCACGCTGGGCCCTTCCTTTTGACCCTTCCAGAATGACAATATTTCACTTTACTCAGGAAAAACCAGCGGTGCAAAGTAGGAAGCAGAGTAATCAGGCCACCTGCCCAATTTTCCCTAAATTTTCTACCTAAATTGCCAAGACAAATATTTCAGGAAACTGCACTTTGCTGGAATGGTTAGGTAATTCATCTTATTTACCATCTAAATGCACTTGAGAGCTGAGAGAGATTCACTCATGTTGTCGCTTCTTAGTCAGATGCAATTCACAGCAGAAATCGCTGCCATCCAAAGCTTCCATAACTTCCAAAGGGTAATGGATTTTTTTCAGCCCATCTTTCTTCCCCGCTCATATTTGCTTGAGGATTCCAAATGGATTCTATTTACTGTAATTACTGTTCTAACTGCAGCTCACTTGCAATGCATCAGGTTAATGTTAACAAGATACCCAGCTGATGCTGGTAATGTGTATTCATTGTTCAAACCCTTTACCCACCCCCTTTGGTGTTGTCTCAATTCTATTTTCTGAACCCAAAGGGGAGGGAGCAAAGCCAAGAAACACGGGTGGATTTTTTTCTGTTTTATTCTTCTCTAATGCCATGGGCTTTTTCTCAATGGATATTCATTGTTCTTGGGTTTTCCTATTCCTGTATTTACGTGGCATTATTACAAATGTTATGCTTTGCTTAAATACTGATTTACACACTTACCCTCTCTCATTTTTCCATGCTACTAGTGTCATTAAATTCCATGTTATTTGATTATTAATAACAAAAATTAACATCAACAAAGTCCTGACAATTTGCAAGACATATTTCACCTATGTTATCTCTATAATAAGAGAAATAATGGCCAAGTGTATCAAGAGGCTTAATCTCTCAATTCTGGGGTAGTTTATATTCATAATTTGAATCTATGGAAAAAGCACCACTTCACAGCGGCATTTTCTAGCTTCACCATTTAGCTACAGGAGTTCAGGTAAGCTTATCTCTCTGAACTTCAGTTTCCTCATCTGTAAACAGACAAAACTATAACCTACTTCATACATTATTGAGAAGTTCCTTGCAAATAGTAGGTGCTTAATAAATTATCTGTTATTATACCTTACCAAAAATTTCAATCTCGTAGCCACATTTAAGGACCCAGAACACACAGCTGGGAATGTATTTTAATAGGACTTCCAAGTGAATGTTTTTTGAGCTATGAGGAGCTTGGAGATGAGACCCTTACTACTCAAAGTGTGGTTCACAAACCATCAGCATCATTATTTGGGAACTTATTGAAATACAGATTCCCAGGTCTTTCTTCAGAAAGAAAAATGTGTAATTATAACATGACTCCATAGAGTTGACAGAAAAATAGACTATCCCTTCAGTCCTGATGACCTGATCTCAGTCTGAAAAGCATAAGAGGGCTAAAGAGGAGACATTCCCAAATAAAACTCTGAAGTCCAATCTAGCTCATTCCACTATGCAAGCAGCTGTAATCCCCCAGAGAACATTTGACTCTCCTCGTCGCGGTGATGATCATTAAGCATGATGAAAACAAATGCCATTTTTAATTCAGATGCTAAGAGTCTGAGGCCACACAGCTTCGATGTCAGCCAGACAGTACCTCAGTGTATGGGTAAGTCTCTTCCCCTTTCCACCTAGGTTACCTCATCTATAAAATGAGAATCACAATACCTGCCTTCAGGGGTGTTTGAGAATTAATGCAGACAGATGCTTACCATACTGTCTGGCACACCGTAGGCACTCATTTTCAGCTGCAGCAGCGGTAGCCTTAGGAATAGTAATAAACATGTGTTTATTAAACACATTGAAGCTGCTGCTTCAACCCCCACCTCCCACCCCATACACACGTTTATTCTATTATTAGTAATTAGTAATTACTATTTATTACTGTAATTGCCATCTCTGCGAAAAGAGCTACCATGTCCCTGTTCCCAAAGCCAAGTTCTTGGTGTCAGTCACCTGCTTTCATTATGGGGAAGCAAAGGAGAGCTGGAGCTGGAATTCTAAAAATCCGCTTCACTTTCCTTCTCCTGGTAACTTTCTTCAAAAGCCACTTAAGCCCTGACAATCACCCTTTCCTCATCTGTAAAATGGGCATAAACCATTTTCCCCCAACTGCCTCAAGGCCAAAGTGAAGAGTTCAGAAAATGAAGTATCTGAAAGTGATTTGCAACCATACAATATTAGTTGAACAAATGTAAAAGACTCCTGCAATCCCTGCTTTCTCTTAGGCTGCAAGTCCTGATCTCATGGTTCGGGGTTTCTCTCCTTTTCCCATCAAACCACCGCCTTTGCAGAAGCCTCCATTACCACACAGGTCTCCTGCAATCTCTATCCTGGGTTTCACTCTCCCCTTTCACACCAATTTGCTCATCACTAGGGATGCATCTTACTTAGAAACTGTTCTTTCTCTTCCAAAATCAAAGATGGCATTATTAAGGGTTGGGGAAGAGTGGTGTTTTAACTTCTACATATACTTCACTAGTGCCAGCTCCCGCCAAATAAACATGCAGGCATGTCACAAGTGTGTCTGCCGCATAAATAAAGCTTCCAGGCAGGTCCTTCAGCCTTTTACCCCCATACCCTACTAGGCCACCACCACGGTGCCTTTACACTGGTCTTGTAGGGAGGCTCTAGAGCCGCCTTATACCAAACCCTCATAGCTTCCTCTGCATTTTCTTCACCATTTAAGGAACTCCTAATAGGCCATGGGCTTCAGGACAAGACTATAAGGCTGGCTGACTTATTTTCCCCATGATGAACTCAAAGATGATGGAGACCCACTTGACTCACTTTAGGGCCACGGTTCTTTCCCCACTAGAGGACATCTAAGATGGGGGCTCAGTGCCTCCCCAGGCAGGACCTCATTCTCTTGGCACTTTAGTACTACACTGTTTGCAGTGGGGCCCCGCAGACAGCCACACTCTCCAGACATCTACGTGACCTTTGGCAAGCCGCTTCTTTGCTGCTTAGCATAGGGACCTATGCTTCCTTCAGCCTCCATTTCCCTGTCTATAAAAACAGGAACATGCAGCTGGAGTAATGTAGTATAAATCAGCTGTTTAATTATATCTATCCTCTCACTTCTTTTGATAAGACTCAAGGGGCCCCATTTCCCAGGATACCTGGGCAAAACCATTTTTTGAGCCCTCCGTACCCAACCATAGTCATTAGTCTTTTAACACAGCCATTTGTTCATTTATGTAAGACACTTACTGAATATCTTTCATGTTCTGGTATAAGGCTATACCAAAGATACAGTGGTGAGCAATACTGCCATGGTGCCCAATTACATGGAGGTGGCACTCATGGCAAACACTGGTTGCCTCCCAAAGGAGTTTTCCAATACAGCAGAATCTCTTTCATTAGTATCCCATATCAAAACAGAGGGATCATACAAGATGCCTCAGAGTCAAAATTCCAGCTACTGATCACAGTTAAGTTTTGGTTCTATCACTTGCTAGCTATGCAATAGTTACAGACAGAATGGTTGTGTCTTCACAAAATTCATTGTTGAATTAACCCCCACTGTGATGGTATTTGGACACTAGGCTTTTGGAAAGTAATTAGGGTTAGATTCGGTCATGAGGCTGAGGCACTCATGATGGTATTAGTGGTTTCATAAGAAAAGGAAGAGAAAAAGGCCATCTGCAAGCTCGGGAGAAGGTCTTCAGTGGGAACCCAATTGGCTGGCACGTTGATCTTGGACTTCCAACCTCTAAAACTGTGAAAAATAAATGTCTGTTGTTTAAGCCACCCAATTTATGGTATTTTGTTATGGCAGCCCGTATGAACAGTGACCTTATCTTCTCTATGCCTCAGTTTCCTCATCCAGAAAATGGGGATAATTATAATCCTATCTTACAGATATAAAATGAGGATTAGATGGCATTACATATAAAGTGCTTCACACAGGGACTTGCCCAATAAATGATAGTTTTTATCCTCAAAGTGCCCAACTGGAAATGCCAATCACAGGATGCTATAGCTGTAAGGGATCTTGCCAATCCCCTTCACTGTATGGAGGAAATGAGGCTCAAAGGGGAATGGCTTGCCCAGGACTATGATAGCAGGGTCCCAATTTCTGCTTCAGGTTTGTTCCCCTCCACCGGCTGGGGAGGGTCTCATCCTTCCTCCTATCACCTGTCTCATCCCTGACACTTAGCACACCCACTTGAAATTGTCACCCCCTTTACCTGGTGAGCAGCTCCTATGTGACGTTGCTAAGAGATGAGGATTCGTCACTGAATTCCACACCTGGAAAGTCTCTTAAATTAGGTTATTGGAATTCTTCTTTTTGAAGAAAACCCAAATAGAAAAAAAAAAAAATTCACTGATGTTTCCTTGGAAAATGCTGTGGGAGGAGTGAAAACTATGCTAAAGTGTGCAGCACATTTATAATAATAGCTGAACACCTTTCATTTGCTTTGCCCTTTGTGGTTTGCAAGGCACATTTCTACATATTGTTGAGTCCCCACAATCAATCAATCATTCCTTCATTCATAAATAGATATTTAGCACTTTCCATGTAGCACACACCATTCCAGATGACAGAGGTTTAGCAGTGAATAAGACAGACAAAAGCCTCTGCTTTTATGGGGTTTATGCTCTAGCAGGCAATAAATGCAATACACACATGTACACCTACAGACAATGTTTTCCGATACTGGCAAGTATTGTGGAAAAAATAAGGCAGAGAAAGGGGAGAGAGAGTTAGGGAACTTGTTTTGAGTGGCCAGGAAAGCTTTCTCTGGAATGCAATCCAGGCAGAGATTATTAATATTGCTGAATAAATATCTGAAACCTCATTTTATATAGAAACACAGTCCAGACTAGACAGCAGTTACACAGTAGGGCCCAGAGGAGAATTCATATTCTCTCTATCCCAGCCTGTGATGATGCCAAGTCTCATGTCTGGATCCAGGAAGAGCCAGACCGGAGGACGAGGTGAACAGAGTGTGCCTGCATATCAAGTTCTTGTGTCTCATTCTATCACATTGTCCACCTGCTATTGCTTACTGTTTGCTGGCCCCTGGGCTGGGCACTGGGACTAATGGGATAAAGCAGACATAGTCCCTGCCCTCAGGAAACTTCCAGACGAGTAAGGAATATGAGACAAGTTCACACATAACTGTGCCTCCTGTTAGAAATCCCAAGTCTACCCCAGGCCCTTCAGAATGGGGCTGCTTCTCCAGTAATCACTAAGAAAAAGGTCTCCAACCTCCCAGATTTTCTTCTTTTTAATCAACAATCATGAATTAGCTGCTGACTCCACACTGACCACTGCTGGGGATCACTTCTGTCCTTCCCACCCAGGCACCTCATACGCAACTTCCAGCCACCTCTACTGCTAAGACCTTAGTCCATGCTGTCATCAACTCTTGCCCAGAATACTGTCACAGCCCTCTTTATTTTCTTTTCTTGGTTTTTTTTTTTTTTCTCTGAGACAGGGTCTCACTCTGTCACCTAGGCTACAGTGCAGTGGCACAATCACAGCTCACTGCAGGCTCGAACCTCTGGACTTAAGTGATCCTCCCATCTCAGCCTCTTGAGTAGCTGGGGCTACAGGTGTGCACCACCATACCTGGCTAATTTTTTCTTTTTGGTAGAGATGGGGTCTCACTATGTCACCCAGGCTGGTCTCGAACTCCTGGCCTCGAGTGATCCACCCACCTCAGCTTCCCAAAGTGCTGGAATTACAGGCGTGAGTCACCAGTCCTGGCCCTGTCACAGTCTTCTAACTTCTAACTTCTGATGCTGCTCCTGCTCCCAACTACCACACCCTTCAGGGTGTTCTCAACCCAGCAGCCAGAGTGATTTCTTAAAAAGTGTATCAATCATGTCATTCCTCTGCTCAGAACCCTTCAGTGACCCCCAACACACTCTGAGTAAAAGCTCAATTCTCACACTGGCCTCCAAGATTCTACGTGGCCTGCCCGCCCTCGCTGCCCGCCTCAGACCTCAATGCCTTCCCACTCACCTCCTTGCTTGCCCTCCCTGGCCATACTCTCCTCTCCTTCCTTTTTGCTTTCTTCCTGTGCACTGGTCACGGGCCTACCTCAAGGCTATTGTCTGCCAGATATTTTTAAGATTTTCCCCCTTAAAGGAGATATCCTTTAAGTCTTTGTTCAAATCTTACCCTCTTTTAATTTGCAATTGACATGGCTTCCACGTGACAACCTTCCTTATTTCCTAGTTTTTCTCCCTATTACTCTTGCCTTCTCATATATGGTACCATCTACTCACTGATGGTGTTTCTGTCTGCCTTCCCTTACTAGAATGCAAGCTCAAGGACACAGACTTTTGTCTGACTTGTTTAGTATCTATCCCACAGCCTGGGACAGTGCCAGCCATATAGGGGATACTCAGTAAATCTCTGTTGAGGCTGGGCACATTGGCTCACACCTATTACTCAGAACTTTGAGAGGCTGAGGCAGGCAGATCACTTGAGGTCAGGAGTTCGAGACCAGCCTGACCAACATGGTGAAACCTCATCTCTACTAAAAATACAAAAATTAGCTAGGCGTGATGGCAGGCATCTGTAATCCCAGCTACTCAGGAGGCTGAGGCACAAGATTGCTCAAACCCAGGAGGTGGACGTTGCAGTGAGCTGAGATTGTGCCACTGCACTCCAGCCTGGGCAACAGAGCGAGACTCCATCTCAAATAAAAAATTAAAAATAAATAAATAAATCTCTGTGGAATAAACATCCAGACCAATCATCTTCTCCATCCCAAACTTGTTTCTCCTCTGACATCCCTTTTTTTTGTTGAGGGCATGATCATCTACCTAATCATCCGTGACTCGGTGCAATAGTTCAACAAGCCTAGATTGGAGCCAAGGAGGTGAAGAGCCCCGTGCTGGGTGCCATGGAAACAAATGAAACTGGGAGTCACTTCTAGTAGCTGATTTCCTCAGCCCCCTCAAATCCAAACTAAACATCAGTTTTCTGATTTGTAAAATCAGGATAATAATACCTATTTCATAAAATGAAATGAGATAACATGTATAAAGGATTCAGGAAACATATGTGCTGCATAGTAAATGCCTAAGAAAAAATAATTCAGCTGGCACTGAATTCTGGAGTCTTGCTCCTGAATACCTCCAAAACATGTCAATGACTCACCCTTTCCCTGTCCTGCTGCTGCCAGGATGAATTAGAAGGCTGGAAGGAGCAGAGAGCACTGAGGGCGAGGAAGGAGAGGCATATGGTTAGAGGTGACCCTGACTGCCAGCCAGCTCTTGGTTTCAGCTGAATGCCTGACCCAAACACCATTGCCAGTCACATAGGCAAGGGTAAGACCACAACCCTCTAGGGCCACAGAGGCTTTGGGCTCCCATGGAACCAAGAGTGACCTCCCCTCCACTACCCCAATCATGCCCAGCCCCCACCCAACAGACCTCTCCTTCCAAATGGGCTCCTCACACCACTGCCTGGGTGACATCGTGGGAACAGAGAGAGCCACAGAGCATGACTACCTGCAGCTACTTGATTTGTACAAGTTGCTGACAGAAGGATGTGCATGACCCCCATGGAAGATTAGGAGTGGGACATTCCCAACAGAGAGGCCTGGGCAGGCCAGAGAGGCAAGGGGAAAATTCTGCTCCTTGCTCTCTCTGCTGGCTAGCTGTGGAGTCCCGCAGCAGCCTCCTCTCTGGCCTCTGTGCATTTATTCCAAAGGGAAGAAAAAGGAGATAGAGAAGAAGGGAGGAAGGGAGCGGGAGAGGAAGAGGCAGACAGATGGGAGACACAACAAATTAAGGTTTTCGAGGACTTTCTGTGCAGCAGGCCCAAGTTCTTTCTTAAGAAGCAGAAAATAAAAGGGCAGTGTGAGGGAAAGAGAGGTGGGCCAGAGAAAGGAGCAGGGACAGAAAAATGACAGAGACAGGGACAGAAAAATGACAGAGAGACTCAGGCAGATGAATACCCTCATTGGCAAGGCTGGCGATTTATGAACAAGATCATTTCTTAAATGTTGGGATAAAGCTGTCTCCCAGGTAGGTGGACAGTCAGGGGGAAAGGATGTAGGGCTCTTTGGGCCCCAAATACTTTTACCTTATGGGGCAGGAAAACAAGGCTTAGCCAGCACGAGTCACCAACGAGAAATACTTGCTGAGGGCTGGAGGAAGATGGCCATACATCTGCCTCCTGGACCAGATTGGCACTGACATTCCATGACCTTATGTTTTAGTTGAGTTTAGATTGTATTTGTTTTCTTTGGGGGGTTTTCCTCCCCTTCAAATCTATCTGATAAAACAGATCTTACAGGGAAAGCCCAGCTTCTGGTTGATAATTTGTAGAGAGGGAGAGTTTAATCCTGATGGTCAAGTCCAGGAAGGCTTTCTGACCTAAGCAATCTCATTTCTGGACTGTCTTTTAACATGGTTTTTAGGGGAAAAAATAGTTTTCGCCTTGAACCTGACAAGCCAGACTCTGAATTGCTTAGACTTCCTAAGCCTCATCTGTCACTCCACAAACATGCCATCCTGGAAGTGTGACGATCTCTAATGCATCATGGTTTATAAATGAGTCTGACGTGACGCCTGGTACATGAAAAACACTTATAATCAATCAAGCAAATCAGAAAAGCTGTAAAAATAGCTTATAGCTTATGTATCCACCGCCAAGAAAGGCTACAAAGGACATATTCATGATCAACCAGCCAGAGATATGCAATGAAATAGAAGAACAGGGAGAAAAAAAAAAAAAGAGGGTTTACCATTGGGGTCAGCAAACTCAAGCCTGCAGGCCAAAGCCAGCTGAGCACGTTTTGTTTATTTATGTAGTTTTATTGGTACACAGCTATGTCCATTTGTTTGTATAGCCTCTATGGCTGCTTTCCACTATAAGGCAGAGTTGAGTAGTTGTGATAAACTCTATATGACCTGCAAAACCCAAAATATTTACTTTGTGATTCTTATAGAAGAATTTTGCCAATCTTTGAGACAAAACATAGACTCACCACTTTTTATCTGCAGAGGCTAAATGTGGGCCTATTGTTTATTTTTGTTGTGACCTTGTTTTTTTCACTTACAAAGTGAGTTTATAACATCACCCAGACAGAGAATAAAGTTAAAAAGTGAAAGCTACATAAAAGTACTTAGCACCCTGCCTGGCACATAGCAAGCCCTCATTGAATGGCATTTTTATGTTATCACCGTTATTTTAAGTAGATGTTGTTTCCGGGACAGGACACAGAGATGTTTGGGGAAGGCAGAGCTGGCTGACGAACCCTACCCAGTGTCCTTATTAATGCATTACAGGGAATCTTGAAGGAAGTCAAGGGAAATGAACACGTGGTGAGTGGCACTCTATTGCAAGTTCATTTTATTTCATTTCTTTGATTCTCATAAGGACTTGGTGCCATTTAACAAGGGAGAATGGATGTCAAGGCTCAGAGAGGTCACACAAAGATACAAAAAGCCTAGGAATGCAAGCACAGGTCTGTCTGCTTCAAAGCTTAAATTTATATTTTTCTCTACCTTAAAATAAGTAATGTGGTTGAAGGAGCTGGTGACGTTTTACTTAGAAAAGACAGACTCAGTGGTGACCCAGCAGCCTGCCTCCAAATACTTAAGTGTTCCTATGTACCAAAGAAGTCGGAAATACAATAGCTTCAGAGGATAAAACAAAGACCCTCAACCCATCCCTTTTCTGATTCTGTGTTGCTGAAAAATTAAAGTTGCACAGATATGTGATAACTCTCCCTACGTCATATGCACAGAAGCCCCAAAACAATAACAACAACAACAAAAAAAGAATTTGAAATCTAAAAGGTTTAAGTCTGTCCTAAAGATAAGCTGGCATGAATAAAATAATATTCTATGTGTGCAGTGTGTTGGTAGGTTATGAAGAATTTCCATATGTATGATTTTATTTGATGTTGTGAACAAATGTGAACCTGAAAGAGCTAATCCTTCAAGATAGATCCCTAATGGCTAACTGGGCCTACATTTAAAATAGAGCCAAGAAGTCATTTGCTGACAAGAGTTCCCTAAAAACCAAAACCACACCTTTTTAACTTTGAGAATTTCAGAGCTCACCTGAACCAACCAGAGCTCACCTGCCTTTACCAATCAGGGCTCAGCCATGTTGACCAATCAAAAACTCAGCAAGTTTGAATCCTTCATTTGCATGAACAGACTTGATTGTGAACTTAGGTGAGAACTTTTGCTATAAAACTTGAACCCTCAGCCAGGCATGGTGACTCACGCCTGCAATCCCAGCACTTTGGGAGGCTGAGGCAGGTAGATTACCTGAGGTCAGGAGTTCGAGACCATCCTGGCCAACATGGTGAAACCCCATCTCTACTAAAAATACAAAAATTAGCCAGCCGTGGTGGTGGGCACCTGTAATCCCAGCTACTCAGGAGGCCGAGGCAGGAGAATTGCTTGAACCTGGGAGGCAGAGGTTGCAGTGAACCAAGGTCACACCACTGCACTCCAGCCTGGGTGACAGAGCGAAACTCCATCTCCAAAAAAAAAAAAAAAAAAAAAACTTAAACCCTCTCTGTTCTCTGGAACACACCTTCTTCTGTTTGCACCAAAGGCCATGTCTTCCCATTATGCAAACTGTTCACTGGAATAAAATCTCTTTCCTCCAAATTCCTTTTCAGAGAACCTTTGTTCACAGTCTTCACCAAAATCATGTGAGGATGATGAGACACATGTCACAGCCTCCCATTTTACAGAAAAGGAAAACTGAGACAAAAGGCTAGGAGATAGAGCAAATGAGGTGCTGATGCCACACACTCCACATGGTGGGAGATGCTTCATCGAGTGACTGTGGGCAGCCTCCTTTTAAATGGTCCACTAAATAGGGTGGTAACTAGCACATGCCTTGTCTGAGGACTGGAGTCTTACCTGGAAGTTTCTAAAGCAATGGCATTACCTCCAATGCTACACATTCTTTTAGGTTGTCCCCAAAGATGCCTGTGTTGCAGATTTGGTTCAGAATATTTCTCCTTCTGTCCTGAGGCCACTTTCATAGCCAACTCTGACATCAGCCTGACTTGCTGTGAGAGGATTCTGTTTGTAAAACCTAACCTGGGAACAATCCCTATTCAGTTTTCCAGGGAATCACTTGAGCCATTTTGAATCCACCTGGGTGTGTTGTCCACTGTCACCTAGCATTCTGCCTGAATCCTACTATGATGACCTGGGGTTTTGCAAATGTGACTTTGTCAAAATTTCTGCTCTTGAACATGGTGGTGCCCCACCCTGATCATAACCCATTGACTTTGCAGTTCTCGAAGCAAGTTTAAAGGGCAAATTTTAAACAGGCAAGTCATATTGGAAGACAGTATTGCCTATGGTACAGCAGGTACTAAATCATTTCAAAAACAATCACCGTTCACCAAGAAAGATGGGCGAGACAAATATAATTGATGACGATTTCTTTTTTGGTTAAATGTAGGCCTTTGGTTGATAACCCCTAAATTATCTTGCCCACTTGTAGCAACAACTGTCCAAGTGTGGCATATGTTTATAGGTAAGTAAGGACTGTAAAACATACCACAAGAACACTCAATTCCTGGAACATCAAAACAGGTCAAGTGCATCACTATGCATTAGGTTAACTGAGAGATGGAAATAGACTAAATGGAATGGAAATGTTTCCACTTTGAAATGTTACCATAGTAATTACTATGCCCTGAGCTTTATTTGCCATGTTCTGGGGCTACCCCCAAAAATATCACTCCTTTACAGCACTCTCCACCTGAAGTCTTCTGGACTCTGGTAAAATCAGGGCTATGATCACAACAGTCCTGCTAGATGAAGAATCCTCCCAGATGCCTTAGAATTATTAGCTCTTCATCCACTTAGTAAGCTGCCCCCTTCCCCAAACGTGAGATTGACAATTTCAGGAAATTAAATGATAAATATTACTAAAATGACCTTTAGCACAGTGCCAGCTGAGTAAATGCCAATATTACATCTTGTTGATCAGAGGCCTGGAAAGCCATGATTATCGGGGAGCTTATGAGGTGGTATCCCCAGAGAGCTCTGGGCCAGACAGGGACGCACAGGACCCGAAGCAGAGGCAGGAAGCTCTGTCAATCATTCATGGGCCTGATGAAAAATGCTTATGTCACCATGTGGGGAAAGCAGGACACAAACTGTACACATAGTGTGATCACAAGAGTACCAAATTATGCCTTTGTAAGAAGAGGCATTCAAAAAACTAATGTGGGTAGTGAGGCTAAGGGTTCCTTTCCTCCCTCCCTCCCTCTCTCCCTCCCTCTTTCCCTCCCTCCCTTCCTCCCTGCCTGCCTGCCTACCTGCCTTCCTTTCCTCCTGCCTGCCTTCCTTCTTTCTTCCCTTCTCCTTCCCTCCCTCCCTTCCCTCCCTCCCTCCCTGCCTCCCCGCTTCCCTTTCTTCCTTCGTTTCTTTTTTTCCTTCCTGACCTCTAACTTCCTAACTTCTTAGTTTCCTCTCTCCTTCCCGCCATTCATTCAATAAATACTAACTGAACAACCACTATGGACCAGGCACTGAGCTAGATACTGATGATAGTGTAGTAAAAACAAAAACACCTTTAGTTTTTATTGTATTTTTGCAAACTTTTTTTAAAGTAAAAAGGCATATATATATGTGTGTGTGTGTATATATATGTGTGTGTGTATATATATATGTGTGTGTACACACACACACATACACACACACACACACACAGGCATAAGGATAAATCTATGGCCAGGCACGGTAGCTCATGCCTGTAATCTCAGCACTTTGGGAGGCTGAGTGGAAGGATTACTTGAGGCCAATAGTTCAAGACCAGTCTGGGCAACATAGCAAGACCCCATCTCTACAAAGAAAAAATAAATTAGCTGTGCATGGTGTTGCATGCCTGTAGTCCTAGCTACTTGGGAGGCTGAGTCAGGAGGATCCTTTGAGCTTAGGAATTTGAGGTTGCAGTAAGCTGTGATTGCACCACTGCACTCCAGCCTGGGTGATAGACTAAGGCACTAAAAAAAGAATAAATCTAGTATTAAACATAACTGGTTGTAAAATTCTACAAAACAATCAGGATAATATGAACAGCAACTGGATAACTGATGCTATTAAGGGATTCTTACACATCATCCAGATTTTGTGTTTTTTTTTATAAGGTGGGGAAATCTTTAATGTCTTTTGAGATACACACTACAGTATTTACAGATGAAATAATAAGATGTCTTGGAATTTGACTCAAAATAATCCAATGACCAGATATTGATCATTGTTGAAGCTGGGTGGTGAATACATGAGGAGGTTATTATATTCGCTTCTAGTTTTGCATAAGCTTGAAATTTTCATAGTAAAAGTAAAACAAAACAAAAGCATAAAAGTCACATAAAAATAGGACAAGTCTGCTGGGAAGTGCTGAGGTCGAGGCGGGAGGGTTAAAATAGGGGCAAAGGGTAGAGAAAAGGGTAGAGAAAAGTTACCTAGAGAGAAGGAAAACTGCAGATCAGACTTTTAAAAAACTTTACCTCCAACTGTATCTTTACTTAGATAAAAGTTATCATCATCATCAAAGTGTCCTCAAACACAAAGAACATCCCTCTTCTATTCATTACAGAGCCACAGCCTCTTCCTCAGTGGGTTCCTATAGTACTTTGTACAGTTGGATAATATTTATTCTGCTTTATTATAGTTCATTTATGTGTCTGACTTCTCCATTAACTCCATGAGCAAGAGCTACATATTCTCATTTCCGAATCCCAGTTTCTCATACTGGGCTGGGCATATAATAAATGCTTGTTAAATTGATTTCAAAAATTTATTGTACAATTCATAAGTTTCAGGATGTTTTCCCTAAAATCCTAATAATGTATGTGATCAGGTAGAAAGAATATATGAATGAAATAGAAAGGCACATGACATTTCTTCCCACTCAGGATCAGCATGTTGATTCTGTTCACACAGGGAACCTCTCCCTCCTCTGTTAGAGTAGGAATTTATCTTTCATCAAGCTTGTCATCAATGGTATGACCAAGAAGCATGCAAGATGGTGCTGCACCAATCACATTCCTTCCCTCAAAATCAAGGATATAAAATCAGGCTGAAAATTGTCATTTGTGCCAGGAGATTATCACTTCAACTACAAAAGCATATCCCAATGACAATGATGGAGTTAAATGCCTCTGTTTGGTATTTTAATAAACTGTCAGATTTTTTGCCATGTGAATTCCCAATTCTCTTGAGACTTTATTTAAGGGTAACTTTATGGATGAGAAGGCTATAAATAAGACCTTCTAGTTATATACTGAGAGATCATCTTAAAGTGAGGAGGGGAATTTCTTAAATTTAACCCACAACTACAATGCAATATGTGTTATAGAAATATCAACCCATCATATCTCAGAATGTACTAAAAACTGTCTCTGAATGGTCTCTTCCTGCCCTGCCCACAATGCCCTAAGCCTGTGATACAGCAGACTAAATGTGCATTATTACAGACTGGTCGTATTACAGAGCTCCATGTGACTGTCCGTGTCTGATGCCTAGCAATTATCATGCAACCTGTGACAATGTAGTGAGATGATGCTGGTAGCATTGGCCTTAGAACCCAGATGTCAGGTCCAGATGATATTTAAGGGGATTATGCTAGACTTTTGGAATGATATGGGTGAAGGTATGAGATCCAGCAGGCACAGTATCAGTGCCACCCCTCTGCAGAAATTGGGGAAGTTTGAGAGGCTGAAACTCAGTGATCATCCCCCGATCTCTGGTGTCTTTAGCTGGAAAGAGATCCTTTGTTCTTATTTCAGTAAATGTAACTTGTGTCAAATTCATGATTTTAGAGTGTTCATCCTTACCAGCCTCAAATACAGTTCTCTGCTGGACTAGTTCACATCCCTACCACAATGTCAGAGTATTATTTTTTAAGTATGAACCAAATTCACCATCAGCTCCAAACCCTTCAATGAATCCCCATCCATCAAGCAAGTTTTTCTGCGTTCTAATACGTGTCTTCCCTTCATCCCTTAGCCTTAGTTTTGTTACAACTCCCAGTATTGCTAGTCTCTGGGTACTTAGCACCGCTTCTTGGGTCTCTGTCCTTACCCACACATTTGTTAATAGGTCATTCATTAAATTCTTCAGTCACCCCTTTTGAGGGTGCTGTCTATTTCCTGCAGAGACCCTGACTGGCACAAATAGACTACTTTGAAAAGAAGAAGAAAGAAAAGACAGTTGCTTTTCCAGATAGCAAGCTATGTTACTTAAACAGTGTGATATAGATGGGAAAATAAATATCACAACAGAAAAAAAATACAGAGACTATGTGTCTATGAGATTTCATATATGCTGGAAGTAGTAGTCAAATCAATAGAAGGAAAGAATAGACTATTCAGTAAATGGTGTCAGGACAATTGGTTAGTCACCTAGAAGAATAAAACCTGTACCATAGAAATGTAAGTAACATGTTTACTTACAAGTCCAGTCTAAAAACTAGGCCCTGTGTCCTCAACTCAGTACATATTTGTGACGAGTATCAGAAGTTGGAGCAATACCATATGTATCTCAAGAGGCCTTCTGGATGAGATTCTTGCATCCAGTTTGGAAAAACGATCATTCCAATTTGCAGATGAAGAAACTGAGACCAAGACTGATTAAAAGGCTTGTCCAAGTTCACATAAGTAGCAAAGCAGGTACAATCAGTAGAACCTGGTCTTACACATCTTTAAGCTTGAAGGTAAGACGTGTAACTGCTGAGTTTTACACCATTTCCCCTCACTTCCCAATTTCAGGTGCACAGGCTTGAATACAGTGAGTGCAGACAGCTGCTGCATGTCAGCAGAGGGGGAAATAATACCTGTTCATCAGGGAGCTAATTCTGCAAAATGCACCATCTAATAGGTACCGTATACACGTAAATAGGATGCTCTAATCAGTGGGAAAGCAGGAACTGCAATCTATCCCTCATGGACCTAAAATATAATGCGGCTAAATTGAAGGTTTTATGATGCACAGAGCACTTTACTTGGAAGACTGATGCTTTTCCAGGCAAGGTGTTCATTTCTAGAGCAAGTTCCCACACTCTCTGACATCCAATCCTGGGGAACAATGGGAACTGAATAAAGCGATGCCTGGGGCAGCTCGTCAGTATTTATAGAGCCTGTGGGAGACAGTACAGTGCAGAGGTTAAGAGCACAGATTTAGAAGCCAGGCAGACCTAGGTTCAAGTCCTACTCTGCTGTTTTTGTAGCTCTGTGACCCTGGGTAAGTCTCTCAACCTCTCTGAACCTGTTCTTTCACCAGTAAGAGAAGCATGATCGTGTACCATGGGAGTGTTGGAGGATTAAATGAAATAACGTAGACAAAATGCCTACAAATACGTAGCAGTCAATGAGCTTGAACCATTATTATTACACTGATTTTCTGGTGTGGCCCACCTTCTTGTTTCAAAGAATATTCCTGGGAGAGAGCTCTAAGATGTCAGCAGTGGCAATACTGTTGGAACAAACACATTGCCTGACTGGCAATTAGTCTGACGTGAATGGTGAGCAGATCATTGGACACTGACACACACAGGTGGATTGCAACTCCCGATATATTTTGTTGGCTAGTACAGTTGTTTTTTCTTTTAATTAAATTAACTGAAAATATGTTAAAATAACAAAACTTTACATTAAAAATCTGGATTTCCAGTGTCTCTTGGAACAATAAAAGGTGTAATGACAAAACACTCGCCTTCCTTTTTGACCACAAGGTACTGCAGTTCAGGGGCAGCTGCCCCCTTCAGGGCAATCGCTGTGTGTTCTCCATTCCCATCCAGCCCACTTGCTCTACCTGCCTGATTCCTACAGGCATTTAAGTTTAGAACTCATCCTCATGAGGTTTTCTCCCAGCCGGAAGGTAAAAAAATGTGGAACTGGGAAATGTAATACATTATCAGAAAATAACCTGCGATGTAATAAGTACGGAATTTGACTAACCTGAATTTGACTTGTGGCTGTGCCACTTACCAACTGTGTGGTATTGGTGCGGTTTGTTTGTCACTATCTGCTGTCTCTGAAACTCATGTTTCCTCATCTGATAAATGGGGATGAAACACTTATCTCCCAGAGGCAATGTGAGGGTTACATGAAACAATGGGTGTAAAGTGTCTGGCACAGAGTCTGGCCATTGCAGATTTTCATATGATATAATTATCATAGTGATTCTTTTGGAAAAGATAGAGCTGGGGGACCAAAGTTATGAATAAACTAATAAAATTTCTTCATTTTGTTTTACTAAATGATACTAAAAATAATACATTACACATACTTAGGGAAAAAGTCATTTTATGTGGCATATCCTATGCATTTTTTTAATGTGGCATATCCTAATTTTTATGTGGCATATCCTATACATTTCATCTCTTTCACCAATCTTTGCTAGTTAGAAGTACTTTGGGATCTCCTTCCTTTATTGTTTCAGTGAAATGACCGTGAATTTGTTGGCTTGGTTGCAAGTGACGCATAAGCCAAAAGAATTTTTTCTGGGTCTCGTCCTTCAACTTAATGTTCAATGACTTTGATGTTTTCACCTGGAGCTGTTAGCTCTCACCTTCTGAATGCCATCATATTCCCAGAGATGATGGTTACTTTGCTGATTGAGATGGAAAAATGCTTTGGGTGACCCTTATTTTACCTAAGTGACATCACTGAGGAGATACCGTCTATGAAAAGAAAAGATGAGTAATCTTAGCTCTGTCATGGAAACTATTCATTAAACACACACATGCTCCATAACTGCATGAGCCAGAGCCCGGACTTGCTGGGCACTGGAAAGGAAGCAGTGAATACGACAGATACACGCACCTTCCTTAAATCTCAGCACCCACCTGCCCAATGGGGCTGCCATGAATGACAAGGCCTGGTGGAGAGGGTTCCTCTGTAGTCTCTCTCTCCTCTTGCTCCCTCATAATCTTACTATTTTTTCCCTGCCCAAGTCTGATTCCCTTTCCCCCAAACCCCCAGATATCTCCATCAGGAGGTGGCTCCAAAATTCATGTAGCTCTACCTAAAATTCCCGTAGGTATGGAAAAGCTATGGTAAAAATCTGAATGAAGCCAATTTATTAGTGGGCAATGAAATATTATATGATATATATATATATATAACAATGACACCAAAAAATAATGAGCACTTATTAAACATCTGTTACATGGCATCTGCACTATCGGATTTAATCCAGTAACTCTTTGAAGTATTTTCATCCCAATTTTACAACAAGAAAACTGAGGCTTCTATCACACTGAGGTCCCAAGTTACACATCTATAAATGCCACAGTGACAGTTTAACCCCAGCCCAGTCTAACGCTCATGTCAGTGGTCCTGTCTACCATACTAATTGTCCTACATTTGCTTTAAATATCAGTCTTCATAATTTACCACCTTGTAAATCTCTTTTCTCAAGTGCATTTGATATGGATAATCAAAATTAGCTAGAGGAATTTACAGTACAATAGATACATTGCTTTTTCTTTAAAATTTAGTTTTTTTTATGAAGAAAACAAAAACTGTTGGGAGACATGTTTCAAAATCTTACTGATGAGGTATTTACCTGATAATCCACAATGGCTTTGATTGCAAGGATAAATATGGGATTGCCACTCAGACTTTCAGGAAAATATATGTAATCACAAGGATTTAGCAAAGTATAAATAGAAAATTGTTTTCCAACTCCTGGCACTAAAAATTGCAGCCCCAAGAGGCTTTGAGCTGGGATAAGCACTATATCTACCCCAAAATACCCATTACACATTAGGTAAGTGTCCCTTTGTTGTGACAACTTTCTTCCTAAAGAATAAAGAGTTTGTTGGTCTTTGGTGAAGGAAAATCCCAGCCCATGGGCCTTCCTCCTCCTTAGGCCCATCATAGCCCCTAAAACATCAGACAGCCTAAAAGCTAAAATCCTACCAGAGACAGAAGGCAAATACCCACAAGAGGCTGACCTCTGCTGCCTTCTGACCAGCCTTCTCTAACTCCCATTGTCTATTCCAGAAATATTTTTTGCCAAGCTCTGGGCCAGGTGCTGAGGACACAATGATGAACATGATAGCCAGAGTTACTGCCCTTTGGAGCTTACACTGCAGTGGGGAGACAGGCATGAGCGTTTGATTACCACACAGATTAGTGATCTACCATGACAGCAACAGGCACAGAGGGAAGCAGGAGGAGCTGAGCCCAAGGACAAGGGCAGCTCCACCAGATCTCAGGGGGTCTCGGAGGGTCCATGGAGGAAGTGACATTGGAGAAACCCAGTACGATTAAGGAACATGCAGATGCCCAGTGCGTGTAGAGGCAAGGGTGGAAAAAACCTGTGGGGGGTAAGGCATTAGGAGCTGAATCATATAAGGTCTGAAAATGTTAAGGACTTTAAACTTTACTTTGAAATCAATAGGAAGACACTGATGGGCTCTAAGCAAGAGAACCCATGCTTAGGTCAAAGATCATGCTTCAAGTGATCAAGAGTCACAGAAAGCTAGTGGCTATCATGCTAGACCCTTTAAATTACTAACCTGTCAAATCCTTAAAGCAGTCTGCAAAACAGGCACTCTGTGGCCATTTTATAGGTTTCATTCTTTCCACTAGACCTCCCCACAACTGTTTTACACCCAGCTCTGATGCTGTGAAAGGGTTTCCACAGATGACTCAGGGCAGCATTAGTGGAGGTGCAGAGCCTTCCAGTTCTTCTCCAAGACCCTTCTCAGGAATGCCTTCTCTGCATCACCTTCCTGAGGAAGGCCCAGGCTGGTTGGGCTCCTAAAGGCCCTTGGAATAAACTTTATCATGGCATTTGCCAAGCTGCAAGGGAAATGTGCTTCATAGGGGTGTGTCCCTTATGCAACTGCTACTATACAGTTTGTAGGAGGTGGCAGACAGAGTGATTCACAGGTTTAAGGGCCCACTAGCCCCTGCAGCCAGTGCATAGGCTGTGGATTAGGGGATGTCCTGAGGGAGTATGATGGGGACTGTGTGCTCCTCTCACAGTGTGATCCTCTTTCTGCTTCAGGGGCAATTCGTGGAGTTCCAAAGGTGATGTAACCAACAGGTAATTTTCTCTTTTGGCACTAACATTAGGTGTTAATTCCCTTGTGCTGTTCCACTGTATGGTGCCTGGCAGTCAACTTCCCTGTCTCCCCCACATTCATTGTAAGCTCCTTGAGGCCTGGGAAGATGCTCTATTCCTTCTTGTGTTTCTAGGCCCAGTAGGGCAGCTAGAAGTCACAATAGATCTAAACACAGGAGAAATTACATCACAATAAACAGTAGATGAATGAATGAATGAATGAATGAATGATACAAGTCACTGTAGAAAAGTTCCTATCATTCATTTTATAGCTCTGCCAGAAGGCTATATATCAGTCAAAGCCTAGTCACCCATTCACAGCTCTCATTTGAGACTTTCTATATTTTCTTCCTCCTTGGATCAGAAAATAATAATACAATAGGTATCATTTACATATCTCGGGCAAAAATGTACTACAAAAGGTGAATACTAAACTTTGGAATTATTCAAACCTGGATTTACATCCTCATTCTGATACAAATTGGCTGGATCACATTCGACAAGACTTTTCTTGGGCCTTTGGCCTCCATTTCCTTATCTGTAAAATGGGGAAACTAAGGGCTAATTCACATGGCAAAAGTGAGAAGATGAAGTAAATCTATGTGTGAATACCTACGAAGGTAAACCTACTCAATACGTGCTGTTTTCTCTTTCTTACCTTCTGACCTTATGTGCATGGCTGCTAGAATCCCTGACACTCTCATTGGAGGATTCCTTTACAAGAAGTTACCACCTGTGAGTCAGCCAGAAAGATTATTTTTGTTTCTCTCTCTTCGTCTGTCCCTCGCCTTCCTCTCCCTCTTCTTTTCCCTCTCCAGGAGAGTCTATGAAAATGATTCCTTTAAATTCCTATTCCTTCTGCCAAGAGTGAATACATATCACACCTTCTCTGAGGCACATATGTTTATTGATTAGGTACAATGAACGAATTGCCATCATTTTGTCCATAGCTACTTGTGAGAGGAAAAAATATATAATTATTTACTTGCTTATAATTGTCTTAGCAATATGAATTGGAGCTTTGGAAATAACTGACTTATGCTAATCCAATGTGTCAACAACCTGCTGAAACTACCTAAAAATAGAGCAGTTTTATCATCGTTTTACCCAAATTATTGGAAGAAAAGAAAAAAGAGAGAGACAGAACAAATGTGACATTCAAATGGCCTGCTTAGACCAAAAAACACAACTTCTTCCTTGAAGACTTCAAAAAGCAACAATTTGGAAAGTTATTGATCTTTCTTTTGGCAGGGCAGCTGGGTCTTTTATTTCTCAGGATCAAGAGTTTCAAGCCTCCTTCGTGTCAGATTAATAGCAATAATAAGTGATAGTCACTTACTACATCTAAATCAGACTAAAGCAGGTGGAAGCTGCTGTTTCTTTAGTCAAAAGGAAACCAGCATAGGGTTGAAAGAGGCAAAGTCCTACCATGTGAGTTCGCTGTGGCCCTTGGGGATGGGGGCAGGAAGACACCAAGGCCAGAGTCCCACCCCAAGACTAGGGACTCCTCCAGGGCAGGACTGGGTCGGTTTTATCATTTGGTATCCCACCACAGAGAAGCCAAGAGCAAGCAGGCACTCAGTTTGTTGAAATCACTGCTCATTCAACAGACCAAGCCTCCAGGAATTATTTTATATGTTTAATGAAATAAGCCAGCAAGTGAAACCATGTAGCTTAAAAAGTGGCCCAGAGCCACAATTAGCATTTGTGATCCTGAGCAGATCAATTGTCCTCTCTGAGCTTCAGTGTCCACCAACCTCGACAGAGACAGTGAGAATTAAATACGCAGTAATGTCAACCAAGTACAGAGGCCACCCTTGACCAACACTCCATACATGCTCACCTGTAATACTATTTATATCAGTATGAGATGGGACAGCCAGGTGTGGCTGCAAGGGCAAGGACGTTTAGACTATGTCAGACTTGCTTTTCAACTTCCGTCCTAGTGGTTAAAAGCACAGGTTCTGCAGGTAATCTGCCTGCGTTTGAACCCCAGTGCTGCCATTTACCAGCTAAAGGGCAAGTTATTTTATCTTTCTAGGCTTGATTTTCCTCATCTGAAGAATGTGGATCATAACAGCACCTACCCCACAAGGTTATTGTGAGTAGTAAATAATGCAGATAAGGAGCTTATAATAGTCTCTGCCATATAAATATAAACCTTCATCACCATCGTCATCACTGTTGTCATCATTGTATAGAGCAAATTAATTAGCCTAATTTCTCCACATAACAACAGCTGTCTCAGGGAGATGTGTGGAGTCAATACGTTCAGGAATGACAGGTACTTGGTACACAGTAAATGTCAAATAAATGTTAGTTTTGTCCCTCTTTTCTTTCCTGATTCCAGTAATGATGAAGCTTTGTCGAGGGGGCTTTGGTGTTTGCAAGGCACACAAGCCCATTCTTGTCTGCTTTCATTTCTTTGCAGAATCTCCTCCCCATTCTCTTTTCCCTTAACAGTCTCCGGTCCCCAGACGACAAAAGAACGGACCACATCCTAGCTGAAAATGAAATCATTTTTTTTTTTTTAACTGAGAACTGTCCCTGCAGCTGGCAGGGCCAGGAGTCACTCCAAATGACACCACCAAATTACCAACCAGTCTCAGAGGTTTCCGAGAGATGCTTAAGAGCCTGGGCAAGGGTTTGCAGCACTTAACCTGCCAAAGCCTCTTCAATTGCAGCCTGTCACCCCCTGAGTTAAGTAGTGGATGAAATCAGCATGTATAATTTCTCATCTTCCAAGGTTCAGAGGGGCGCATTACATTTCAGCATGATTAACACTGCTCTCACTTTTTTTTTCTTTTGCATTTACCCTTCCCTAGGACCAGTGATAGGGTTCAAAGAAACGGAGAGAAACAGAGGTGGGCACTTCAATAGAACAGGTGCTTAACTTTAAGTGAAACACTCAAACAATTGATAGCCAGGGAAAGACATCTTCCTTTCCTCATTCTCTGCCAGATTTAGCAATTTACCAGCAAGCCTTCATGGGCTGAGAGGACAAGGTGAAGAAATAGTCAACCTCTTAAACTCAGGCTCATGTCACTCATCCAACCATCCCTCTGTCCATCCAACAAGCTCTTCCTTCTCTACCAGCTTAACTTTGATTCATCTGTAGACCTTAGCCCATAATCTTCCAGAACCTTCTCTCAACTGCGACTGGGTCAAATTCCCCCAAGATTTCAAAATTCTGAGTAGATCTCACTTAAAGCACTGACCATGGTGGCAAACACCACCTTTATTTGTGAAATTAATTAATGAATGACTCTTAGAGCTAGGTTCAAACCCAGGACTGTCTGTCTCCAAAGTCCAGGATTTTTCCAGGTGAAGCAGCTGAAGCCCTGGCTCTGGGTCTCCAGCCCACAAGTCATGTAATTTTCCGTAAGCTGCTTCCTCATTCTGGGTCTATATCCCCAATAAGTAAGAAAAGGTGGACAAATGGGGTGACATTCAAACTCCCCCTGCCCTGCTTTAATTTTCTAGAATTCATCATCATGTAAGAGTGATGTGTACAAGGGATGGCCCCAGGAAGCAAAGTCCAGTCAAGAACAGAGGCCCCAGGTTCCCTGAGCCAGGCTCCTGCTCACAGGTTATGGTGGCCAACATTTAACATGGGCCCCCTACGATGGAGGCCGGGGCCCTCCATACCATGACATTATCATGACGGAACAGGCTGTCACCTTCTTCCTTTCCACTGTCTTTCAACTTCACAGGTGCCTCTCTGCCTGACACCACAGCTTATCAGACTGGAGTGGAGATGGAGGCTGCAGGCCACCTCATCTCAAGCCGTTGTGGTGGCAGCCCTCCTGGGGGACACCTGCACTCATTAACTATCGCCGGCATGATGCAAAATATGAGCACCCCTGAAGTTCAAAAAGCTTAAAAAATAGAAAATTTAATTAAAGCCCTCTCCGCCTAGTTGCCTTCCAGTTGGCTTATGAGGTCCTCCGAAGGAGAGAAAACAAAACTCTTTATCCTCCATGTCCACCTGCGATTCCTAAAGCATGGGGCTTCTGTTGGGAGGAGCCTGAGCCTCATGCTCCTTTCGCCTCCGTGAGTTATTAGAAAACAACATAGAAGAATATCTTTGTGACCTGGAGGTGGGAAATAAAGTCTTAAAACTCCTAAAGGCACAACTCCTGCAGTTAAAAAAAAAAAAAAAAAAAAAAAGATAAATTTGGTAATCCCAGAATTAATGTTTTTGCTTTAAAAAATAATAGATGTACATAGTTTGGGAAAAGATACTTACCTAAAAGTGACAAGGGTTTAATATTTATAGTACACTAGGAACTCCTTCCAATAGACAAAAAATATCAGGAACTCTAACTGATAAATGGACAAAGGATATGGAGAAGTAATTCAATGAAGAGAAACCCAAAAAGCCAACAAATTTATGTAGATACTCAAACTTACGTGGAGTCAAAGAAAGGAAAAAACAAAAACAATAAAACAATAAGCTATGTGCGCACCCATCAGATTGGCAAAAATAGAGAGCTCTGTCCCAAGTGTCAGAAACTATGCAGGGATAGAGGATATGGGTGGCTTCATGCCAGTGTGAGTGCAGATTGGGGTAGCACTGGAGGAAAGCAATGTGGCACTACCTAGTCAAGGTGAGTACACACGTGCTTTATGTCCCAGGGGCACAGCCTACAGCAATACCCACTCAGGCCCATTAGGAGGCATGGGTGATGCCTACTGCAGCTGGAGAAGAGTTGGGCTTGCTTCTGGTCACTGGCTGGGAGTGTTGTGGGCTTGGTTCTAGGACTCCTGACATGTAGAAAAAAATCACTTCTACCAGTTTGGGATATGGGCCAAGACAAGATCCCAACAAGCCCTTAAACACAGTGCTTACAGTTAGCTTTAGTTCTCCAAGGACTCCTCACAGCCCCCATGGGCTTCCTTATCACATATTCTAGAAGGAGAAAATCTGCATGAAGAGTTCGCCCTTCACAACATCCCAGATCTGTTTGCTTCTCTTCCCCTAGCCATGCCCCTCCCCGAGGTGTGCTTTCAGACAAGCTAGGGAACTGTGGTTCCCAAATTCCATGAGTTCCTTGAGAAAATGCACAAAGGACATAAGATCTGTTGTTAATATGATAATGATTATTACTAGTGAAGGCAAGAAATGCCCTGGGGAATGCACATAGCAAATATGATCACCTACATCACCAGCCCCCTGTAATTCTGAAGAAAGGAGACTTCATTTTACTTTCTGAGCTCAGACCTACCTTTTATCCTGATGACTGGGGCAAATGGTCCCCAAACACCATTTACAAAGTGAGCAGAGATAAGAGGTAGGTGTGAATGGCAGCTGCGATGAACTGAGGAAGAGCCCAAGGTGTCAGGGATAGAATTTGGATTAGGAAATGAAATAAATCCTTTGAGAGCCTAAACAGCAGTGCTCCTGCCCTGCCTCTATTCCCCTCGTGTATAGATGAACTTCATGAACTTTTAGAAGGGTCACCAAAAGTTTGGAATAGAAAGATTGACTTTTGTATCATTACCCCAGCTTGTGATATATATTTTGAGTGGTGATTTTACTTTTATTTTTTCCAATCTCAGTCTCAAAAGGTCAATCCAATACTTACTAGATGGACATCCCAGGGTTTGCAATACAGTCGAGACCCGTATGATGGGATTTGGATGGCAGAACCATTTTCTTTTGCAGTAAAATGTAATAAGAGAATCTGCAAGAAATGGAGTTTAAAATTATATGTTTACAGAAGTGAATGGCTTTGCTGTGTCAGAACCACACAGGCCCCTGTTCCTTTAGAAGAACCAGGGCTCTCCCTTTCCAGAGTTTCTACAGAAAATCAGCAAGGATATGGGATAGGGAGATGGAGCTTATCTCTCAGCTGCTATCCTTACAAATGTGTGAAACCAGAAACTGATCCTTTGCTCAGAGCCAATAATGTCAGCAGAGAGGACTTGTAACAGAATCTGGTAGAACTAGGTGTGAATCCTGGTCTGCAACAACCAGCTCTGAGAATGTGGACAAGTCATTTGACTTATCTAAGCATCACTTTCCTCTTCTGTAAAATGGGGTGTGGGGCGGGGGGGATTCTTGTTTGGAAGGATATATGAGCTCATGAAGATATGGGGCTTGGCATGCAGTAGGCACTCAATAAATATCAGGTTCCACATTACTCTCCTCCTTCTGACAAATTAATTTAGAGAATTACACATAAGGGAGATGGATGGCAAGCCTCAGCATTGTGGATATAGCTGACTTGGGCAAGGCATTCTGGACACAAATGGATTTCACAGCCTGTTGGGGAGACAACTGTGCAGCCAGTAAAGTGTATTATTGGAGCTGTATTCAAACTGCAGATAAGAGACAACTAAATGCTTAGGATAGGAAGTTTGGGCCTGTTTTCTTCATTAGGGCAGAGTTTTTCTTAATTATGAAAAAAATATATATCTAAAGACATTAAATATATATAAAGAAAGAGAATCTTGTTCGTCTTTTTCACTGCTGTATCTGTAGTGGTTAGAACAGTATCTGATCAACAGTAGATACTCAACACCTGTTAGATGCATGCATGGATGGATGGATAGATACATGCATGGATGGATGGATAGATGCATGGGTGGGTTGATGGCTGGCTGGCTGGCTGACTGGATAGATGGATGAATGAATAAAGGTGTAGATGGATGCATGGGTGGAGAGACGGCTGGCTGGCTGGCTGGCTGGCTGGCTGGATGGATGGATGGACGGACGGACGGATGGACAGATGGATGGATGGATGGATGGATGGATAAATGAATGAAGGTGTGAATGGATGCATGGGTGGACAGTTAGCTGACTGGGTGACTGGCTGGCTGACTGGCTGGATGAATGGATGGCTCGTTGGATGGTTGGCTGGCTGGCTGGCTGGATAAATGGGTGGATAGGCAAATGAATTCATGGGTAGATGCATAGGTGGGTGGGTGGATGGATAGTCAGGAGGCATTTCAAAGAGAAGGTGAGAAGAGAATCAGCAAATAAACACAGTGAAGGAAAGAAGGAGGAGGTAGAAAGATCATATGAAATTATCAAATTCCTGTACCTTCTCCAGTAATACAAATTATCATTTTAAAAAATGAAAACCTTTTTCTTAATCTAAAAGGTAACATATGGTGAGGTGGCTGATTCAAAAACTGAAAATTAATAACCTTATATGAAATGTTATATAAAATATAGTTGTTTTCTATAAAGGCCTGACTCACCATAGAGTCAAAAGTAAGCTCCAAGATATCATTAAGTCAAAGGCAAATATATTTATTTCAAAGCTCAAGGGCCCGATTACTAGAGATTACTTTCATTTTCATGCATTCCCAGGCAGAGGAAAGCAAGTGTTCCAGGACATTTGGGGTTGGGGCTATCCAAGGCTGGAGCAGGAAAGCAGGTGGGAGAGCGGGGCATGCAGGCAAGCCTGGGGTGATGGACCAGGAACAATCAATACTCATCCACAGAGCTCAACAAGTAAAAGAGGAGATGACAATTTTCATGAATTCAAGCCAGAGCAAAGGGTCATCTGATGATTTACCACTATGAAATTCAAGACACTCTTTGAGAGTGTCTGAATCTGAAATCGTCACAGATTAATCTTCCCACACTAGGACCACACTGACCCTTCCAAATTGCCTCCAGCACACATGGCTACTAATACATAATTAATAGCAATACCACTACTTTTGTGGGAATTGAGGTGGGTGTGGGGAAGACATCTGTGTCCCTATATGGCAAAGTCATTTGTCGCATCAATCTTTATACATAAATTTGCACACACCCACACACTGATATAGAAACTAAGGCGATAAACATTCTACATACTGACTCCTGTTATTTAAAACTAGCATTTCAAATAGTTGCATTTAGCCCACTAAGTGAGCACAATTACTGGAAAGCCCATTTCCTTAGTGTCAGATATTAATTTCATCTTGTTTCCAACTTGTATATATGTATATACACATATATACACATACACCTTGGATTATATCCTGAAGAGTTCAAAAATGGTATCACTAAGTCATGGTATAAGCTTGGTCAAAAAGTTTTCCAAAAGTTGTTTTATATGAGGATACTAGTTTTTTTCACATGCTCACTAATAGAAATTATTACTAAGCTTTACTCTTGGTAGTTTAATAGAAAAAAAAATGATAATGGGTTAATTTCTAAAATAGCTATAGTCCAGAGAAAGGCATTACTACAATGAAGTTTTAACAAAGTCCAAAAGCGCTTACAAGGCAGGTAAATGTGGTTGCAAACCTGGGATAATTAGGAACACACGCACACTTCATGGGAATTCTGCTCTGGCTGCAACAATGGGCACGCCTTGAGCTCCTTCTCCTTTCAAAGACTCTAATGCCACTTTGCCCTTTTTTCTGGGCATTAGTCCCTGTGGGAATTCCATGAGAAAGACTGGAAAGAAATGAGAGAGCGGGATTTCAAATATTCTTTGTCCAGCCCATAATAAGGATTATTCTAAATCTTTTGTCTAACACATAGAAGATACCACGACAGTTAATGAATAAGTTAATTGGTTAAATCATTCTAGCGGGGGCCTCCAATTCATTCCTAGTGAGCCTGTAATGTGTGTAAAAGATTAAAGCTGCATTTGAGGAAGGACCAAGATAGCAGATGGCTCAAAGGAGCCTCATTGACACTTTATTTTATTTTTATTACAAAAGTCCTATGTTCTCATTAAAAAAATTTGGAAAAAAGAAAAAAGTAGGTCAAAAACAGCAGTTATCCTATAGCTTCATAATCCATAGCCAATATTTTGATAGATTTTCAAGTGAATATACATGAATTTTATAAACTTGAAATTAGACTGTGCATAGTTTTTTATCCTTTTTCCATTCAATATAATAAACTTTTCTAATTTAAAAAATGAATGAAAAACATATTTAATGGCTAAAGAATATTACCTAGAGTGAATGTATGATTATCCTCCTGTTAAATATTTTACTTCTGAAATTTTATTTGATTTTTGTTATTATTCTTTCTTTCACTCAACATATATCTAATGCATGCCTGCCATGTAGGATAGACTGGGTCAACAAAACAATCATAGACCCCTGTCCTTTGGAAGAAAAATGTGAAGCAATTAAGACATACACATATTTAATCAAAGCTGTATAAATGCAATAAGAGTAGTGACCTTTAAGTGGAGACCCGAAGGCCATAGGATTTGATGGGGTCGGAATGGGAGTAAGAGTGTCGCAGATGAGGGGCACCTGTATGCAAAAACCCAAGGCATTCTAGAAGGGGGTGGTGTGGCTAGAAGTTTAGCATTGTGGGATCACCGCAGTGGGAGGGGAGGAAAGCAGTTCTGCTTTCTATACTAAGGGCATTGAAAAACTATTCAAACAGTGAGAAACACAGGATGCACTTTTACATCCTAAAAGAGAAGGTGTGTTAACACTGAGAACACCATGGGACTGGATTCCTTAGACCTGACAAGCCTTTAATTAGCAGACAGTTTGCATTCAGACCTCACTGCTGGCCAGTCTGCCTGTCTGTGCACTACTGGCCACATGTACGGGACAACAGGGAACATATCCAATGGAAGACAAGCCCTGCCAGCTGCAGAGACTTGCAGAAGCTGTCCCTTCTCCTTTGGTGGGTTTCACCTGTATGGAGGGAGGGATATGAGGGGCAAAGATAGTAGGTGCACTGAAAACAAGATCAAATATTTGGCTCTTGATGTCCTCACCCAAGATTTGTCTCAACCCGAAAATGAACGATTGGGAAACCTCAGCATGTAGAAGACAGGTTCATTCTTGATCACATAGCTTTGCTAATGCTGCTCTGCCTAAGTGTCCTTTCTCTGTGTTGGGGTTGCCTTCCTCTCTCCTACTTATCTTACAGCCTCAGTTTAAGCCTGGCCTGCTACTGGAAGACTTCCGTTCTTGATAGCACATTTCTCTATCCCGGCACTTGCTATAGTCTATATAATAGTCCCTTGACCTATCTATGAGCTCCCTAGGGCTAGGCACAGAATATCTGCTCAACAACTTTTAATGAATGAATGAATGAACAGTGTTCCCAACATCTCCAATTTAATTCTTGTTAGAAGGTGAGCAATGTGTGTGTCCCTCTCCCAGGACAAGAATGGCACCCCTGCTAACCGCCTATCCTGCCCTTGCCAGGGTGGTATGTCCCCTCAGAGTGGCTCACACTCAGCCCCTCCTCCTTCCTCTCCACATGTACTCTCAGAATCTCAGAATCTGCTTATTCTCTATGCAGTCCCTAGTGCTGGTGTGGTCAGCTGAATAACGTCCCCCAATGATATCAGGTACTATCCCTTGGAACGTGGACATGTTTTCCTATTTGGTAAAAGGGTCTTTGCCGATATGATAAAGTTGAGAATCTTAAAATGAAGACATTATCCTGGATTCACTGGTTGGAGACTAAATGCCATCACAGGTGTCCCTATATGAGAGAGGCAGAGGGAGATTTAACACACACACACACACACAGAAGACAACATGGAGATGGAGGCAAAGTTTGGAGTGCTGTGGCCACAAGCCAAGGAATGCTGTCAGTCACCAGAAACTGGAAGAGGCAGAAACAGATTCTCCTCAGAGCCTCCAGCACAGCCCTGTTGAAAGCTTGTTTTAGCCCACTGATACTGATTTTGAACTCCTGGCTTCCAGAACTGTGAGAGAAGAGATTTCTATTGTTCTAGGTCACCAAGTTGGTGGTAATTTGTTATGGCAGCCACAGGAAACCAATGTAGCTGGCTAGTGGATGGTTCTGTGGGTCCGGACACCCAGCATGTCATCCCAGCTCTGAAACTCTCTCTCTCTCAGAACTAGAATTCTCATCCAGGCTTCATCTCATTCACAGCTAACCCTGAGCAAGTCCCTTCCCTCTCTGGCCTTTTTCACCCTAGCCAATAAGATGGGAGAATAACATTTTGCAACTGCAGAGTGGTTGGGAGGATTAAGAGGGACACGTACATGCAATCCCTAGTACAATGCCAGGCACACAGCAGTCACTCTATGTGAATTACTTCTGTTCTCCCTTTTTTGTTATGCAAGTAATTGTCAGTGCTAACCTAGTGCTCACTGTGTGCCAGGCACCAAGCTAAGCCTTCGCTTGCAAAGGAAGTACTGGACAGCATTCCCAAGAGGGAAGTTGGATGGGTTAAATGTGGCCCTGAAAGAAAAGTGTTCTGCACTCCCTAGAAAGTGGGGATGTGATTTACTGAAAAGCTATAATGTCCTAGAAAGAAACACAAGCCAAAAAACAAAACAAAATACAGTTTTAAAAAAATAGAGATATTTTACTCTGCCAGGGGCACCTTTCCCATCCTTTTGTAACCAGCCCAGGATATTTTCCCAGTAAGTGTGTCTTTCCTATAATACAGAGGTCAGGCTCAAACACTAAACACAGTTGAACATCCTCTCATTTCATCATCTTTACTCTCCGTGCCTTCCTTGAGAATTGACTTTTCTAGACCCACTGGTCTAAAAGTTTTATTTTAAACAAAGGCAAATTAAAGTAGAAAGCTGCTGGTACCACCTGAAAATGTCGAGGTTAGAAAGGCAACTGTTTCTCCCCAGGAACTCATGTTTTTCTGTCTCATAGGAACTCTTGTGCATGCCCTGGCTCTTGGGCACTGGAGACCTGTCGCCACCCAGATCTGTCCTGCACCTGTAGGGGCCAGTGGAGTAGGGGACCTAGGGCCCTTCTCTGGCTCTTTATCCTGGTCCCTGCCAAGCTCTCAGTCTGGATGTGGGGATCATGCTCCGGACAGGGCAACTGGGGAAGAACAGGGGAAAGAAGATGATGAAAACAAGCAAGACTGGTGGAGAAGGAACGTTGCACGGCGGCCCAGCTAAGTGAGAAGTATGGGAGGAATAATCTAGGTCTTTCTTCTGGAATCCTGGTCCAGACTGTCACCTACAAGCATGTCTTGCTCTGAACCACTTCCTCACACCACCTTATGTCCAGACTGGGCTTCCACTCACAAAGGATGCTGAGAAGCTTGGTGGTTCCAGGGGCAGGTGCAGGCTCCAGACTGCTGGGGGTTGAATCCTCGAACCACCACTAATGAACTGGGAGGCACAGGGAACATGTCTTAACTCTCCCTGCCTCAGCAGCCTCGCCTGTAAAATATGGATAATAGAAAGAAGATGAGAGCCAGGTGTGGTCATGTGCATCTGTTGTCCCAGATACTCAGGAGGCTGAGGCAGAAGGATCATTTCAGCCCAGGAAGTTGAGGCTGTAGTGAACTATGACTGCACCACCGCACTCCAGCCTGGGTGACAGAATGAGGCCCTGTCTCTTTAAAAGAAAAAAAAAGGAAAGAAAGAAAATGAGGAAAGCATGGCTCAGGAAACCTGTAACATAGTCCTTCTTTATTCCTTCTTCTGAATTCCTTCTGCAGACACACTGATAAGCCCAAGTCTCTGCCCTCATGGAGGTTACAGTGCTGTAGGGGTAAGAAAATAAGATAATGAGAGTGTGAGAAAATGCACATTTTGCTGGGAGAGACAGGCCCAGGGGAAGGCCTTTATAAGCGAGAGTGCTGGATGGGTTAGCAATAGGTAGCAGCATATGCAAGGCCAGGAGGAGAGAAAGGCTGGTGGGTTCAAGGGCAGAGCAGAGGTCAGAGTGCCTGGAGCAGCGGATGAGGTTGAGAACAGCACAAGGAAAGTCAAAGAGCTACCTCCCAGGCCAGGTCAGGCCTGAGTTGTTTAAGTTTTGTTTTAATCATGATGCTAAACCTACTTTGAGGGTTTTTACACAGGGGAGTGAGGTTGTTATATCTGTGTTGTCGGAAGACCTCTCTGGATGCTGTGTGGAGACTGTACTACAGTAGAGTGGAAACAGGACCCCTTTTAGACACGATTGACATGCTTCAGGGAGAGAGGACAATGGACTGGATCAGAGTGGTCCAATTTGAGATGGAGAGAGACAGATGGGTTCAAGGAGTACTATGATATCCAACGTTCACTTGAGCGCTGTTTGGCACAGTACAAAGCACTGAGCATTCACTATTTCATATGCTCCTCCTGACAGCCATATGAAGTCAGCACTCATGTTATCTCCAGGTGAAAAAGTTGAGGACCAGAGAGGTTAGGTGATTTCCCTCAGACCACACAGTGAGTAAGCGGCAGAGTCAGGATCTAGACCAAGGCCATCCTGTTCCAGAGCCCACACACCACACTGCTCTTTCTTGAACAGGTCTAGACAGTGGATGGGCTGAGGGCGGTGAGGGAGAGGAAAGCTGAGACAGCTTCTAGGGGTTTAGGCTTGAGAAACTGGGCCAATGGTGGTGCTGTTTACAGATGGGGATTAGTTGAGGGAGAGACTGGCTTGTTGGGGGTTGGGGGATCAAGAGCTCTGCTTTAGACACGTTGAGTTCCAGCCACTTTCGTCTGCTCCTCAGCCCTTTTCTGTCTCCCCAGGGCAGTCAATTATGGGGGTGAAAGTGAGGGCAGGGCTGGTGGGACAGAGAGAAGCAGGACAATTGTTCTCTGTCTACAGAACCTCCTTCCCCCAACACATGCAGCAATGAGCCTCCCAATGTCCTTTTATAAAAGGAGGTGTGATGGCAACATCTCCAGAAATGCAGCAAACGTTGAGTCAGAAAAGCAAACAAGATTGTCTAAACGCCTTTTGTTTGCCTTCAAGATTTCTCGTAAGTTATCAGTAGTTCTTGGGAGTGGCACACATGGGCATTTTCCACATCAAGACAGTGTAGGAAAAAAAAAGAAGAGAGGAAGAAAATGAATGACAACACAAGGCTGCACTGTACTTCTGAATGCTGAAGGCGGGAATCCAGTGCTATTTCAGGGACTGGGGTGGTGTCATGGGAGAATCTCCATCCTTGGGGGCTCACTTGCTGAGTCAGGTTTTGGGAACAGGCTGATTGATCTATTTCAGTGTTTACTGAAGAGTCATTTGGCTCTGTAGGATGTTAATAAGCATTAACAAAGCAAAGATTCCTTGTCGAATAGGCTTGGGAAAAGCTGGCTTATTATAGCTTCTTTACTGCAGGACGTCTCAGAATCTTGAACCTGGGAATGCACACTGTGAACCTCCAAGAAGGAGGGGAATTTCCCAAATGTGTTTAATCACAGAACACTTTTGTAGCCAAGCATTCCAAGGACGCTTGTTCCAGGAAACAGATTTTTGGGAAATGTTCGTCAAATTCCTTTCATTCTTAAGGGAAAGGCAATAGACCCATTACTCAGAATTGAATGTTGGGGGTTCCTGGATGTGCAGACTGGAAAACTAAGCCAGAAGCTTTGTAAGGAAGATCGAATAATAGAGGCTGTGTAGTAAGGCCTGGGGCTGTGTGACCATAAGCCATTCTCAATCTTGGTTTCTCAACTGTCTGGTGAGAATGAGAATTACTGCCTTGCAGAATTCTGGGAGGATTAGTGGAGATAACTCACACTAAGGCCCCAAATGCAGGAGCCTAGTACACAACAGGCCTCTCTAGATCCTCCGAGGCCTCTGGCAGGCTCCTCGTAGCCCTGATTCTTGAATGCATGATCTGTGCAGGTCAGATAGCCCTTCTGACCTCCTTGCTACACCAGCTTGCTTTTTTCCTTGGCAACAATGCTCCCCAGGTAGCCCAATTCCCTGCCATTATCAGGCTTCTCAAGTGGTCAATCAGGAGTAGCCAAGTCCAACCTGGAACTTCTAAATAAGTACCCCCTCAGGCACGCAGTCATTATAGCCAATGATGCAATTATGTCCCACAGCTCAAATGGCCTGAAAAAACAAAAAACAAAAAACAAAAAAACCCCCAAAATCCAGGAGGAAAGAACCAGTGTGCACAGCTTCCTAAATTCATCAGGTTTCTAAAATGCTCCAAAGCTCCTTGTCTGTTGTAACCATGGCTTCTGCAGTGGCTCCTGCACACAGGACCTAGACTTGTGTTTCAAGAGGCCTCAATGTTTGCCCACCACTCAGGCATTCACTCAATACATTGACTGATGGCCTCTCTGGACCAAATTTGGGGCCAGGCATTAGGGTGCAAATGAGCAGCCCATCTAGTATGCAAGGTAGACAGTGAGTCAGTAAGCATTGGGATACAGCTACACACAAAGTTCTATGACAACAGGAGGGTCGAGGCTTTGGTTCATTCCAAGGTGGGGTTTCAAACTCAGGTCACATTTAGTGAGCATTTGGCATGTGCCAGATATGGGGGTAGAATATTTTTGCATAAATTATCTCAACTTAGATATAACTGCAACAAATTTTATTTTCCAAAGGAGAAAATAGCAAATCAGATAGGTACAGGGAGTTGCCCAAGACCACACAGCTCATTAGGGGAGGGCCAAGATTCAAATGTAAGTCATCTGGCCCGGCAGCCTTCAGCAAGCCACGCCTAAGCCAATTCAATTGAGGGAATTGGCAGTGGCCATGCCAGAGGGTTCTCTGGGGATTAGAGGTGGTGGTCTCTGTGAACACCCTTCCTTAACCAGGGGGCTTCAGACACATGCTCTTTTGTTCCTTCTCCCTTGTGTTTCTTTTCCTCTCCCTTGTGCAGGTTTTGTTTTTGGTGGGATGAAAGCCTCCTACTTATATACATGCCACTCTCAGTCCAGAATTTAGTCAAAATGAGCAAACATGTGGAGTTCCAATAAAGTTTTTACCAGCACCCGCAATCCCCCATGCCCTGCAGAGATCAGCCTCAGGAACTCTACTGGCATCAATCCTGGAATACTTCCTGAAGGAAGCCTCCTATGCGGCAGAATCCAAGCAATTATGAAGCCCAGAGCATCTTGTAGACATGGAGACCTGAGCCCTCAGTGAAGCAGGGGAAAGGGATGGAGGGTGGGGAGGGAGAGGAGGAGGCTGAGGAAGGGGTGCTACCATGAGATTTGTTTCCCAAGAAGAGGCTGGGAGCCTCTTCTTCAAAGGTTCAGAGCTGGCTTCAAGCCTGAGAAACAAAACCACTCCTCTCTATGGGGAGAATCCTTGGAAGAATATTTATGAGACATTAAAACCACTGCCATCAACCCTTTAAAAAATTCCTGTACATGTAATTATGGGTCCAGGGATGAGATTCCTGGATATGGTATTAATTACTTCCCTGAAGCACACAGCCCCCAGGGGCTGTGAGCAGGCACGCTTGCCTGTGGCCTCCTGGGTCTCCCTCTGCTCCTACAGACCCTTCCCTTCACGACTGTGCTGTGGCTTCTCCAACTGCACCCTGGCCCCATTATCCATCTTCTGTCTCTCTGCCCTGCTTTATGCCCAGGAGGCTGGTCAAGTGGGTGTACACCCTGAGTCGCCTTTCTGGCCACCCCTCACTGGCTTTGGCCAACAGAAAGCACTAGCAGGAGAGGGGAGGGCAGGAGGAGAAGAGCCTTGCCTCCGCCTTGCTTCAGTGCTGCATAGCACTACAATGCCAGCTCCTGCCCACAGCAACCTCTCCATCATGCCTTGCTCTCTTTCAGCTTCAGAAATACCACTTTCTCTCCTTGCCTTGTCCCTTCAGACCTGGGTGGTTTGGCTCCACCCCCAGGTGGCCTCAACATCTCTTATTTGTTTCCTTAACCCTGACTGCTCCACTTCCACGAAACAGTTCCTTCATTCAAGTCTCTTTATTTGGACCATCTGGGATGAATTCTATTTTCTGATGAGAATCTGACAAGAAGCAATCAGGAAGAGTTGAGATATTTCAGGTCCATGACCACAAACTCGGTAAGGAGTAAACCTGCTCAATCACCACCTCACTGGTGTGTCTTCGTGTTCTGGGCCAGGTGTGGGTGCTGGAGATGCAAGCTGTGGGCCAGGGAGGGTGGTCATGGCCGGTGGGGAGCACCTGATCCTGTTTCTCTCTCCTCTTGACCCCTCCCACTCCCCACGATATATACATGTGTTTTGGTTTTTTTGTTGTTGTTTTTTTTTTTACTGTAGTCTAAAACAAAACACCACACTACTGACATCCTTGATCAACAAAATATTAGAATAATAGAGATTTTTCAATTCATCATTCATGCACCGGACCTGCCCTGCCTTCTGTGTGTCAAGCCTTGAACAAGAAACCACGGCACAGAAATGAATGTTTACATAAGGCACATCCCTGCCCTTCAGCACTGCCAGAATACTGAGCCCCATATTTCTATTAAACAACAGAGGAAACCTTCTGCACTAGAATCAAGATAACCTGCCCCCCCGATCCTTTCCTCCCCATGGGTTCATCTGCTAGAACACAGCTAGCCAGCCAGCCAAACAGCCAGCCAGATAGACAGGTACACACGCCAGCCTGATGACCAGGAATTTCCACTCAATGCCACAGCAGTGTTAATTTACAGTGTTTTAGATCCAGATTGTGGAGGAATGTATAGAATCTGAACATAGCAGAGGGCCTGAATCCATACAGTTCCTTCATTTTCCTCAATAGGATCTAATCAGTATTTCTTTTGTGAAATGAAGAGTAACATTAATAGTAATAACATTATGCTGCACAGGTATGCTTCTAGTTTTCATTCAACAACAGTCACGGAGCACCTGGTCTGTGTCCAGCCTTTAGCTTCATCTGTGGGCTTCAGAGCATCCCCATTTGGTGTCCTTCCCTCCAGTTGGGGACACCCACTTCCCCATGCTGCTCATCATCCTCACCCCTCTGCTGACCCTGCCAGATTCTGAGCTCCTGGTCTGAGATGCGGGGGGCTTGAATTTCAGTCCCAGTCTATCACTGACCCACCTGCTGCATGAACATGCACAAACTACTTCCTCCTTCTGACCCTTGGATTTCCCATCTGCACAGTGAGGCATTAAAATGGATGGTTAGCTTAACAATAACCCACAAAACTTGGACCACGTGGTGGCTCACGCCTGTAATCCCAGCACTTTGGGACGCTGAGGTGGGCGAATCACTTGAGGTCAGGAGTTCAGGACCAGCCTGGCCAACATGATGAAACCCTGTCTCTACTAAAAATACAAAAATTAGCTGGGAGTGGTGACGGGTGCCTGTAATCTAAGCTACTTGGGAAGCTAAGGCAGGAGAATCACTTAAACCCAGGAGGCAGAAGTTGCAGTGAGCCAAGATGGCACCACTGCACTCCAGCCTGGGCAGCTCCATCTCAAAACATAAAATAAAAAATAAAATAAAATAAAATAAAATGGATGGCCAGGAGCAACCCTTTCATGAAAAATCACTGCACATTCTAAAGCCTGTGGTCACTGAGCAATGATGTGGTCTGCACAAGACAGGCTTACAGCCCAAAGTGGCACTGGACAGAAAGAAAGGCTAGCCCCATGAGAGTGAATTAACTCTCTCTAGGCCAGTGGCTTTCACCTTGGATCCATGTTATAATCACCTAAAGGGCTTTTAAGAATCCAGATGCCCAGGTTGCTGCCAAGACCAATCAAATCAGAACCTCTGGGGCTGTAACCCAAGCATCAGTATTTTTTTCAAAGCTCCCTTCATGGTGTGCAGCCAAGATTGAGAACCACTAATCTAAGTTCACTGTCAACATTTTGGGTAACTTCCACCAGATGGTCAATAATGTTCATTCAGATCACATATTTTAGATCAGGAGATTTTTTCAATCACAGAAGACTGAAAGAAGCTAGATTATTAAACACTCTCTATTTGTGCCTCATCTACAAAAAGGTAATCCCCTGTTAAGATAAGAGTATATATGGATTAACTTCTATAATCAAAAATGCAATTAATAACCCAGTTAAAACAAGATTTTGAAGAGCTAATAATCCCTAAGTACAAATTATGTACTCTCATTAAAATCTGTTACGAATTCTACTTATGCAAAAAATAACCCCTTTTCTAAAGTAAATTTGCTTTATAGCTATAGAAAATATAGAAAGATTTGTGAGATTTATCCATGTTATTCCATGAAAAACATATTTTTCCCCTATCCTTTGGGAATCTCCCCCTAGAGCTTTTCAAAGGTCCTGGTTCACAGTTTCAGACTGTTGGCAGCACTTTTCCTAACACCATCTCTCTTAGTCTGTGGACACAGGCTCCCTGTGCCCCTCCTCCCTCCAAGTTACCACACACCTTCACCCTCCAACCCCCACTTGCCATTTGGAACTTTGGGTACCTGCTGTGTCTCTATTAAACAGCACAGAACAATCCCCCTCAAAAAAACAGCATATTATGTTTTTTCATCCTTAGATTGTTCCAAAATCATTTACTCAAATTCTTTCTATTATAGAATAATGAAAAGAAGATACACTTTAGAATCAGATAGCCCTGGACTGAAAATTTAACTGCAGGAGTCCAGAAGCAGACCCACAAATGATCAGCCACCTGATCTATGGCAAAGATGACCCTGTGGTACAGTGGGGAAAGGGTGGGCTTTACAGTAGATGTTGGTAGGTCTATTGGTTATCCATATGCAAAACAATGAACCTTGACTGCTATTTCACACTACACACAAAAATCAATTCCAAATGGGCCACAAACCTAAATCTAAATGGTAAAACAATAACAATTTTGCAAGAAAATGTAGAACGTCTTCATGACCCTGCAGCAGGCAAAGCTTTCTCAAACAAGACATAAAATGTGCTAATCAAAAAGGAAAAAAGTTAATAAACTGAACTTCATTAAAATTTGGAACTTATCTTCATCAAGTAACACCACTGAGATAATAAAAAGGCGGCAGAATGGGAGAAGATATTAACAAATATCTGGCATAGGATTCATGCCAGAATATATAAAGAATTCCCACAAATAAATAAGAAAAAAGCAGACAACCTGATTTGGAAAAAAGACTTGAATAGGCACTTCACAAAAGAGGACATCCAAATGGCCAATAAATATACGAAAAGGTGCTCCATTTCACTAGATACTAGGGAAATGCAAGATAAACCATAATGAGACACAACCACACAACCACCAGAATGACTAAAATGAACAAGGCAGTTGTTAGGAAAACAGATGATTTTTTTTTAGTGAGCGAAAAAAACCAGAACTCTCATGTACTTCTGGGTATTTGCTACAATCACTGGAAAACTGGCAGTACTTACTAGATCAGAACAGATATATATCCTATAATCCAGAAACTCCACCCCAAGACCAAATTAGTACCAAAAGACAAGCATAAGAATGTTTGTCCAAGCACCATTTGTAACAGCCCCAAACTGGAAAGTAACCAAACGTCCAGCAAGAGCAGAGTGAATAAATACATTATGTATACTCACAAATGGCAATACTATGCAGCAATGAAATGAATGCGCTACGACTATATGGAACAACGTGGATAAATCTCACAAACATAACATTGAGTAAAAGAAGCAGACAAAAAAGAGTATATGCTCTATGACTCCATTTGCATTAAATTATAAAATGGGCAAACCAAATCTACAGTATTCTAAGTCTGGACAGCAGTTAACTTTGCAAGAAGTAAGGGGAAAGATAGAGACTGGGAGAGGGGATCACATTCTATTTCATGATTAAAGTTCTGGTTACATTGGTATGTTCATTTTATGAAAAATCCACTGAGTTATACACTTAGGAGTTGAACAGTTTTCTTTATGCTATATTATGTCCATAAAAAGTTTATACACACAAACTTGGCTGTTCCACCTTTTCACTGTGTATGACCTTGTGCAAGGCATTTAATCTACCCAGCATTGTTTCCTCTTCTGTAATAGTTGGAATTATAATACCACATATATTGCAGGGTTGTTGCAGGATGACAGTGGGGGGAAGCATGTACCCACACATACATATGGAACACATATAGCATGTACTCCATAAGTGAGTTTCCCTTCCTTTCCCTTCCCTATTGAAGCTCTTGAATATCCTCTTATGACCTGGGACCTAGTCTCTTCCCCTTATGCACATTACAAAATAAACAAACAGGCTAGGTGTGGTGGTTCACGTCTGTAATCCCAGCACTTTGGGAGGCCGAGGCAGGCGGCTCACTTAAGCCCAGGAGTTCAAGACAAGCCTGGGCAACATGGCAAAACCCTGTCTCTAGAAAAAATACAAAAATTAGCCAGGTGTAGTGGCATGTGCTTGTGGTTCCAGCTCCTTATGTGGCTGAGGTGGAAGGGCTGCTTGAGCCCAAGAGGTTGAGGCTGCAGTTAGCCATGATCATGCTACTACACTCCAGCCTGGGTGACAATAAGACCCTGTCTCAGAAAATAAAATAAAATAAACAAACAAACCCAAAACATGAATAAACAGGAGATGTTTTGAGTGTGAAAGGTGGCACAGGGCCTTTCACAAATAGTCTTGAAATGTTCAGAGAGTTTCTCTATGGAAGGAGACAGTTGCCATCTTCACTGAGGTTAGAGCCGGGCCTGGACCCCAGCAACAGAGATGTGAGTTAGACACAAGGATCGACACCAGAGCAAGGTTTGTTCAGAAACAGTGACGGGGGACTGCACTAAAATTACAGAAAGAATGCGGTGGGATGCTGCATGCCAATATAGCAACCATGTTTTCTTTCCTTTTAACCACAGAGGGACTGAGTTTTTCAGCAGCAAAATTCTTCACAGACCAAAAACAAAACAAAACAAAAAACCCAGAAATTCAAGGGAAACCACTTTGTTGCTTTACAAGTGCCAAGTCACAATGTGAGAAAATGCAAGTTACAGAAAACATGAGATTCCCAGAAAATAAGCTTGTGATTATTGTACCAGGAATTGGAAACCAACCACTGCCTGCCATACCTTCATTCCCACTCCCACTGGATCTGGCTCCTTTGGGCTTAAGGGGGGGTCCTCATGCACACAGGCAGGAGTTTCTCGCAGGCCACTTAGTTTGTGCCTAATTCTTTTAGTCCTCTGGCAAACATTTACTTAGCACCACTCGATGGGATGCCAGCTATGAAGCATCCAACAAGAATGAGACGTGGTCACTGAGCTCACAGTCATGGAGGGTTCCAAGAGGTAAATGAGCAATTCCATGCACAGTGGGGCATGCTAAAACATGACAAAATACAAGGGACTCCAGAACTGGCGAGGAGAGGGCATCTTCCTGGAGAAGAGGAGGACACCGGAGCTAAAGCTTAAAGGAGGAAAACTGGGATGTGTGCATTCCCAGGGCGAACAGTGTGAGCCAAACCCAGAAATAAGAAAGCACCACTTGGTGTTGCTGGACAAAGGCTGGAGGCAAGAAGAGCCAGGAAAAGAGGTGGGAAAGGTTGGCAGCACCAGATCAGGGAAGGTTCTTGGACTCGTCCTACAGGCCAGCAGTGCTCAGTACTGGCTGCAGGTCAGAATTATGAAACATCTTTCAAATGATACTGATATCCTGCCTTCATGCCCAGAGATGAGTGGGTTTTTTTTTTTTTTTTTTTTTTTTTAGTCTGTTTGTTTGCTTGTTTGAGAAGGTCTCACTCCATCCCCCCGGTTGGAGTGTAGTGGTAGAGTCATGGCTCATGGCAGCCTTGACCTCCTGCGCTCAAGCCATCCTCCTGCCTCAGTCTCCTGAGTAGCCGAGACTATAGGCATGTGCCACCCCATTTGACTAATTTTTAGATTTTTTTTTTTTTTTTTTTGTAGATAAGGGTCTTGCTATGTTGACCAGTCTGGTTTCAAACTCCTGGCTTCAAGCAGTCCTTCTGCCTTGGCCTCCCAAAGTGCTGGGATTATACGTGTGAGCCACTGAGCCCAGCACAGAGATAAGTGTTTAATGAGCCTAGGCCCCAAGCCCCATCATCAGTGTTTCTTAGAAGCAGCCCAGGTGATTCTAGCATGCAGCCAGTGTTGAGAAGCATTGCCATAGCCCAGGCATCTGCACACTATGGGCCTCAGGCCAAATCCATTTCTGTATGGCCTGAGAACTAAGAATGGTTTTTACAGATCAATATTTGCAATCAATTTCATTGTAGGGAACATGAACTCCAATTAAGCAAACCCCAATTTGAACTCCAATTAGGCAAAATGTTATTCCCCACAAAAAGAAGTTCCATTAATCTCATCAGTAGACCTGTGTCACAAAAAAATACTCAATTATTATTATATTTTGAATGTCATCAATACAGACTTGTGAAACATGTTTTCTTTTTTATTAGATAAGTACTCACATAATAGACTCAATTTCACCCCTTGGACTGTCAAGCCTAAAATATTTACTACCTGGCCCTTTCCAGAAAAGGTTGGCTGACTCCTGCTATAGTTGATGGAGAAATAACATGGTTTGTTTTTGTGAAGAGGAGGACTCTGGCAGCTGTGTGAGGATAGATCTGAGGAAGAGAGACTGGGTACAGGGAGGCCAGGGAAGCAACCATCAGTTAGTCTTGGTCTGGGCGGGTGAGGCCTAACATAGAGCAGTGGAATGAAGGTGGGGTGCGAAATGCAGGTCTCAGAGGTTAAAGGAAGAGGAAATAGTGCAGGGCTTGGCAGCCAATGGGCATAGGAAGTCAGGGCAAGAGAGGGGTCCAGGAGACCTTCTTGGGACCACTAAAGACCAGATAGAGCCACCAGCACCATCCCTTCCCTGTCTTGGGGGAGGGGTACTCCAAGGCCTGTGCCAGCACAGTTAATGGGAAAGGGCTGGAGTCCCTTTCCCTTCTGCTCTTCTTCCAAAAGACGCCATTTGCTCTCTACAGCCCTTGGAGATAGTTCCCTTCCTGGCACCTCTGTGCATAGACAAGAGAACAGAAACAACCAAATTGTGCTTTAATATCCTTTAACTCCCTGAATCCCAAGTATCACCCACTATGAGAGTCAGGTCAGGTACTGCCATGCTCATTTTACAGAAGCTGGGGCCCACAGAGAAAGTGAAACTGACCACGAACACAGGGTCAGGAAAGAGGCCGATTCAGTCTTTCTAGTCCTCCTCAACATGCTGGCATGTAACCTAGAGATCGGTCTGGCTCCAATTGTTCTCAGAATGCCACACTAGTCCCTGCACTCCTGGAGGCCAGCATCTGCGACCTCACTCCAAGATCTTTGGCTCCAGGTCAATGTGTCCTGGGTTTGAATTCTGCCCCACTTGTCCTCCACTGCTGAGCCTCAGGTCCTTCACCTGGGAAGTGGGGGATGAAACTCTACCTTATATTTAAAGTCTTAAGTAGAATAATACAAAGTGCTGAGTATAGAGCCTAGCACACAGTATGTGCTCAATAATGCATATAATTTTATTAGGGAGGTTCATTCTTGACAGTCTAACTCTTGTTTGCTTGAGCCTGGCTTGAGTGGACCTGGTTTTTACATAAGAGGCAGTGTCATTGAAAGTGTGAACTCAGAAGCCAAAATGCCAGGGTGCCAAGCCCAGCTCTGCCACTTACTATGTGAACGTGGGGGAGTCATTTCTAAAAATAGTTGCCACCTGATAGTGTCGTCATGAAAATTTGGTGAGTTAAAATATGTAGGGCATTTGGAACAATGCCTGGCAATAGTAAGTGTTCTACAAGGGTGAGCTATTGCTATTGTTTTATAGTTCCTTTTATTTTCCATCGTAATTTCAACAGTAGGCCAGTTCCTGGGAGCCAACGGGTCTTGTGCCAACAGTGAGCCTGCAGACGCATTTATTCACCCAGTGTTTCTCAGGTCCCTCCTCAGGGCCTGATCTGTGCTAGCCTGTGGGATGCCAAGTGGGACCAGGCTCCCCTAGGGTACCTGAGGTCCACATGTCTTTGGGAACTACTGCAAATTAATTTATGCAGTCTCACACAGGCAATCGTCATCTCTCTATGAATTTATATAGTAAAGTAGCAAATATTAATCAGAGAGCCACAGGCCCTTATCAATCCTGACACTCAAAAAATTCTAAAACCAAAACGTTGGGTTTTTTTAATAACTCATTTGGTGGCAAAACCTGACATGAAGTAATGTGAAGCTATTTACTGTCTTTATTTTTCCTACTTAGTGTGAACAATCATACATTTTGCTGCAGAGAAATTAATGGCTTTGATTACGAAGCACAGCCTCAGACGCATCACATAATATACAGTATATGCACCATATTTCCTTTCAAAAATCTAAAAACATACCAAATTCCAAAACATGCCTGACCCCAAGGGCTTTCAATGATGGACTGTGGACATGCATTTATTATTACTATGGGACAGCTATGAGCACTTCTATTATTCCCTTCCACCAAAAGATACAGAAAATTGGTTTGGCATAGCCAAATGACTTTTTATTTCTCTTTGAAAAAAAATCAATATATTATTGGGATCCAAGAAATAAAATTGGCTTTCCTCTTTTATGCAGTTGATATTACAGAAAACATTTACTTATAACCAACACAGACTCCATCAGTCTGTTCTCAGGCAGAAAAATCCAGTTCCGAGGTCAAAGACAGCCAACATCCACAGTGGCTTAGCCCCAGGAACTCTGCAGGTGGGTTTGGAGATGGAGCTGGGTCTCAGAGCGGAAACCTTAATCCCCTGTCTTACATCCCAAGATAACCCTTTCCTTATGATGTTTGCTCACAGGGAAGTTCTGGGCAGACACAGAAGACATGAGCTGAAGCTGAGCAGGAGAGAGCATATTGTGAATTTGGAGGCAGAGGGAGCAAGGGGAATGGAACAGTTACTTCATTGGCTAATTAGGAGATACGTTGTGAATTGCTAATGGCCTTGGGGCATTGAAGTGACAGGCTACATTAGCAGCCAGGATGGCTAGGTTGCTTGCTAGTGAAAGTCTCTTTAGAAAAGGAAAGTTGCAGGGAGAATATGCACCCATGTGTTGTTTCTTTGTGTGCTCCTGGATCACAAAGATTTTGGGCAAGGAAACCAGGATACAGACAATCAACCACAGGTCCCATTTTCCCAGATTGGGCTGCCTGGGGCCTGCCCCTCCTGTCCTGCATCCCTGTGACACTGCAGGGATAAACAGGTGCTAGGAAACAGGTGTCCTGATCTCTGCTATCTACTTGCTGTGCAACTCTGGGCAAGCTACAGAGCCCCTCTGAATGTCATCTTCCAGATTTATAAAGCATGATGCAGGGTTGTAGATCTTTAAGCTCTTCCTAAACATGTTTTCCTTCTTGGGCTGCTTCAGTCATCTATCCCACCCTTTATTTCTCCCTTTCTCTCCGTTTGACCACAATGACACATGAAATTCTCAGCATGTTAACATTCTGAAGGGACAGAGTGATCCACATACAGTGAGGGAGTGAAGACACAACTAAGAATTTAGTGAGAAATCCATTTTGGCTCCCACCTTGGACACCAAATATCGAGCACTATCAGGCCCTAGCGTCATCCCCAAACCCCTCACAGTGCCTGATAACTCCCCTTTCGTGCTTCTTCCACACCCTCTAGGCTCCTGACCTCTTTTCCTTGTAGCTATTTTTCTCTTATGGTTTTCCCTTCTTTCCACTCTGAAATCCAGCTATGGTTAACTGAGTGCTTACTGTATGCCAGATAAGAACACACACTGAGATTACTGGGTTTAGACCTCAAAACAGCTTTGTGGAATATAAGAGGAGTCTCAGAGATCCTCCTTTTAAAGGAGAAGAGGCTCTGAGATCAGGAAATTTGCCCAAAACTACATGACTGGCAGCTGGTGGAAGCAGTATTCAAACTCCACTCATTGGGCAAGTTCCTAGACAGACATCTTTCTGGGTCTCCATTTCCTCATCTTCACGCTAAGTTAATCCTAACACCTTCATAGGATGCTTTTAAAGACAAAAGGGGACAACAGCAAAGCCATCCTTCAGTCCTCAGTGGCTGTCAGAGTGGCTGCTTATATCCTAAGAAGGGGCAAAAGCACACCTGCTGTTTCCCACTTGTGAAGTCTTAACGTGATGGGACCGCGTCAGCCCTCTGGTCAGCTCCTTTATTTTTATTTATTTATTTTTTAGTTTCTGTCTGTAAGTTTATTGCCTATATCTGAAAAATCATCATAGAAAATTGTTTGGTTTAGCTCTGAGCAGTCCGCTCCTGAGCTCTGAGGAAGCTTGCCTTCTTTTGAGCTACCCAACACTTCTTCTGAGCAAGGGTCATTTTGGGACGGTTCCACCTCCTCTTTTTAACTTCTTTCTTGGGCTTCTTTTCATAGACTGGATTCTCTCATATAGCAGCATGAGCTCCTTTATTTTAACAATGGCAAATGAGATTGAAATGCAAAAAAGGCAGGCTGAGGGAACAGGGACTTCAGAGAGCTTGCCCAGAGGAGCAGAGGCGGGCACTCCACGATGCATATGGGCACCAGAGAAGAGCCAAGTCTTACTGAAGGGACTCGGTGTGTTTCACAATTTGTGTCATATACAAATGTGAGGGTGTGTTCCAATGGGTGGTGCTGCCAGAGGGTGCAGTGCCTGCTACAGTCAGCAGGAGTCTGGACTTTGCCCCGGGGCCATCGGAGACACAGGGAGTGAGGAGCAGATGGCTGTCTGGCTCTGGCAGTGGGGGGTTGGAGGATGATCAGAGTAAGAGCAGGCCTGGAGGAAGAGGGTGACACTGAAGGAGGGAGGGGAGCAGATGAGAGGGGAGAACAAGTCTTGGCAGGGGCCTCAGGCTTGTTCTCTGAAAGGAAGAAAGTGAGAATTGAACCCCGGCTCCCTGCAACTTGGAATGAGGTAGAGTGAATTCAACACCTCACCTGCGGAAATGCCCACAGACTCCCTAAACCCTAGTTCTCTCAAAATGTGGCTTACACTCTCTGACATGTTCAGTAAGAGTCATTGTTTGCTACCCTTGAAGGTTCTCTCCAGAGCGAGGGTGAGCTCCTGAATGCAATTCAAGCCAACAAGTAGTTACAGAGCACCTGGTTCTCCTCAAGCATCCTGTGAGTCCTGTGGGGATGTGAGGAGGGTGGCATCCCTTCCCCAGCATCCCAGCAGCTCCCAAGGTCAGAAGCACTAGGGGAAAGAACCATATATGAGTTGGAAGTCCCAGCTTCAGGTCCTCCTCCTTCTGTCACTTCTACACTGTATAATTTTGAGCAAGTCGCTTTTTGAACCTCAGTTTCAGCATCTATAATAGGGCTGATTATGCCAGCTACCCTTAGGGTTAGTGTGAGAATTTAATGCAATCATCACTGTCGCATGACCCATAAAACACCGTATAGAAGTATTATTTTGTTTAACACTAATATGTGATAACCAGCTACTGAGAGTTGAATCGTGTTCCTCCAAAAGCTATATTGAACTCCTAATTTCTGGTACCTATGGATACAAACTTATTTAGAAATAAGGTCTTTGCGAATGTAATCAAGATGTAAGTTAAGGTGAAGTCCTACTGGAACAGGGCAGGCCCTTCATCCAGTATGACTGATGCCCTTATAGGAAGAGGAGGAGACACAGGCAGGCACACAGAGCAGGGAAACCACCCTGTGAAGACATGAAGATATACAGAGGAAAGACAGCCATGTGAGGGCGGAGGCAGAGACTGGACTTATCAGCTGCAAGCCAAGGAGCACCAAGGAGTGACACAATCACCAGAAGCCAAGAACCAGAGACAGGCATGGAACAGATTCTGCCCCTGGATCCACCAAGAAGGAGTCAACATTGCCATCACCTGGATTTCAGACATCTAGCTGCCAGAACTGTGAGAAAATAAATTTCTGTTGTTTTAAACCATTCCATTTGTGGTAGTTTGCAATGGCAGCTGTGGGAAGCTAATACACCAATCAAGACAGGGAGAAAGTGCCCAAACAGAAGAACCAAGTGTTGCAACACAGAGAAAAAAAAGCAACCAATTCCTCCCTGAATGCCTGCATCTCCTGCCATCTCTTCACATCAGCCATTTTCCTTCTAATCCTTTGCTGTCAGCAAGACGCCTCTGGACATGATCTGTGTAGGTACCAGGCATCGTTTTCTAAAACTGACACACCAGATGATAGTTAAGTGCCTCCTATATTCCAGGGTCAGGCATTGAGGATCCAGGGGTGAACCACACAGACTCCATTCCTGGCTGCACAGAGTTCCCAGTCTAAATGGAGGACACTTTGGGCAAGAACTTGCCACCAGGAACACATTCCTGAAGAGGACCTGGCATACGGGGTGCTCTGAGGAAATGCGGCAAGAGGATAAAACATGACCCACTCAATCGGTCACCAGCTCTGTGTCGTTGACAAATTCGCCCAAGTTCCAAAAGGCCACAGGCATCGGATTACTCAGCCCAGGGTCTTTCTATGGCTCCCAGAAGGTAGGCATAGCATCAGGTCCCACCTCTTGGGTTTTATTCAGAATTCCTCCCAACCCTCTCTGGACATTTACTGCCCACTCCTCTTTCAGAAACACTTTATACTCACTCCAATAACTGGATAACACAGGCCTTGGCGGATTTTGAGTTCGAAATGCTTTATGGCCTTTAATATCCTTGAATATTTACCAGAGGCCTGTTCTGAAGCTCTGTACTCAGGATACAGAGATGAGTAAGACATATTTGTCCCTGTTCTTGAGCAGCCAAAGAGCTAGTTGGAGCTCCTTGGCCTCAGTTTACTCATCTGTAAAATGGAGGCAATAACATTAGTCTTAGTTTATAGTTAGTAGGCATACCAAGTGTCTAGCTCTCAGCAGGTGTGCAACAAACATCAAGTCCTCATGCATTTATTTTCCTGGATGCACCTTTGCTCAGACCTTCTCCCTGCCTATGTGCTTCTCATCCATCTCTACTACCTCATGGCCAATACATTTTTAAGACTCAGATGAAAGTTTGATCCTTCTGTAAGCTTTTCCTGACCAGCCTAATGGCTTCTTAGAATTCCAGCCTCTCTGACTGCATGAATCTGAATATTTTCCCCCACTATATGGTCTAATTGGGCATTTTTAAATTTGTGTCTTCCTCATCCTAGCTTCTTATCTCTCATGGTTCTTTGTATCATGCTTTATATCTAGTTCTTGTTCAAGGATAGCTATAGATTGGTTTGCTGCTTGCTTTATTGTTGCAAGTCCCAGAAAGTAGGAGGTAAAAATATCACACAAAATTAGGCCATTCAGGGTTCAGTCCCTACTAAAAGTTGAGACAAGAGGGCCATCCTTAATAGAAGCCCAGTGATCCCCAGACATAAATGGTCACTTTTGCCTTCCTGGCTTCCAAAGCAGCCCAGCTGTTCACACCTTTGCAGGGACCCCTTCCACCCCAGGGCAAGGAAACAAAATTGCAACCCTAATTGGGAGGCAGGCAAAGGAATGGCCAGAGGCACAATAACCCTCCAGTGGCCAAGCCAAAGAGTCTGCTTCCCTTTCTTTTATATGCTTCCCAGCCCTGATGCATGCATGGTTCTCCCCTCTAACCTTAAGGCATGGTGGCCACTGAGTCTCCCAAGACCTCTTTCGTCTCTGGTTCACACTCCATAGGACCATTTAGTCTCTCAGGGGCAGAGAAAATAGAGTGACTTGAATAACTTTATGAGTCACAACCAAAGCCAAGAAAGACAGAATCAAATGAAAATACTGTCTGAGTCGGTTTGCCAAGGCAAAGGTTGAGGGATCCTGGGCCGCTGTCATTGATACAAGGGACTCTGCTTTTCATTTCCTCTTTGAATGAGTTTCTCCTGAGCACTGTGTCAAGAGGGTTTCAGAACCTAGTCAAGGACACAGGTGCAGGGACTCTATAGGTCAGATGGCAGACCTCTGGGCCTCAGAAGAGGAAGTCACAGAATTTGGCTTGAGGTGTTCGGGCAGAACACTCAAAGGGATGAGATGCAGGGAAAAGCAGAAGCTAAGGAGGCAAAGGCCATTCCAGCTAGTCATGGCTGGGGACAGAAAATTCACGGTAGCCCACTATGTACCAGGCAATGTTCTCATTGATTTTTATACACGATTTTATTTCATCCTCGACATAGCCCCATAGTTACAGGTGTCATTAACATCTCCATTTTGTAAATAAATAAACTGAAGCCCAGGGGACTGAGTAACTGGAGCAAAACTGGAAAGCCAGTAAGCCACAGAATCAGAATTCTAATCCAGTTCTGAGTGACTCAAAGCCTGCCCCCTCCAACTATGTGCTACATGGCTACCCAGGAAACCCACAGATGTGTCACTCCTGCTTCCTCTCTGGATACCATTTCCCAAGTTAACTGGCTGTCTCCAAATTTTTGGCATTTGAATAATTCCTTTACAGGCCAGAGGTAACTGCCACTCATGGTCAAAAAAGGAAGGATACCCCAGCAACTAAATACAGAATAAGAGTAAGTAGAGAATGCAAAGGGTTAGAAGGCTTTGTGAGCCAGGAAGGCAAAATCCAGGAAGGCCACTCAGGTCTGGAGGATCACAATACTTCTACTGACAATGGTTCTCTTATCTCAGAATTTTTAGGGAGGGCTGGCTGCTGAGTGGCCCAAAACTTAGGGCAGTTTGCATGATTTTTCCCCCTCCCTTCTTCTGGGGCTTGTGAGCAATCAGCAAACCAATCCACAGATACTGTCAAATAGAGGTTGCATAGTGGAAAGTTAGAAAGAAAACAGTCTGGAAATGCCAACTCTGTTACCGTGCAATTTACATATTGTGTGCTTGTTTTTACTTATCCCAATTTGTGCAAGACAAATTATAAGGAATCCAGTGCAGACAGAAAGTAGAAAATGTAGCATGTGGCCCAAGGTTGCTACATATTCTGTGCTTTTATTCTTTTTCCTATGCTTTGCAACTCCCCACCACATGTGTCCTAATCTGGGACAACCCCCAGCACCATGAGTTCAAAATAGAATCCAATAAGAAGAGGCTCAATTTACCTGTGAATCTTCAGGAGCAGCAGACAAGTAGGGGTAGGGGCATCTCACCTGGCTGAGAGTTAGGTCAGGTGCTTTTGAAAGTCAGCAATGTTCATCCAACCTTACTTCTCAGGGCCCTGAGAGAGAGCTGGGCTGTGGGCCACCGCCACTTACAAACTGCATGACCCTGGTCAGACCATCTAACCTCTCTATGCTTTGTTTTTCTCATCCATTCACATTATGGAATTACTAACAGTGGTAGCTCCTCTTCACTGAGTGGGGACAGAGATATAAACACACTTGTAAACAGAAACTGCTGCACAAACAAGCGGCTTATTTTTGTCCTACCTGGATTATGCAACTAAATAGTATGGACCCAATAGAACTTAAACTTAAGTAGAACATGATCAGGGCTGATCACAGAATATATTCAACTGTATTCAATAAATATATTTTGAGTACGTGGCTCTGCGATAGAAGAGAGTCAGATAGATGCTATTAAAAAAAAAAAAAAAAAAAAAAAAAGAGGGCCACAGTGTGTTAGGTTCTAGAACTGAGGAGATGGAAGACAGGTAAGGTATGCTGGGGGCCCCAGTAGAGGCTGGTAGAGTGGACCTAGGGCAGATGGGAAAGCGCTGCCTGCTCTCGAGGGGACACTGGAACTGAGGCTTGAATAGGTAGCAATTGGCTAAGTGGACACAGTGAAGGCATTCCAAGCAGAAGGAACAGCACGGCTGAGGCACAGAGGCCTGAGCAGGATAGTGTGCAAAGGGAAGTATGCTAGCCCAGCAGGTCTGGCTGCCATGCTTCATTACAAAAGAACAGGATTTATTCAGCAGGGGGATGTCACTGTAACTACCATTCATTATGACTTTCCATAGGCAGAAACATGAAGACAGCCCCAGATCTCACCCACCCAAATGATTCCCAGCATTTTTTGTGTCATTTCTCACTCTGATTAGCAAGCAATTTCCTGAAGGCAAGCCAATCCACCGGGCACAGAATATGAGTTCCAACTCTTTCAATGGGCAGAAATCTACTGGTTCCATATTCTTCTCTGGGGAAGGAGAATCAGCTGAAATGAGTAGTTGTTTCCCATATTTACATGGGTATTTTCTTCTTATTTGAAATGCTTATGGACAAGGACTAATCTGTTAGGAAGGCAGAGAAAAACTGTGGTCCCTGCTACCATAGCCAAGGAAGAAGAACTGGGGAGTGGGAGGGCAATAAGTTTTTATCATAAAAATCAAAAACTTTGATTGTTTGGACTTTGATAGGAGACCCTAAAATTAGAGAGGAACTTGGAGGTGATCTTGTCCAACATGCTACTCAAAGCAAAGCTCCCTTATAATACAGCCTGGCTAATTAACAGGCATCAAGTCTTGCTTGAATACATTTTTTATTAATTTGATAATTTGATGGATCTTAGTTCTGGTGGAAACACATGCACTCACATCAAGAAAGAGAGAGAAACAGGAACATGTGGAATCTTGGAAACAGACGTAGAGTCAAATTTGGCTCCTCTACTTACATAGATTGAATTACTATGACCTTAGGCAAGACATTCAAACCCTCTGAGTTCCTTCTCTGTAAAGAATTGGTTATAAAACCTTCCTTGTCGGTGTTGTTGTGAGGATTAAGTGGAATCATGTATATATAGTGCCCAGCAGAGTTGGCTGGCACACAACCAGCACTCAATAAATGGTAATTATTATTATCTCATTAGCCCAAACTCCCACCCAAGGCAGAAATCCTTCTTTAAACAACCCTGACAAACCAGAGAGCTATCAAGTCTCTGCTAGAATAAATATTTGTTGATTGATTTGGTAATCAGTTGATTTTAAATACCTGGGAGACACATAAACACACACACACACACACACACACACACACACACACACCCCCTCCAGGATTATTTCTCCAAGTCCTGTGTGAGGGAGATGCTTTATCAACAAGATCATATCCCCATATCCTTCTCTGTTGGGTGATATTCAATGGTTAAATTTGCAGCCTGGAGCCAGAATTCAGTCACTGCAACTTTCTGCTCCACAGTCTGCTTCCTTAACCATTTTTTTTTTTTTAACCACACAGACTGCTTTGAAGACCTTCCCAGACAATGCACATACCTGGAACAAATTGCCTACAACTTCAGGGGTGTCACAGACCTTGTGAAGGGCTTTGTGCCTTCCCAGCTAAGCTCCTCTTCCTGGCACCTCCCCACACAAGGTTCTGAAATTGCAAACACTGCTCCTTTCTCCCAACAAGCATCTCTCTTGCCATCTCCTCCCAGTGCTCTTCCTGGAACTTCAGAAGAGGGATGCAGTGCTGGACTTAAGCTCTGCAATCAGTGCAAATTCCAGTTTCCTCATCTAGTGCATCTATAAGCCTCAGTTTCCTTGCCTACAAAATGGCGGTGGTAATAGTGCCTGTGTCACAGAGCTGCTGTGAGGGCTGAGGGGCATAGCACAGTGCCTGCACAGAGGAAACACACAACTGAAGTTTGCAGTTGTCACTTCTCTTCTTATGTTACCTGTTCCCTTGCTCTCCTCCTCCCACAAACATTGCAGTTTGCCATTGTTCCACTTTAAAAAAAAGCTCCAGAAGGTACACACAGCTCCAGAGGAGAACTTGAGATGGTCCTGCATGCTGTGACCTAGGTGTCAGGCAGGGGGCGCTCTGCCCAAGTCAGACGTGGGGCAGCAGGTGACATATGCCAGACTTGGCCCTGAGAAGCTCTGACTGGGATTTATAAGGTCTATGATTACTAAAAGAAAGAAAAATTCAAATTACTGAGTTAAAAATCAGTGGTACAGTAGATTTAAAAGCTTAATAAACAAAGGGTCTTGGGGACAGGAAATAATACAAGGGATCCATGGAGGTATAACATTTGAGAATTCTGGTGTCCTTCCCCTTTTTGTTTCCCGGCCTCCTTCCCTCCCTCTCTTCCTTTAAAGAACAAGCATGTATTGAGCGGTTATGTGTTCAAGCCTTGTGCTAGGCACTAGAAATGAGAGATGAATAACCATGATTCCTGCCCTCTCGGAGCTCACAGTCTAATGCAAGAGCCGACTTATAAAAATAACAGTGCAACAAGTTCCCCAACAGGGCAAGCACACGTGCTGAGGCTGTCTAACCCTGAAGCCTCAGACTCTATGAGACGCAAAGGAATAAACAATAATTCCCAGAAAAGGTGACACTCAAATGGAGACCTGTCAATCATTTTTATTAGACATTTTAGCTGGTTACAAAAGTAATAATACTTTTTGCAGGAGATTTGGAAAGCACAAAGGTGTCAGAAAAAGAAAACATCAATCATTATTTCACCATTAGAGGCAACCACTAATACATTCTGAAGCATTTCTCTTTCCATCTATGTACTTAACATCAATTAGTTCATTATGTCTATACATTTGATAGGCTCCCCATTTTACTTAACATTGAAACATAAGTACTTTTCCATCAAGCTCAGTCCAGACGAGTGACCCCTGGATCTTTGATCTGGGGGACCAAGTCCAGGAGCCTGGAAGCCAGGGCTGGCCCAAAGGAGAGATGACAAGCTGGGTTTTGGTGAGCAGGTTGAGTTGGCAGTGCCTGTGGAACATTCCACCCAGGGAGGAACACTGAAGATGCTGGAGAGCTGGGTGTGGCACTCAGGAGACAAATTCAGGCCTAGAGGGTCCTCAGATGGTGGTTGACGCCATGGGTATGGATGAGATCCCTCAGGGAGGGTGTGCAGGGTGAGAAGAGAGATGACTAGGGTAAGGTCCCTGCCCTCTAGAAGCTCACAGTCTAGTTGTGTTCATGTGCAAGTCATTTACCCCCAGCTAGATTGTAAGCTCCTTGAGGGCAGTTACCATTTCACACACAGCAGTCCCTCGCCAACCATGGGGGTTAGGTTTCTGAAAACCCCTGGGGCAGGAGAAGTCAGGCTTGAGGAATTTAGGACCTTATTGGGGAAAAAATAGGGTTAGGGGAATGAAGTCACCAGTGAACTTGTAAAATTATTATATTTTTACATAATGAAAAATGACAATGACAACATATTCAAAACATTGAATATCAGTGACACGAATTATCAACATATTCTTCAATTAACAATGTAAACTTTACAACTTATTTTTATGTATCATCTATCCCTTTAGTAGAGTTTGCCCCTTCACAGCTGTAACAATATTCTTGTAAATTCACTTTTGCATTGCTGGAAAAAATATACTTGCTTAGAGTCCTTTTCTTATGTGTGCTTTCCCATCCAGTTATTCAATGCATTTTTGTTTTTATAACTCCAGGCTACTGACTCCTGTCTCTTGGTCCCACCCACAAGTGCAAGCACATACCCACATCCTAACAGGTAGGAGTATGTTTCTGAGGTCTGATCCACCGCCTCCCACTCTCCTCTCTTCTCCAATTTTACTACAAACACCTCTCCTCTGCAGCCACTTCACCTACTTCCCTCTTCCCCAACCTCTGGGCATATTTCATCAGTTCCCCCATAGGAATAAACAAAGACTCCTGACCTTGGGACTCTCCATGGCTTCTGACAAAGTATGCAAACATGAAGTTGTCAATATTAGAATTTGGTGTCTTTCTTTGGCAGACCCTAGCATATCATTCACTCACTAGCTCGTAGTAGGTACTCAATGAATTCTTGTTGAACTGAGCAACTTCCAAAGTAAAGGAAGGATGTGGACTTTTTTTTCTCTCTTTCCCCATTCACTGCTCCAAATGAATATTAAACCTTCACACAACATAAATATTGAAATATTTGTAGGCACATTTAATTTTCCCTTCTGGCAGGTCGTGATGACAAGAGGCAACTAATAGATGCAATCTATCTGAATTCACGAAGGTAATTTTGAGTTCCACATGACATGCTGTCAATAGAGTCAAAAGATATGGCCCTTTAGTGAAGGAATTCTCCATATTTTGCAGCTCAGACCACTTGGATAAAGGAAAACACCTACTAACCAACGATTCTCCCATGTACATTTATGACAGAAAGGTTATCGCCATGACTAAATGGGAGGACTAGCACTATTTTTCATGAGATATCAACAAAACCATGTCTTTTAAATGAAACAATAACCAGTTACATTTACACAGCACTTTACATTTTACAAATGCTTTTAGGTACATTTTTATCTCACTTTTTCTTCACAGCAACTCTGCGAGGTAGTCAGAGAAGGCACTGATAGTTCCATTTTGCAGATGAAGAAACTGAGGCTTATTCTAAGGAAGGGACCAAAAGGGGCAACTCACTAGTCAAATTTGATACCCTTTCCATCTCCCATGACTGTTCTGTTGCCAGTTGGGTTACAATGAAAAACACAAAACTAAATTGCAATGCTGTTCCACTGTCATGTAATTGCCAGTGCCCAAGAGGTAGGCCCACCCCTCGACACTCACACTCTCCCATTCCTCTCATCCCCAGTTGTCTTCCCTCATCCACTATCCACTCCAAAAGTCAGTACCCAGCCTGGCACATGAAGACATCTGAGTCAGCACCACATGCACCAGAAATGGCATTCAGCACTTCATTCATAGAAGCAAAGCTATGAGGCCAAAAAATCCGGGGGGTTGAGGGAGGTGGTGGGGGTGGTTCACCAGTCTTATCTCATTTAATCCTCTGCAAAATACTCACAATGATCACCCTTTCAAAGATGCAGAAACTGAGTCTCATCACGTGTATTAGCTTGGCCATGGTCACATGTCCAGAGAATGACAGAGTCAGCATTTGAACCCAGGTTCAGTTCCTGGACAGCAGGGCAGTCCCAAGAAAGCACTTCACTGGCTCAGAGCCAAATGTGTTCCATTTCAGCCTCCCAGCTCAGAAGGACCTTGACCCTCTGCAGAAGCTGCTGCCCTGACGGCAAAGCTTCTTACAAAGGGTCCTCATCTGGACTAAAGCTGGATCACCTAACATAATGAGTAAGCCCCAAACAGTCCCAAATCCTTTGTGGAAAAGAAAATCTGCTTTTTAAATGAATTCACAGAGACATTTTGGTTTCAATTGCAAGGAACCCAAAATTTCCAAACAAGGAAGTGGGGATTCAGTCCACTTATTCATTTCACAGGATCTTTAACCAAATGGCAAAGGGGAAAGCTCAATGAGCACTAACTAAGAAAACATAAGGGTCAAATTTTATGTATGGCTGCAATGAAATTTAAAAGCACAGTTGCAGAGAGAGAAAGTAGACTAGAGGCTGCCAGGGGATTGGGGAAGGGGAAATGGGGAGTGACTGCTGAATAGGTACAGAGTTTCCTTTTGCTGTGATGCAATGCCTGGGACCTCCACAGAGGCGATGGTTGCACAACACTGTGAATGTTTTAAACACCACTCAATTGTACACTTTAGAATGACTAGTGGTTAACTTTATGTTCTGTGAATTTTACCTCATTATTTTAGAAAAAGAAAAAATAATGTTTCATGTGCTGAGCACAGTCTGACAGATAAAAGATGCCTCAGAAAGTGTTTATATGCACAAAAAAGATTGGAACACACCCACCTGCTCAACATTAAGAGTTAGTTATGAAATCCCTGGACAAAATATTGTATGTCTATTCAAGATGATATATATATGGGGAATTGTAGAGCTGTAGAGAAACGTTTATGGTACAATAGAAGATGGCAGGGGTTGGGGGAATAGTAGACAAAATAGTAGACAAGAGCTGGTCCTCTTGTTCCTGAAACTGTGGACATGGAAACTCCCAGCACAGGGAGTGTGCAGCACCAGAGAAGGGTGTGTGCATTTGTTCACTTATGTCACTCTGCATGCCTGCATGTGTTTATACAACAGGCAGAGGGGAGGAACTTCAGAATTACATTTTTACAGCTTGACTCTTTGGCTTAATAAATTGTTATGCCTTCCAAATTCACTGGTGGTAATAACAAGGAAAACAATAACAACAGTAACATTATTATTGTTATTAACATTATTATTATGGCAGGTACTATTCCTTGAGAGACTTATGAGCTAGGCACCCTCATAAGTGTCTCTTGTGCTTCATCTCACTTATTGCTCACAGCAACCCATGAGAAAGGAAGTCTTCCCAATTTTCAGTGGGGGAAACTGAGAATCACAAAGTTAGAGACTTCTCCAAGGTCACACATTAGTCAGGACAGACACAGGATTTTAATTAGGTCTGATTGATGCTCATCATTTAACAGGAAAAGGAGAGCATAGTCAACATTTAGAGTTGTAGATGGAGACTTAGAATGCAAAAAAAAGCATGTTTTGAAAAACCCATAGCCCAGCACAGCGGCTCACGCCTGTAATCCCAGCACTTTGGGAGGCCGAGGCTGGCAGATCACAAGGTCAGGAGATCGAGACCATCCTGGCTGACACGGTGAAATCCCACCTCTAGTAAAAATACAAAAAATACAAAATAAAAAAATTAGCTGGGCATGGTGGTGGGCGCCTGTAGTCCCAACTACTCAGGAAGCTGAGGCAGGAGAATGGTGTGAACCCAGGAGGTGGAGGTTGTAGTGAGCCGAGATTGTGCCACTGCACTCCAGCCTGGGTGAAAGAGCAAGACTTTGTCTCAAAAAAAAAAAAAAAAAAAGAAAAAAGAAAGACAGACAGACACATAATCACTTTCGCTAGAAATAAACACCAGTAACACTATAACATGTTTACTTGTAATTGTTTCTATGTCTTTTACATAGTTGAAATAAAGCTATAGATGCAATTTTGTCTACTATTCCCCCCACCCTCCATTGTACCATAAATGTTTTTCTACATCTCTACAATTCCCCATATATATCATTTTGAATAGATATACAGTATTTTATCCAAGGATTTCTTAACTAACTCTTATCTTAATGATGAGCCGGTGGGTGTATTCCAATCACGTATGCATATAAAAAATGATGTGGTAAAGATTTTTGTCCATCTAATTTCTCTGACTGTATTGTGATTTCCAAAAAAAGAAAAAAAAATTAGCTTCTAGATGTGCTCTTAATCGCATGTCCTTATCTGGAACTCCAGATGGGCAAGAGCCCCATCTATGGAGGTGTCTACAAATGCATACATCTGGCCCTGCCCCAGAGCTGGGAACAGAATCTCTGTGGTGATCTCCAGGTCGGAGTAGGGGCTCGCTTTGGTGGTTCCAGCCTTAACCACTGCACCAGGGCTGATGTTTCTTGGCCTGACTGCGCAGACATACAATCTTGACCAAAGACAAGGTTCTGTCCTCCCTACACTGTAGCATCCGAGACTTGCTGGCAGTCATTGCGGCATGAGGCTCCTTCCATCTTTTGGATTTCTGCCACACCCCCAGCCTATCTGCTCTATTATTAACCTAGTGCATTTTTTCTTCACATTCAACTGACTCTTTGTTTCTGGAATCAATTTATTTTAAACGGAAAATGTATCTCATTATCTTAAGTGAAAAAAAACACCATCTTTTCATAAATAGGAAAAAAAAAGGTTAAAAAATGAATATGATGAAGAAAACAAGGTGAATACTGTTGCTTCCTCATCCAAACTCGGGTCTCTGTTAAACAGGGAGATGAACAAGCATTGGCGAGGTATTAAATACCTACTAGCACCAAAATCAGGCTTTCTCCTCCACTAAATCACAAAGATTAAAGAGGAATTGAAACAAGACTTTCTCACCATGTGATTCAGTGTTACTTAACACCGTGCTTAGGTAACACACACAACCATTTGGTCCCAGTCCCCTGTGGAAAACACCTATCTAGTCCAGTCTTCTCCATTTACACAGGAATGAAAGAGCCCAAGAGTTAAGCATCAGGCCTTTGTCACATCTAAGCCGGGCAGCAAAGCAGAATGGAGAATCTAGGTCTCCTGCCTCCTAAGTCTTATTCGATAGCTCTTTAAAAACTTCATTTTAAAAAAATGTGGGCAGCAGAGTATACAGAGAGATAAATATATATTTACTTTGATCTTTCCTTTTTAGATCCCAAAGCATATTATGATAGACAAGGTTAAGGAAACAAGCATATCAAAAGAAAAGCAAAAAAAATCCGTATCAAAAGAAAAGCAAAAAGGTTTAATCATCAAGTAATGATTGACGATCTGCTTCTGTGCCAGACTCTATGCTGTGTGCTGGGCCCATCAACAGAGAACAAGAGACAGTTTCCCACTCCTGACCCCCAACCTGTCAGTGTATGGGGCCAATATTTGGATTAGAAGTGGCCAGTGTGGACTGATCATTCACTCAATTCATTGCTCCACGAACATGTATGAGTACCTACTATGTGTCAGATTTCCATAAATAATTTTTATGGGAATATTGATGGTCACTTCTAGACAGTTACTCTGATCACTCTACTCACTGCTAAGATTCAAACATAAGAATGGCAGGATGTAAAAGTTAGGCCAGTTATAGAAAACTGTTTTATAAAACTGATGCCGAACTTCTTAATGAGAGATATAATTTAAAAACATTAAACAGTTTAGAAACTGTTACTAATAATAGCTAACAAGCAAACCAATCATGTAATTAGTAATAATCAGCTAATATTTGTTAGATACTTATGATACGCTTGATATTATGCTAAGCACTTTTGCAGATCCTGACTCAATACTCACAAGAATCCTGCTCATCTGCAACACACAGACTTGGAACCAAGGCTTACAGTGGTTAAGTAACTTTCCCAAGATCCTGCTGCTAATAAGTAGTGAGACCTAGATACAAATCGGGATAGCTGACAGAAAGTTAAAACCTCTCAAAATGTAAAAGACGTGCTTTCTAGGAGAAAAATAAAAGTTTGTTGAAATTTGTATCGCTTTAATTACATTCACAAAGAAGAGGGGAAAATTTTAACCTCCTTCAAAGTTTAACCACTAGTTTAACTCTTTATCAGTAGTTAACAAATGGGTGAAGATCCTGTTTCCCAAACTTTTCTCTGTTAAGAATTACCTGGAGAGCTGGTTAACAGGAATTGCTGGGCTTCACCCCCAGGGTTTCTCATTCAGTAGTTCTAGGGTGGAACCTGAAGATTTGCATTTTTTTCTTTTCTTTTCTTTCTTTTATTTTTCTTTTTTTTTTTTTTTTTTTTAAGACAGAGTCTTGCTCTGTCTTACAGGCTGGGGTGCAGGAGCATGATCTTGGCTCACTGTAACCTCTGCCTCCCAGGTTCAAGCGATTCTTCTGCCTCAGCCTCCCGAGTAGCTGGGATTACAGGCACCCGTGCCACCATGCCCAGCTAATTTTTATATTTTTAGTAGAGATTGGGTTTCATCATTTTGGCCAGGCTGGTCTCGAACTCCTGACCTCAAGTGATCTGCCCACCTTGGCCTTCCAAAGTGCCGGGATGACAGGTATGAGCCACCATGCCGGGCCAACCACTGCACCCAGCCATCTTTCCTTTTCTTTTATTTTTGGTTAAAATCCTAGAGGAAAACTTAGGAAAAACTCTACTAGATGCTGACCAAGATTTGCATTTCTAACAAGCTCCCAGGTGAAGCTGAGGCTGCTGGTCCGGAGACCACACTTAGAGAAATGCCAGGTTATGAGTTCATGGGCTTTAGAATTAGACAGACTTGGGTCGGAACCTTGATTTTTCCATTTGCTTTATGTGCAAGTCACAGAGGCAGAGCCACTTATCTAAAAAAGAGAGTATCACTATTGAATAAAATCGTTGTGAGGATTATGTCAATAAGAATATGTAATCTCTGTAATAATCTCCCAAATACCTGGTATATACAGGTATTCAACAAACTGGCTTTGTTAATATTATTGACAAACAATCCACTAGGAAAAATGTCTAATAACTTTTCCACTACGTGCTTTACGGAGATGGAAAGGAAGAAAATTGTATTTTGTGGGTTTGTGATATTTCATCCCAATAAGTTTGTCTTTTTTATGCATAAAGATGTTAGAAAATGGTGGCTGATGAAAAAGGAAGGCATACGCAGTGGAAACCCGTCAAAGTCAAATGCCAGGAGTTGAGAAGGGCGGCTCTTTTCCCAGCACCCATCACATGGTTCAGAAGGACTTGTAGGCAAAATTAGAGGTGCTTGATGGGATCTGGGCTCACTGGAAGCTCATAGCAGAATTAATAATTATCACATAACAATATAATTGCATTGCCTTTTTAAGGCACTTTACTGTTGAATGGAATAAATAAGAAGTATTAAGTTCTCCTTTTGGTCTTCCTTTGCCTGAATTATAAAGTGTTGTCTATGAGGGATATTGTGTGTGTGTGCGCCTGTGTGTGTGTGTGTATGTGTGTGAGTGCGTGCACGCACACACACGTGCACATGCGTGAGAGTTGGTGGTTTTAAAATAAGCTGTAGAGATAAATTTTGTTGTGAGATTCTCTTCCAGAAAAAAAAAAAAAAAAGCAGATTATACTAATGAATAGAAATTGGCATTGGAGCTAAAAATAGCTGTGTGGTAGAGTGGTGGGAACACTTGGGCACATTTTAGAGCTGTTTGAGAGTGTTTAAAGCATTTAAAGGTAGATTCTGGTGCACTTGAGCAGGACTGAAATCATCTGATGAGGGATACATTTCTAAGGCTATTTGCAAATTCGTAAGAGTGAGGCATATTTGTGTGACCCAGTGGAGATGGGTCAAAATGGAATAAGAGGTGGCAGGAATCCAGCGTGGTTAGGGAATTTCACCAGCTGGGCCTTTGCTGATGAGACTTTAACTCTTGGAGCTGCAGGTTCCCATGAAGGAGGGTGGAAGAATGGCCCCCCCAGGAAACATTCTGGCTGCTCCATAGCTGCCCCCTCTCGTTCAGGTCTCGGCTCAAATGCAGCCTGCCCGACCATGCACGCCAACTGTAGCAGACACTACGAATGCCCTCAACCCACCTGCAGCCTCCATAGACTGTTTCCACTCCATAAATGCTTCCTACCTCAAGTCAGACACATATTTCTCTGCTTTGGCACTCTCTGGAGGTGGAGGTTCCACAACCAATGAGGAACATCTGTAGGTGGATACACACCCCAGCTTTCTTGGCCCCTAATGGAATAATCGCCCAGCAAGTGTGTCAGTGTCCCTCTGAGAGTCCCAGCAGGAATGAGCTCTAGTTGCCCACAGTGGTAACCTAATTATTAAATTACCCTCTGTTTACAGGAGTATCCAATCTTTTGGCTTCCCTGAGCCACATTGGAAGAAGAATTGTCTTGGGCCACACATAAAATACACTAAAAAGATAGTTGATGATCTAAAAAAAAAAAAAAAAGCAAAAAAAAACCATAATTTTTTTTATTTTTTTATTTTATTTTATTTTATTTTTTGAGACGGAGTCTTGCCCTTTCGCCCAGGCTGGAGTGCAGTGGTGTGATCTCCACTCACTGCAAGCTCCGCCTCCCAGGTTCACACCATTCTCCTGCCTTAGCTTCCCAAGTAGCTGGGACTACAGGTGCCCACCAGCATGCCTGGTTAGTTTTTGTATTTTTAGTAGAGATGGGGTTTCACCATGTTAGCCAGGATGGTCTCGATCTCCTGACCTCGTGATCTGCCCGCCTCAGTCTCCCAAAGTGCTGGGATTACAGGTGTGAGCCACCGCTCCCGGCCAATAGTTTTAAAAAGTCTACGAATTTGTGTTGGGCTGCATTCGAAACCATCCTGGGCTTCATGGAGTCCGCAGGCTGCAGGTTGGACAAGTTTGCTCTATTAGCTTCCCTTCCTTTCCCATTTCACTTCCTCACTTCCTCAGCACGCTTCCTGGAATCACCTTGCAAATAAGTTACTTATACTCAAATCCTTTTCTCAGGGCTTTAGGTCTAAGACAGTATCTAAGGTCCCCAGCACCTCCCCAGTGCTCCATCATACCACACTGTTTAATTTCCTTTCCGATCACTTTCTGAACTTACTTGTTTCCTCCTCTTAGTTCTCCACGAGGTCAGAGAGACTGGTTCTACTGCATCCCCGCCACCTAGGACTATGCCTGACTGGAGCTCAACAAATATTAACTGACTAAATGACCACTTTGAAATGGCTTCCTCCTACAATTGTTTCTATAAATGGGAATTACACTATTATCACTTGATATCAACTCCATCTTTTTCCAAGAATATGGTCCTGTCCTAACACATATGTGTGAACAGACAGAGAAGTATCTAAGAGTTTTGGAATTCAAAGAGCTGTGACTTTGGGCAACTTATTTGCCTTCTCTGACCTTTCCTGAGGCCATCTCAAAACTAGGAATAGTATGCCTGCCTGATGGGCTTACAGTGAAGGCTAGGAGCTTAGGAGATGTGAAGTGCCTGGTACATGGTAGGCATTTAATAAGTGTGAGTTTCTTGCATCAGGCCCCAGGAATGGCAAAGACAGCCAGCTCCCTCGTGAAGGCCCAGCTGGGTGACAGACCCTCTGTTGTCTGTGTGAGACCAGGACAGCATTAGTGACAGCCCTCGTAAGACAATTGGGGTCCACCAGTTACCAAGTGATTTTCCTGACTTTGGAACACCCAACCCCACTCCATACACAGTGAGGTGGCTAACAGTAGACTCTGGAGCCAAATTATCTGGAATCAAGTCCTGGCTCAAATTTACTACCCAGTGACCTTGGATAAGTCACCTAACTTGTCTATGCTTTGGTTTCCTCACACATGAGGTAGGAAAAGTAACAGTCCTTACTTCCTAGGTTTGTAAGAAAATTAAATGAGTTATTTATAAAGTGATTAAAACAGCACGATGACATAAAAATACTTTATAAATAAATAATCATCCCATCTCCCAGTAACTTCCAATTATTAACCTCTTAGAAAACATTCCTGATTATCATGTTTTCATGCATGCATCCATTCATTCATTTATTTTTTCTTCTCCTATCTGTTCCCATAACATTCTATCTTACAACTCTGGATCACTGCAGCCTATTCTATGAGTATCTCCTCTGTACCACAGCCAGGCACTGTGTCAGCACTACGAATGGAACTAGACAACACTCAGTCCAGAAAGGAAGGCAGACACAGGTATGAGTCACTACATAACAAAGGCAAGGGCAGGTGCTAGAGGCACCCATGGCGGGTACCTTTGTGAAGCATTAGTTACAGCATGTCCTAATGATGTGGTAATAACTAAGGGCCATCAAATCAGGCTACTGCAAATAAAAATCCACTTCTTTATGTCCACAAGGGCAGGTTCATTTTCAAAGGGCTATAATCAAAAAATAGAATGAGAATCAGAAAATGAAGTCAGAGTAAAAACACACATTCTGGGCACCTTGTGTTCCAAATCTGCTTTCATTTCACCACATAGGATTCCCAAATCCCCCAGCAATTGTCCCCAGTTCCCAAGGTGTCTACAGGCTCCCACTCCAGGCTGCTCACAACTCCTTTGGCAAAACTTCCTGCTTCCTAAGAAGCTGGCTGTGGACTGCAGGTTTCAGCTCCTTCGACTCCATAGCCTTTTCCAGCAAGAAGCTAGGCAGCTCTGCCTTTCCCTTTCCCTGCCTCCCTGGGACGCACCATCCTGACATAAAGAGTGAAGCTCCTCCTACTGATTGGTCAGCAGACACGAGAGAGAAGACACAAGGTTCCCATGAGACCTTCACGGCCAGCCCCTAACAGCTGCCTCAGCTGGAAAGGGTTGTTTCACTCTAATTTGGAGATGATTCTAGCTCATGAAAACTGCTTATTAGGAATGTTGGTTCAACATACCAACCAAATGTAATACATAAATCTTGTTTGTATCCTAGTTGAGGAGGAAAAAAAGCCATAAAAACATTTTTGAACAATTGGGGCAATCTGAATATGGACTACAAGTTAGGTGATAACTGTAAATTGTTATTAGTTTTCTTAGGTATAAACATCATATTGTGGTTATGTAGAAGAATGTCCTTGCTTTTAGAAGTGGCACGCTAAAGTATGTACAAAAAAAGAATCATGTCTGAAAAAAAAAAAGGAGAAAAATATATATCTACACATATGCATGCACACACTGATAAGTCATAGACAGCAAATATTTTAAGAAAAAGAAAGATCAATTCCTTGTGGCTCTGCATAGAGCTTATTCATATACCCTATATTAAGAACAGCAAAAAAAAGAGTAACAGAAACAAGATACATATAATTTATCTCTATACCTCAGAATTCAACTTGACTTTGCTCTCAAAGGGAAAAAGATCCTTTGGTCCTGCCCTGCAACTCCACTCACACACACGGGTACATATATACACACATGTACACACACACACACACATATGCATATGCATGCACTGTTAAAGCACTAACTTCAAAGTCAAAGCCCTAAGAGACATCCCAGAATAGCTGGCCTGGAACAGTAAAAAGAGCTTTCGACTCTGCACTGGAAGACCTGGATTCAACCTCTGCTGCACAGTAGCTGGTGATCTTGAGAAGCCACTGAACTAATCTGAGTGTCACTTTTCACACTGTGACAAGGGACTGTAATCATCCCGCCTCCCAATCCCAGAGTATTAGTCCAAGGGCCAGGAGAAAGAACGGCTGTAGAGATGCCATCTGAATGTGCCTTATTACTGCCTAAGCTGACAAGTCAAAGATGCTGACTCGAACTCAAGACGGGTATCAACCTACTGCCGAAAGCTTCTTCTGTGCCAATCTTCTGGAATTGGGCCTCTAAGAATGGAATGTTCCAAGCTGCTGGCTACTGGAAACAGATGTAACTCTTTGAGCACTATATGTTATGGCAGAAACAATAAAAACACAACTTGCTTTTCCATTTTTTTAAACAGTAATTCCCAAAGCTGTCTTATATAAATGGATCTGAAACACAGATCACAGAGAGAAGGGCTGAGCAGAGACATGGAACCCAACCAAGCAGCCCTGCCTGAATCATGGGCAAAAAATGCCAAAACCTTGGCCGGGTGCCTCCTGAGCTCCTTGAACCTAAAACTCGGGCAGAAAACCTCATTCATTCAGAAGCCATTAATTCTGATCATTTAGATACGGCCTCAGCTGACCTTGCCACCGTTCTATCTGTGGAAAGCCGCCTGGCTTAGGGGAGAGGCCTCGTGGTGCAGGACAAGTATGCTGACTGGGGCCAGGAGGCCTGATCACTCCTCACCCCACCACTTTGCAGCCCTGGACAAGGCACCTTCCTTCCCCAGCCTCCGTTTCCATGTCTGTAAGATGACAGGGTTGGATTAGGGTTGTCCCTGTCTCGTCCGATTCTAAGATTCCATGATTAGTCACTTCCTTTGGGAAGTCCTTCCAATCCTCAAAGAATGTCTGCTGAACAGAACTGGGATCTGTGAAATTAAAGCATGTTTAATCAACCAAAAAGAACAAACCGTTTCAGAGCACTTTGGAAGCACTCATGTCTATGCCCCCAAGGAAGTAAAATGCATTTTGGTTTTCACCCAGGTTGACTCACATGAATTTTCATTCGTTTACAGGTGGTTTAGGGTATTTAAGTATTCCACATACCTGAAAGTAATAAATAATGCTATCATTATAGACATGCATTCAGGACATGCATATAGGTCAGACTCTGTGCTAAGGGCTTTATGTATATTAACTCCTTCAAAGGCCCCAGGAATGATGTGATGTAGGTTTACTATCTCCACTTTCATATGGAAAAGCTGCAGCTCAGAGAGCTCAAGTAGCTTGCCCAAGGTGACAGTGAGTGCTGGGGTTGGGAGTCAAACTCCACTCACTGTGGTGGCATCTGAAGAGAACTCATCATCTTGTAAACAGACTCCAGTATGAGGATGCTATTTGTCTTTCCTTGTAGTGAACATTAACCTAAAAACAGTTTACCGAGCTATACTTGATATACAATAAACTGTACGTGTTTAAATTGCACAGCCTGATGAGTTTTGATATCAGTATGCAACTGTGAAAACACCACTACAATCAAAATAGTAACCATATTCACATCATCCTCCAGATTTCCCCATCCCCCTTGATAATTCCTCCCACCCCTTCACCCTCTCCAGGCAACCCATGACCTGTTTTCTATCACAATCTGCATTTTGTGGAATTTATTATAAAAGGAATCATGCATATACATGCTTTTGAGTCTGGCTTTTTCCACTCACTGTAACTATTTTGAGATTGATCCATGTTGTTGGGCTTATCAAGAATTTATTCCTTTTTTACTGCTGATTAACATTCCATTTTATGGATATACCACAATGGGTTTATCCATTCACCTGTTGATGAACATTTGGGTAACTTATAATTTTTGGCTATTACAAATAGAGTTGCCTCAAACATTTCTGTACAGGTCTTTGTATCTAAATATGCTTTCACCTCCCTGGGGTAAATACCTAGGAGTGGAATGGTTGGGTCACAAGGTAGATGTGTATTTATGGTTTTAAGAAGCTGCCAAGCTGTTCTCTGAAGCAGTGGTCTCCTTTTACATTTCTGTTGCTCCATATCCTCACCAATATGTGTATGGTCAGTCTTTTTAATTTTAGACATTCGAGTGGCTTTTAAGTGGCATCTCATGGTGGTTTTAATTTTCATTTCTCTAATGACTAATGATACTGAGCATCCTTTCATGTGCCTCTTTTTGACAAAAGAAACTCTTTAGTTATAACACAAAAATTTGGTAAAATTAACATTATTAGTTTCTGTTTATGAAGCTGTAACCCTACTCTGTGACAGATATGATGCTAAGAGTTTTCCATGCATTGTATCATCTCACCCTCATAACAACCTAGCGAGATGGTATTAAGATCCAGGTTTCCAGATGGGGAAACTGAGGCTTAACAAGGTCAGGTAATTTGCCTCAAGTCACAAATTAATTGATGGCAGGCTCAGTGTTTCTCTGCAGGTTTCTGCTCCAAATCCTAAAGGGTATGCCTGCTACTAACACTGCTTTTGTGCAAAGTTTGCATCTTCTATCTCTGGTACAGATAGGATTTTGGTACCTAACCAGACAGCAGCACAAAAAGACAGATACTGCAGGCAATTGTAACATCAATGCTTTCTTGCCACTCACACAGTCATTCCTTGTTTGCTAGAAACCTAGGACAGTTTAGCCAAGATACACTGTGGCTGAGGTCCTGATCAATAATATATCAATACTGTATAACATTAAGGGCAAAACAGATATCTGGAAAGTAGTTAACTGAAAGTCTCAAATCTAAGGGCTGGCATAAGAATGTCAATGTTTAGCACATTTATGTTGTGCTGAAGAAATCATTTAAAAGAAATTTATTTTTGCTCTTTAAAGGCAGGTGTGTTTCACACATTGACTCTTATGTAAGCAATGAAAACATGACTAGGTTTCCTTTAGCCCAGAGACTTAAGTTCTGCCACCAAGGGCAAGGCAGTGTAGTGCAAGAGAAAGCTCAGCAGCACTGAGCAGGTCAGCCAGCCTCTTTGGACTTCAGCATCTTCCCCTGGGCTGCGGATGGCTCAAAGGGGACTGCTCCCTCTTATCCTTTCGTGTGCCCAGATGCCGTTGTTTGGACTTAAAGATTTACAGGAAATACCAACCACAAGAGGGGTTGGTAAACATAACCACAGTGGTAGTAAACATCAACACATAGCAAAGAGAGGTGTACCTAAGTAGAAGAAGTTTCAACTTTGCATTCTGCCTCTAAAATCTTGGCTTTGAAGCATGGTGTTTATGCCCCATGTCCAAAGAATTACATCGTCTTTTGAAGAACACTATGTATGTCTCCTGCAGTCCTGGATAATGCTCATGACATGCCTGCTCATACTTGCAATGTGACATCATCTATTTAAAGTGTCCTTGCTTCATCAGAATACAGTCCAAGCTCCTTGTGGCCTTCTTTTCTCCTGAGGTCACCTCATCCCACCCCTTATCCCCCAGGGATGTGCTTTTCTGGAGCCTCCACACCTTTTCTCAGGTTCTCTCCTCTGTCTGGGGGAATCACTCCACATTTCCCTACTTGGAGATTGCCTAAACCCTCAGAGCCCAGTAATAAGAAGTTCTCTCCTCTTGAAAGCCTTTCTTATTGACCTCCAGGCAGATCTTGTCACTCTTTAATTGCACTCTCCCCGGCTGGGGTGCAGGCTTCAAGGAAGGCCCTTTTCCCACAGTATACTTTAAATGGTGTACGTTTCAGTAATGGGATTGTCTGTCTCCTCGCACTAGACTAGCACTGCCCAATAGAAAGAAAATATAAATATGACAAACAAGGATGCATAATAAGTAACATAAATTATATAAAATACAAATAAAATTTAAAATTCAATTCTAGCTGCATTTCAAGGTTCCAATAGTTGCATCTGATTGGAGGACACAGATACAGGACATTTCCATCATTACAGAAACCTCTACTGAAAAGCACCGATCTAGAATATCTCTCTGAGGATTTCTTATCAACTTGCTCCTTTAGGGTATAGTGGATTTCCCTAAACAAGCAAAAGACACTGAAACTACAGTATGAGGAACATGAAAACAACAAGAATACTATACTAATGGTTGCAAGACGCCACTTCTATCTGTTGAGTCATAGCCAACCATGTGGCTTACAAGCTGGTTCTAAAGGCCAATTCTCGCTCTTATGAATCCCGCCAATCTATTCTCCCTCATAAGGCTCCATCAGCCAACACAACGTCCTCTGCTCTAGCCCAACTGAAACAACATGATTTTTCATTTTCCTGTGGATGTGTATATGCTATTCCCTGCACCTGGAATGTCCTCTCTGGTCACCCTGGCAAACTCTGATCACCTTCAATACAGTTCATGCTTCACCTCTTCTGTGAGACCCTGCCTGACTGCCCCTATGCAGAGGTGGCTCGTATGTCCCCTGTACATTTACACCCCACTCCAATTACTCCATTACGTGGCTGTGTCTTCCAACAGGTTGTCATCTCTTTGAAGGCAGGGGTTGGCTTTTCCTCTGACTTTGACCACCACTTTTTCAGTGCCTGGAAATTGGACACTCTTAACAGATATTAGTTGAATGACTGAATAAATGAATGACTGAATTCCCAAATTCCCAAAGAGACATACAGCCTTGTGTTTAGCAATGGTGGCATGACTTGAATAAATGTATGGCCTCTCCAGATGCCACCTCTGAGGGAAGTCAAACTCATTGGATTGTTTATATTCCAGGTCACACCTAAAATAGGCTTAGCTCATACTTGTTTGAAGCATAGGATGGACAGAAGCCCACGAAGGTAGCTGAGCCATTTCCCTGCCTCCAGGACAAACTCGCATCTAAAGTGGTGAAGGAGATGAAAAGCCTACCTGGCTTTTCAAAAACACATGGAAGAATCAAAAACCACTCCCAGCAAGTCATGGCAATGTTGAATTAAGAACTGAGGGCACCTCCCTCTGCCCGCTGAGTCAGTGGCCTTTGTCTGCTTTGTGACTCACCTTACTGCTTATAAACCACCAGAGCACTTGGGAATTGGGTAGTCGAGCTGTTCACACCCACAGGTAAGAGGTCAGCTCCCTTCCTCCATGTTCCAAATGGCACCCTTAGCACCCCTGGCACAGGGATGGATGTGTTCCCTCCCGACTCATCAGAAGGTAACTGGGTGGATACCTCACTCTGTCTATTAAGTCAGGGATGGATAGTGGGTGATATGGTAAAATTAGATTGGCAAAAAGGAGACTCACATTCTGGACTTGACAGTGTGATAGGTACTTTGTATGGGCTCAAATCCCACTGTGAGGCCAGTTACTAGCCATAGGTCATGTTGCTTGACATTTCCTAGTTTCATTTCCTCCACTTTAATGGAAATAACACCCATAACCTGGTTGGTTGTAAGGAGGTAAAGAGATTATAAGGAGGTAAAGAGATTAGGTCTGCTACACAGTAGGGGTGCAAAGCATGTCAGACATCATTCCCATCTCCACTCCTTGGCCTGATGTCCCATGAACTGGCTTTGTGGGTTGGTGCAAAGCCTTCCCCTTCTCTGGGCCCTCAGTTTCCCCAGCTACCTAGGTGAGCCAAATTATTCCTTAGTTCCTTCAAGATACAAGGTGGGGGCGGGGAGGGGGGTTGAGTATGAGCCTTCCTATGTGATATTTTATGTGTATGTGCATGTGTGTGTGAATGAGAGAGAGAGAGAGAATGAGAAACCATTTATTTTAAAGTTCCCTTAATGGAATAAGACAGATTTAAATATTTTGATTCCAACCCACTGCGTTCTCTTTGTTCCATATATGTATTTTAAAAGCTTATCTTTGTCTTTTAGCTCTTTCAACAACGCAAATCCTTCCCAACCCATGGTAAAGGTTTTCTCCCTCCTGATCATTTGACATACACTTTTTAAAAATGTTAAATCCTTACTCTTTGTATTTAAATACTTTGATGTTTTCCATAAAATAGATTGGAAAGGGTTGGAACAAAAATGAATTTCATTTATCTGAATGACTAAGATGTCAGAAAGAGAGGCAGCTTGCAGCCTCCCAAGAGGGAAACACTCAGCCCCTGCAGGACTCTCCAAGCTTCCTGCTTGGACCATATCACTAAGACAGGAACCAGGAACCATAACCCCACAGATTCACGAATCCACAAAGTTAGCACTTCCCAAAGAGTTTCTGAAGAAACCCTACTCTTGTGAGAGTTCTAAAAATGGTTTTACTTTAAAAAAGAAAACTCATATTAGAAGTTTGGGAACTCTTATGTGCTATTTATGCCTCTCTTGGAGATTCACATAAGCATAGTGAAGACTCTGAGACTTTCTGCAGCATGAAAATACATTAACCTAATTTGGCATTTATCAAACTTATTTGGACACAAACCAGTTTTTATTTTATTTTATTTTTTTTGGCGGGGGGAGGATGGTTATTTGCTTCCATGGTGGAAAGGAAAAAAAAAAAAGCTATTACCCCTCCACATGCTCACACATCCACACGATATGGAAAAAATATTTGAAACCTAGTCCGTGGAGCTAGGATGGGGCAGAGGTAGCAGCAGGCACTCCAGAGTCAGATGAACCCAGATGCAATGCTAATTCCACCAGCAGTGTAGCCTCAGGGATGATATTTTACCTTCCAGAAGTTTCCAAAGCTTTCCAAACCTTCCAAAGCTTTCACTTAGCTTTGCTGTAAGTGAAAACCGGACTTCTAGAGTGCTTGTGTGTGCATTAGATGAGTCGAGGAGTGCACAAAGGTATCTGGTAGGAAGTATTTCTTAAATGTGTAAACTATTTTTTAAATGTGACTCTCCCCACTCTCCCTTTGCTTTCTTCTTTGCAAAATCACAAGGGGAGGCATTTGAAAGCACACTGGTCAATTCTTGTAATGCTTATAAAACTTTAAATCAAATTATTTCACATAAGAGGCTATCTTAGAATATCATTCCATTACCTTGTCTGTATGTTTTCATAAATAAAGTCATCGAAAAAAAAAAAAAGGTAGGCTCACTTTCATCCATATGTATGTGAAGCAGAACCTAGTATTTCATATAGTTATCTGAAATTTAATATCAAGGAATTTACCTGTGTCAAATATTACTTTATTTAACTGAATGTGATATCGCTTGATATAGTCATAAAGTGCATTCCTATCAAAATACAGCTGTTATTAACATTACTAACAACTGCTTTACCCCAGTGAATTTTATTGAAACTATAACGATGGGCACTTTTGAAATAAGTGTCCCTAGCTAATTTGCAGAGGCCTATCTCCCAGAGAGAGTTCATATTATAATTCTAACAGGGTTTTCACACAAGGTAGAATGAGGAGTTTAAAATGCTTGAAAGAGAGTCATCTCGAGGTCACCAATAATTAAATAGGAGCTAAAGGAACGGAACAAGGAAAATGTGTAATCTTCCCTGGCTCTGAAATAAAAAAGCAGTTATCAGCAAGACAGTGCTTCTGCGGGGAAGCTGATCTCGATCTACAGTAGGATTCCTTTCAAACCAGGATGTCTATTTCAAAATGCCCATTAAAAGTCTATGATGGACTTTAATTATGAGAGGCAGCAGATAAGAGTCCAGTTCATTCCCTCCTGCTGTCGGGGTGGTTTAGAGCTGCCAATCATCGCCCCCTTCAATGAGGTCCAAGGTGCAGGTACCCCTTTCAAGAGTGTGGCTAGACTGTGAGAGAAGGGCTCTTAACCCACACCCTACACGTGGCACCTGCAAAGTACAATGAAGGGACCTCCTGCTAGGGCTACGACAATCTTCCCATTCCCTCAGGATGCGATAACCAAGGGAACCACATCCCTGCTTCTCAGTGCTCAGCCTTCTGAGGCTCATCTTCTCAACTCTGTTCACCTCCACGCTGTTTGTGGGCCTTAAGCTAATGGTGACAGGGGCCTGTTAGCTTAAGGAGTACCACATCAAATCACCGACTTGGTTCTTACACACACACACACACACACACACACACACATACACACAGAGTAAAGGACAGAGCAGCAGTAGTCCAGCTCAGTAGAAGCAGCACCAGCTCTACAGTAAGAAAGACCAGAGTTTGAATCCTGACTGCCTCACTTCCTGCTGTGTAGTCTTTGACAAGTTACTTAGCCTCTCTGTTTGTAACATGGAGACAAGATACCTACCACGTATCATACCTGTCACCTATGTTTAATATGAGGCCCCTAATTCATAATAGAATACCTAAGAATGTCATTCCCCAAAAAAAGCAGAGGCCCTGCAGTCAATGTTTGTCTGCCTCCATGTTGCCTATAAAACAACTCCCTCCACCCCGAGAGAGAAACTCGCTGGAGAGGCCAACTGAGAAAGAAAAATGTTAAATAATTCAGAAGCACTAACATCAAGTCTGATGTAGGTATAAAAATAGTTACAAAACACCACACTCCTCTTGTTTTCCTTACAGCAACCTTGGCTCCCTGGTAGAACAGAGGGAGGGAGGGTCTGACCCGAGGCTGGGCCTGGGCCTGTGGCAGGGACTGCGGCCCAGAGCCTCTCTGGGCTTCTATTTTGGCTCTTCTAATCACTCATCTTTGTATAAAGGTAAGGCAGATATTTGCTTATCACCTCTACGTTTTAAAACAGCCTTCTGACTTATTTTTAAACTGAAAGTATGCTCAGCTGGGCCATTTGAAACAGAGAGAATTCTTTATATCCTGTCTTCGAAAGGGGACAAACTGGTGAGCTTTCCAAGGATGCCAGGCCCAATCCCAAAGCTTCAGTTAAAAGGAGAAGGCCAGGAGGCTGTCCTAAACCCAGTCCCTCAAGGAGTCCCATGCCACTGGCCTGTGTCATCCAGAAAGACTATGCTGTCCCTAGAAGCACAAATTCTGGGAAGAGAACAGGAAGATTCTAACTGGAGAGGTAACACTGACTAAGCACCTACTATGTGCCAGGCACCCTGCCAGATCCTTTACCTGTATTATCTCCTGTAGCCCTCACAATAAATCCCAAAGCAGTTGCAACCCCCACCCCTGCCGTCGTACAGATGAGGAAACCGAGACCCAGGGAAGTGAAGACCTTTCCTACCGCAAAGTTCCACTGAAGAGTCAGGGCTAAAACTAAGATGGTCTGACTTGCAGCCTGTGCTCCCTCCCCCATACCATCCACAAGAACAGAGCATGTGGTTTGAAAGGGTCCTCATGAAATATTCAACTGCATTTGTAGCTCCTGTCTTGTTCAAGCCAGATCTGAATGCTTACTCAGTGCTTTTTTTTTTTTTTTTTTTTTCAGGGAAACTGCATGGGTACAAACTTCCAATTTATACTTAACAAGATGGGGGAACAGGGGTCATTCTTGGCCTGCTCCAGAACAAGGGGGCAGGTCTATGCACTGCTGGAGCAGCAAGCACAGGGAGGGTTAACCATGAGGCCAGAACCAAATCTCCTATTTCCAGAAGCTGAGGATTTAGAAGAGTCCCTTTGGTTGATTTTTATAGGAGAGACGAAGGAGGGACCAGCCAGTGAGAGGAGGCCTGTAAGGGTAGAGGAAGTAGGAGGAATAATAATAATCATCACAATACTTCTTGTCCTTTTGGAAAATATGTTCTCATCCTTCAAGTCTGACCTCAAATGCTTCCCACTTTTTGAAGCTTCCCTGCCTCCCCAACTAACCTGGGTGAGAGGGTTCTTTCTCAGATGTGTCTGTCTACTTTGTGCCAGGCTTCTTGGTAGAAGCTTGATTAATCCTGTCTCATTTCATTCTTACAGTAGGTATTGCTGCCACACATTAAAGAAAATGGAACTAAGACCAAGAGTTTAGTTTGTCTGCCAAAAGTCATACAAGCTAGTCCAGTGGCTTCTAACCAGGGACGGACAATCTTGGCAAGTCTTTGCTCAGTGAACTTTTGGCAATATCTGTCAACATTTTTGGTTGTCACAACTGGTGGGGGAGGGGCTGGAATCTAGTGGATAGAGGCCAGGGACGCTGCTCAACATTCCTGATTCACAGAACACCCCCTACAACAAAGAATTATCTGGTCATTTGTGGCAAAGTTGGCCAGGTACAGTGGCTCACACCTATAATGCCAGCACTTTGGGAAGGCTAAGACAGGAGAAACACTTAAACTCATGAGTTCGAGACCAGTCTGGACAACATGGCAAAACCTCGTCTCTACAAAACAAAACAAAACAAAAATTAGCCAGGTATGATGGTTGGATGCCTGTAGTACCAGCTCTTATACTTGGGGGGGTGAGGTGGGAGAATCATTTAAGCTCATGAGAATCAATTATGCCCAGGAGGTCAAGGCTGCAGTGAGCCCTAATCACATCACTGCACTCCAGCCTGGGAAACAGAACAAGACCCTATCTCCAAAAAAAAAAGGCCGGGCACGGTGGCTCACACCTGTAATCCCAGCACTTTGGGAGGCTGAGGTGGGCAGATCATCAGGTCAGGAGATCAAGACCATCCTGGCTAACATGGTGAAATCCCGTCTCTACTAAAAATACATAAAATTAGCCAGGCGTGGTGGCGGGTGCCTGTAGTCCCAGTTACTCTGGAGGCTGAGGCAGGAGAATGGTGTGAACCTGGTAGGCAGAGCTTGCAGCGAGCCAAGATCATGCCACTGCACTCCAGTCTGGGAGATAGAATGAGACTCTGTCTCAAAAAAAAAAAAAAAAAAAATCCAGGGTGCCAAAGTTGAGAAAGCCTGGTCTAGTTGTGGCTCAGCCCAGATTTAAACTGAGGTCAGTCTGACTCTTCAACTGATAATGTCTTAATAGTACCTTTAGGCTGGGCGCGGTGGCTCAAGCCTGTAATCCCAGCACTTTGGGAGGCCGAGGCGGGTGGATCACGAGGTCAGGAGATCGAGACCATCCTGGCTAACATGGTGAAACCCCGTCTCTACTAAAAATACAAAAAACTAGCCGGGCGAGGTGGCGGGCGCCTGTAGTCCCAGCTACTCGGAGGCTGAGGCAGGAGAATGGCGTGAACCTGGGAGGCGGAGCTTGCAGTGAGCCGAGATCGCGCCACTGCACTCCAGCCTGGGTGACACAGCGCGAGACTCCGTCTCAAAAAAAAAAAAAAAAAAAAAAATAGTACCTTTAACTGTATCCTAAGTGCCTTGAGATCTGAGTGGCATACCCTCCTGCTTTTCTGTCTTGAATCACATCTACTCCAGTTCACTCAGCGAGCCCTTACTGATTGGATTAATTGACATACCTAATAACGGTGCTAAGGATCAAGGTGAGGAGTCCACCAAAGGACCCAGCCATTCTGTAACTGAACCGTTCAAGAGGACATTGAGTCTAATCTCCCACTCCCTGCAGGAAGCTTCTCAATAGACTTGACAGCGCTGCTTACCCTCCTCCAGTGACAGGGAGCTCACTCCCTTCACAAGCTGTCCAATTGGGATGTTCTGGCTGATGCTGAACTAAAGCCAGCTCTCCCCACATCCCTGGCCCATCTCAGTGTCTGGAGCCTTCGGGGAAAGACTGCTGTTTAGCTACTAAGAGACTAGCCCTAAACTCTTGGCCATGTTCTCCTGAGTCCCAGAAAGGTGAAGTAGAAGAATACAGACTTAGAGCCAGACTGATCCAAATTCAAATCCTGGCAACACTATTCATATAGTCAGTGATGAAGCATAAAAAGACTGTTGGCAGAGTTGCTGTGTTCAGCACACAGTAGGTGCCTCTTAGCACACAGTAGGGGCACAAATGGCCTATCTATCTCAGGTGGCAGGATCTGCTCACATGGACCTGGCTCCCGCCCCTCTGGTATAAGCTATGTGACATCTCTTTGGTCTCTGCCTGCCTGCCTGCCTCTAGGGTCCACTTCTGAAGAAATGAATTCAATTCCATGATTTTTGAGGGGAAAGAACAGTGAGACATGTGACGACAACAGATCAAGAAATAACAACCATAAAAGTGAACAAGCCAACACTTTAACTTAAAAAGTTCTAGGAATGTGCTATAAATTATAGGTGTGTGCCCACACACCTGTGCACAAACACATGCCGAAATGTGGGGGTCTTTTAGAAACCTACTTTGATGCCTCAAGACCATCACCCACACTTTGGTCTAGAATGAATTTCCTCACACTATTTCCCACCTTCAGGGGTAGGCTATGAAGGAGTATCTCCTTCCAAAATTAATTCTTGATACAAGGCTTTGGTCATCAGTGCAGGCAGATGTGAGAAGAGGATAAACATCTTCTATTAAAAATGTTAGCTAACAAGTTCAGACGTCAAAAGATGGTGTGTATCTTGTTCCTGCCACCAGGTTTAAGATATTCAAGTTCCCCATCCCCTCCATGGCTCATGAACTTACAACCAGCACCTCCTGGAGAGCAACATTTGCTTTAAGGCCAGGTGGATTTCTGTAGGGACCCTGGCTCCCTGACTCACTGGTGGAGTGACCTCAGGCAAGATGTCTAAAGTCTTTGAGTCCCTGTGGCCCCTCTGGAAAATGAGGACTAACAAGACCTTACTCAGCTCCATGTGAATAAAGGAGACAATGTAGGCCAAATGCCTCACACAATTCAACAAAGAGGATCCCGTGACCATCCAGGTGAGAGAAGATCGGGGTGAACCCAGGTGGTAGCAGTGGAGAGCATGAAGAGTGGTCCGCTGTGAGGTTATGTCTGGAAAGCAAAGCCAATATGATTTCCTGACAGTTCAGCTATAAGGTATGAAAACAAAAACAGGAGTCAAAGATGACTCCAAAATTTGGGGCCTATGAACCAGAAGAATGGAGTTACCATCAGCTGAGCTGGGGAGGATTGCCAGTAAAGCAGGTCTTTCAGGGAAGATGAGTTTTGGATGTGTTAGGTGTGAGACGCATATGAGATTATTCAAATAAAAATATCAAGGAGGCAGTTGGATATATGAATCTAGAGTTTGATAGACACAGTATTGGTACCTTTCTTTCCCCTTTTCCTCTCTCCTTGAAAATTGCAGATACCTTCACAGATCCAGGAAGCAAGATACGGTCTAGATCAATCTTAATGACCTAATGACCATCTACTCCAGTGTGATGCAGTTCACATGAATAGCACACACGAACCAGGAGCTGAAGTGGCAGAGGGGACTGTCTGCTCAGGGCTTCTCCAGTACCACCTTTGTATCCTGGTGACACGAAATGGGAATGATGAAACTCCCTACACAACACAAGAATGATGAAAACTTCCCTGGCCAAACTGCTACCAGACTAGAGGGAACTTGGTCTGGGTTCCATGCTTCCACAGGCCCATCATGGATCAGCACATTGTCAGAAGCTTTAAAAAGCTGCATTATCTTTGACCTAGAAATTTCAAGTAAAGATATTGGACTGAAGAAAATAAACAGACAAATACATGAAAATGTTGATCTCAGCATTATTTATGGTGGTGAGAAATGGAAAACAACAGTAGAAAATTAGTTAAATAAATAATGGTGTATCCTTATGATGGAATACTACATAGCTATGAAACATCACGTTGGAGGAAAAACTTCATGGAATGGGGAAATGATCGCGATAGATTAAGGTTGCAAAACAATGTGCGTAATGTGCTCCAAATTATGGTGGGAGAGGGTAGTGATGAGAATTAGGATTTTACATAGAAACTATAACAGAAAGAAAACCAAAAGGTTAGGAGAAGCTACCTTTCCATGGCAGGATTATGGGTTATTTTTTCTTGTTCTCTGTGTTATCTTAGGTTTCCTAAATTTTCCCTTGTTTACATGCATTATTGTCATAATCAGAGGAAAACCACATTAAACAAAAACATAATAAATGTTATAAAATTTTCGAAGTAATACTTATCCTAGTAATAAAAATCACTGCCTATTCCACAATGTGCCATGAGGCTTAATGCGCTTGAAGATATAAAAGAAGCCTGAAGAGTACAACATAATACCTGGAACTGGAATCTTTCCACGGCATGATGATAATGGCCACTATTTACTCTGTCTGCTTCACACTACAATTGCCTCCACTGAGGCTACAACAATACTGACAAACAGTTGCACAAAACTGACAGATTCCATTCACTCAATGAAGCAGAAGCAGGAAGGAAGACCAAAGTCTTAGAGCTCTGCTAAGCCAAGTGTGGCCTTAGACTGGTGGCATCAACATCTCCTGGAAGCTTGTCAGAAATGCAGGAGCTCAGGCCCATGCTCCCCAACCACTGAATTAGAACTTGCATTTTAATAAGTCCTCAGGTGGTGCCTATGCACATTAAATGTTAAAAGCCCTCTCCAAAATACAACACATTTCCCCAGTTTGAGGTGAGTTTGAGAAGATCTCAAGAAAAAATCAGATCGCTTAGTACTTCTCAACCAAAAATCTATTGTCTAAGAGATGCAAAATCACCAAATCATGCAGAAGTGAAGAGCCTCCAGGCCTTTGGGTCATGCTAAGTCTCTGACACTAACCCTAGAAAGCTACTATCATCTGATAAGCATTTTATAGGATGTGGGCAGAAATCGAGCATTCCCTCTTCCACCTGAAGAATCCTGAGGCCTTGCCAGCTTGGTGGAGGGTTGTGCATGAATGGTTAATGGAGCACAGCCCAGAAGTGAACAGAAAAGAAACAAAAGTAGGTCAAAGGATTATCATGACATCTCCAGGCAAGGGCCAGGCCTTTCCCAGCACTCAGAAGGCAGCTGTGTCGGAATGAGAAGAGGACAGGCTGAGTAAGGCCACTTTTCTGACCCAAATGCCCCAGTTTGCCAAAAAGGAGGGCAGGGGTGGGAAAGAAGCCTTGATTACCATATCTGTGGTCCCATGGCTCAAACAAATTAGGTCACTCACCTCATACATAAATTACTCAATATAAGATCCCTTTATGCTGCTTTGAAAATGGAGGAAACTAACATTTAGTAAGGCTCTATTCGATGCAGCATTTCTCAGCCCTGCTGTACCTTAGAATCACCTGGGCAGCTTTACAGAGTTCTGATGACTAGGTCCCACCTGGCACAGTTGTCGAGCAATCCATGGTGGGGGCATGGTGCTGGTCTTTGGTAAAAAGCACCTAGGTGATTCTAATGCACAGTCGGGGTCAAGTAACTCTAAATCTAGTGCCTGACAGCAGCTCAGAGAAACAGGCAGAATATCATTCTCATTTTTAACATGATCAAGCTGGTGCAAGGTCGCAAAGAAACAGAGCTGGAATTTGAGCCAGGATCTGCTGTCTAAATCTAGAGCCCTTTGGTTTTTCTATGTCTACAGGCAACTTTATTTTCAGGGGGCAAGGAAGCTAGGGGTCCTCTCAGAGTCTGACCTGAAATAACCTGCAACAGACTCCTATAGACCCTGCCATCCACATCCTTCCCCCTCCCGCCTCCTCCCCATTAAACACCTGCACCCACCACTGGACTGCGTTGACAGGATCCAGAAGCAGGAGCCAGCGGACCAGCAGCTGAGCGATGGGGAGATAGTGGGGAAAAGAGCAATGCCAGGAGCTACCATTCACATAGACACCGATTATCAGGCGCTACCCAAGCTACTTCAACAACCCTTGGAGGTAGACACTTCTATTTTCTATTTTCTAACTGAAAAAATGATGGAAGCTCAGAGAATCTAAGGAACTTGCTTGAATGCATACAGCCAGTAGGTGGCAAAGCAGAAAATTCAACCCAAAACCTGTTGGCATTTTTTCACTGTCTTATATGGCCTTAGGAAGCATTTTACTTAACTGCAATATATGGGAGAACCATCAGTAGCAGAGAAAAAGGAAGCAGTGACTTAGTGGTACCTCAATAAATTACTTCTAAAGCTTTGGAAATAATGATGCTGATTCAAGGATGGCAAGGACTCACAACACTGTCACAAAGATTCTTGCATGATAATCCTAGCAACAACCCTGCCAAAGACTGATTATTATCCCAATGTTATGGACAAGGAAACTATGGCACACAGACATTAAGTAATTTGCCCAAGGTCCCACAGATAGAAAGTGAGAGAACTGGAGGTTGTAGCTGATGACAAATTTAGTGCCTCTTTCAAGCTGCCAAGAGGTGAAATTTGGGAGGAGACATTGTTTCAAGGTGGCAAAAAGTGAGCTGAACCACTAGTGAGCAGTTTACATTCCTCCTGGAATGTGGCTTGGCTGCTGTCACTTAGCAATGTAGGACTACTTTTTAGTTAGGCATATTTGTTTTAATCATTCAACCTGAAAAAAAAAAAAAAAGGGCTGGGAAATGTTGAGGGGTTAATGGCATCACAATGAAGGGCAGCCCAGGGAAACCAATAAGCAAAATACAACGAGCCAGGTGGGAACAGAACTTCCAAACCTGTACCAGAGAGAGCACAAGACTCAGAGTCTGTCAGACATCTGTCCAGGTCCCAGCTCTGTCCAGGTCCCCTTATGGCAGGGGTCATGTTGAGTAACCACATGATGTCTCCTCTCCCTCTTCGGGAGAGTGATGATCCTACAATCTCAAGAGAGCGGTACAAGCACTGAAGGAGTGTACATTCTAGAGGGTGCTGCACCCCAGGCATGGAAGACATTTACGTTTCCTCATGTGCCAGATGTCCCACTGACGTGAACACAATCCACACAGCCATGAGATATGAGATAGGTTCTATTGCTTCCCTATTCATAGATGAGGACACTGAGGCACAGAAGGGTCTCCCAAGGTCCCATGGCAAGGAGGTGATGATAGTTCAGGGCCTGAACCTAGTTCTTTCCATCTGTGAAGTTGATGTCTTTTGCAATACCCCATGCTGCTCAGTCAGAATCACCTACTACATGTGGAAATGTACTTAAATGGCCATAAACAGGAATTAAAGTTTAACATTAGAAAGAACATCTAGGCCTTGAAAGCAGACAAAGTCTAGAATAGATAAGCCAGAAGTTCCAAACATGCTAGAAAAAAACAGATTTGGAGCAGCTAGGAGTCTCTAAGGCATTCTATAGCAGAAAGAGCACAGGGACACACAGTTGCCAATTCTCTTAGGTTAGTTCAGTTAATAAATTAAATAAATAAATAAAACACAAAACTTAATAAAGAAAAAAGTCAAAACAATCTTCCCCAAACCATCAAAAATTCTATTAATTCATAAGTTACTACTCAGTACTTTATTTCTCTAGTCCTGCTTAAACAAATATCTACTTTTAAAAATACTTTTGGGGGTTAGCAGTATAGCACTTAGTATTTTTTAAAACATAATTTTTATCATGGCATTTTCCCTTGTCACAAAACACATTTTCAAAACAACACATAATCTTTGAATAATATTCTGCTGTTAGGCTCGGCCACACTTGACTTATTCCATCCAATTGTTTACCTTTTTCCCCACTTTTATAAATAACACTGCAATGAACATTTTTATTCTTAAATCTTCTCTGCCCATCTCTGATTATTTTCTTTGGCTAGATTCCTAGAATCAGAATACTGGACTAAAGGGAATAAGTGTTCCGAAGTCTACTGACAGTTATTGCCAAATTGCTTTCCTAAAAGGGTATATTAATTTGCATTTCCACCAGCAGCAAAGGAGAGTACCTGTCTCCCAGCACCCTCTCCAGGATCCAACACTGCCTTAAAAATAATCTTAGCTAATAAGACAAGTGAAAAATAGCAGCATGAATCAGCATAGAGCATTCAAATAGTCTGCCGATAGTCGTACATCATTTAAATAGTCATCTACCTGTAGTCATACATTCAGTACGTGGCACACCCAGGATTTGAATTCAGTCCTTTAGCTCCAGAAGCTGGGTCCCTAACCATTAGCCCAAAGATCTTTACCAGAACTTGAGTTACTCAGTAGTTGCCATGTGTCAGTTATTGTTTTAGGAAATTTTACATTGGAGTTCATAATGGCAAGGATCTTTGCATTTTTTAAAGTTCCAGCCTTAATCGAATGTCTCGCGATGATAGAAATGTTCTGTAACTGCACCATCCAGTATGGCAACCACTAACTACATGTGGCTCTTGAGCACTTGAAATCTGGCTCATGCAAGCAAGGAAATAAATGATTAGCTTTGTTTCATTTTAATTAAATTTAGTTTAAAATGTGACTAGTGACTCCTATACTGCATAGAATAGCTCTAGATTATCTAGTGTGTTTCTCAATAAATATGATAAAGTAAAAAACTCATGCGGTCCTCTAATTCCACCTACTTCTACCATATTTCTTTCAAGGCAAGAGCTGCCCTCTTCCTCCCTCATCTATGTGTGTCCATTTGTTTTCTCAAATGCAAGGTTAATGCTATTTATCTGTCATGTGGGATGATGTGAGGATCAGCTAATTAATGTTTGCAAAGAGCTGCATTGCTGACTGGTTCTCAGAATAATTGCACGTTAATAAAACGTTTAAACGATCAGTTCTCATCCAGAGGCCAAAGCAGAGCTGGATTTGTTTAGTAAAAAACTGGTTTCTCTGACTCACCCTGAACTGGATCCTTTCACTGTGGACCTCATCAATACAAGCCCTTCGCATTTAAAAGGTTCTATCAAACAGAAGACACTGAAATCTACCTTCACAATAGTTTTGATGTCACAGTTTGATGAGTAAATTAATAATACAAACAAGATTGGGGAGGGTGGATATTTAACCAACTTGAACAAATTGCTTTTAAGCTCTTAAGCACTTTAATTGCTTACATGATAATGATGCAAATTTTTACATGTCTTGATCCACTCTCAAAGTAGGCCCAGAAAAAGGACCTCTAAAGGGAAAATGCTTTGCTAAGTTATCAATTTTAATTATGTGGCATTCTTGAAAGTTACAAAGTTGCCATTCTAGGAGAAATAAGGATTTAGGAGACAGAGAGGCCTATCATCAAATGCTAGTTCTAGTTGTGTGACCCTGGGCTCAGCCTTACTGAGCTTGTTTTTCTGATACACAGAAAACACTGAGTATGTGTTCGTTTTGTTCTTGCCTCATTTTCCATCTCCTATACGACTACAGGATGAGAGGACTGACTCTGCTCTCTGCACTTTATTTCCACTGTCTGCGGAAATAAAGATTATTCCCCAAATCTAAAATGAAAGAATGGACACTTTATAGTGCCATTCTACAAATATAAGCAACTCCTCTTGACATCCAGGGATCATGATTATTACTTTTTGAAATAATGTCAGAGCAGCAGATAGCTTGAAATCTTGCTACTCCATGTGTGGACCATGGACCAGGAGCATGGCAGCACCTGGGAGCTGGCGAGAAATGCAGATTCTTGGGCCCCTCCCCAGACCAACTGAAGCAGAATCTGCATCTTAACAAGATTCCAAAACTAGGGGTGTGCACCTTAGAGTTTGAGATTGCACTAACTTAACAAAACATGGAAACCACTCGCTTCTCCCAACCCAAATTTATAGTGAGGAAAAGTGGCATCAGGAATTGGCAAGGTTTACCCAAAGCCATAAATGTACTAACTGCAACCCTTTTGTTTGACTTTCAAGGGGTGCAAGACCAGCCTTTCAGAAATCAACACTCATCCCACAGCGAGAAAAACGACTTTCAAAGAAAAACATTCTTAAAACCTAATGTTCTTCTTAAGGATTTTAATGATTAACCAATTGCCTCTGATACCCTTTTGCACTATTGGGTGAGGCTACAGTGCTGCCATTGTGTAAAGCGAGTGCAGAACACACAGGAAAATGAACTGGGGTGCTGACCACTGCTCTGGAGATCCCATATGGCCTGTTTTCCTTTCTGTTTTCCAAATGAAAGCAAAGCTCTGATTTGATGTTCAGAACATGACAAAGAATAGAAACCTCCCTTCACCTTCCCTAGTGAAACTAGAGTGGCATAAGTATCAAAGCGGCATCTAAACTGTTGTCTGAAGTCAGAGTCAACCAACAGAGCGGGCTCCCTCTGTGGTGACCACACTGTGAAACAATCCTGAGGTGACCTGTCTACCTGATCTAAAGGAACTCCTCATGTCTCCTGCTGAGCATGGGGGCACCTTGGAAATGGGAGGACCGGACTTCCCCCACTGGTTCCACTGAATTCTTTGTTAAATGACTAGCTATCTAACTACAGGGAATGCATCTTTTCTGGGTCGCAGAAATCCCACACATGAGGAGGGGGACTGGCAAAAGCACCCTCTGATTGGATTGAACCATGCAAGGAGGGGACAAGATGCCTAACAATTTCCACTTTCAAAATAGCATGTAGACATGTTGTTTGATTGATTGATTGTGCCCTGGGACTGTGAAGGGAGACTCCCTCGGGTTGACTTTTCCCAGTAAAATGCCATACAGCAGGTGGAGATAAGCTGTGGGGTAGAGTCTCAACTGTTTGCTTTGTAAGATCTCCCAGGCCAGTTTAAGGCCTCTGAACCAAAGGGAAGGAAAAAGGTGGGAGGGGGAAATCCACAGCCTCAGCAAATGCTGAAGACACACACTCTTCTCGGAGGAACTGTTTGTCATTCACCATGGAGCCAGCCCCACCTACAATGCTGAGGAACATATTTACATATTTCAACTCCATTGCTGGCTGAAGCACTCCAGAAAGTGATGATTCCAAGAGCCAGGGAAGAAAAATGTTCTTGGAAAAAGAATTTGTGTATCAGTTCAGCAGAACAGCTCAAAATTATGCAAATTCCCTGCTGGAAGTTTGACTGTCACCCCTGCCTTCTTCTACCACCTGGGCTCCCAAGCCTGTAAGGGACTGCAAAGTAAATAGCCATATACTGGTTAAAAAGATGAAGGAGACATCACGGTTTACCTAACTGCTTTTCATGTGTGACAGAAGCTTTAGTATGGTATCTGCCTTTAACCCTGAAATGCTACTTTCTAGGAATTTATCTTAAGGAAATACTAAAACTTCACAGTATCTACAAGGATGGTTACTACAGTCTTATTATAATAAAAAATGAAAAATAAACACAAAGTCAAAAAATTAGGTACTCATTAAATTATATCTGCCATACTATAACATTGGGGGTCTGTGTAGCATTACAAATATCACCATAGGAGGAAAAGTTAGAGCATGAAAAGATTTGCATACTTTATCATTAGATGAAAATAAGCATTCAAAACATTATACTCATCATTTTTTCTACATTCATAAAGTCACAAGGTACAACCCAAAATGTTGGGTGTAACATTTTGGCTTTGCTTTTCTGTGTAATGCCTGAATTTGCTGCAGTGAGCACATATTACTTTGGTCATTAGAATAAAGACTGTAAAAGAAAAAAAAAGTAATAAATATATAACCCAGGGAGCAATTGGCACACATATTTACATTGTTTCATTAGACATTTTCCTTATAGAGAACATTCAGGGATCTGTGTTTGCTTGGCTCCCTGAGAACTGGGGCATGTTACTTTCAAAGTGGCCCCCACAGCCCATATGTCAGTGCAAAGCAAAGATGGAGTGATTCAGCTTTCAGTTACAATAAAAGCCAAGCTGATAGACCATGTAAGAAGGCAGGTAAAAATCAGCCCCTTAAATCTAGAATTGACATTGATTTACCCTGCTAGGTTCTTGGAATCAAATCTGCAAGGAGGTGATTTAAATCCTATTGTTCTTTTGTTTAACTTTTTAGATTAACGGATGTGGGAGAAGGTACTGGGACAGGAACTACAGAAGGTTTGGGCTGGGGCTGTGTAGCTATTTGTTAGACCAGGACAGGGGCTAAGTACCCAGGTGGAGACTTGCACCACTGGTGCTTATCAAATCTCATTTTCCTTCAATCTCTAGCACAATTAGAGTGTGAGTTGGCATCTTAAATTGAGTCTCTGGCTTATGTTGCCCAACAATCTTTAATTCCTAATCACCTTCTTTTCCCTTATTTGTAACTTTTGATTTGGAAATATTGGGTTATGTGACATGCCAATCTGCATGAGGATGCAACTCTGTCAGAGAAAGGGACTCCATGAAGCACAAATTCTAACAAAACTGGAAATGACTTTCCTAAGAAAAGAAAAGATATTTTCATTTCAAGCATTTGAAGCTGGTTTTAAATAGGCTGGATGCAAGGTTAGTGGTTCTTTTGGGGCTGTTGATTTCTCTGCCCAGTTCCCACCCAACAAATGCAGGATGTTTCCTGGAAAGGGATAAGGAGGTAGAAGGGTACAATCATCTGTGAAGGCACCACAGTATGCCAGAGGCCTTAGCGATGTTAATACTGACAATGTTGCAAACTAAACAATATTGTGCCATTTTACAGGGGAGAGGACTGAAGCTCCAAAGACAATTTGCCTAAGGTCACAGAGCCATGATTCCAACCCAATAGTTAAGGGATTAAAGTCACATCCTATCATTTTACTCCCACAAAACCACCAAAGATTGAGGCGACTATACCAAATAGAATCAAATTCTATTGGAGGACAGTCCGTGGGAACCCACTACTCTAATACCTAGCCTTCTAGCTCATATTCTAGGCCACTCCACTCACTACAGAACTATCCTTTGATGGTTCTTGTTCAGACCAAGCACTAGTTCTGCCCCTTGGGGTTCGCACTGGTCAAGGTCGGTCTACTAGGGTGACTGATCGGCTTACTGCACCACTTTACCTCCACCCCCAAACAGAGGCCTTGATGAGAACAGGATGCGAGCAGAGGAATAATCCAAGAACTCTTTCTAGAAAACCGAAGCTCTCCGTCCCCGATCCCTTCCCCGATTCCCCACCACAGAAGATGGCAATTCCACAAGCCCTCCGCAACCTGCCCTCCCCTCAGTTCAAGACACATGCTGGGAATAAAAGCTTCCCCGAATTACTTCCCTAAAAGCACACGAACATCTATGCCCTAAGTCCTGGCTGAATCTCTTGAGGACTTTCAGTTCCCCAAACATTTCCAAGGACCTACTGCACGCAAGGTGCCGCTAAGGGAGACACCCGTTCACTCTAGGCAATCAGCTCCAACAGGTCCAGTTCCACTAAGTGTAAGGGTTTCCAGACAACACCCTCACCAGAGAAAACGGATTCTTCCTCAGCATTCCCTTAGAACACCTGGAAAGGGAAAACCCGTTTTTTGCGCTATGTGTGCCTCTGATGCAAATCTCTCTGCTCCCCAACACACAAACACACACACACACACACACAAATGCACACACACACAGGCGCGCAGAAAACTAGTTCCCACTGTCACCACCAGTGAAAACACCCCTCGTAATTTTGACGAGAAGGGCTCCCGCTGAAAGCCGAAGCGCAGAGGGCCCAGAGCGCGCTGTGAGTGCGGAGGAACGCGGCCGGACGGGGGAGGGGAGAAAGGCGCGGCCGGGACTCAACACTGTGCCGCGCGGCGCTTGCGGCTGGAACCTGGCCTGGAATGCTGTAGTCTCGGCTCCAGTTTCCCGCCCAGGCCCCGCCCACACGGCCGCCCTGCTGGTTCGCACCGCTGCTCCGGCCACCGAGGAGCCCAAAGTTGGTGGTGTCCCGCGGACTCCGGCGCAGAGCGCGAGGGAGTCGCGGCCGACTCCGGTACCCCGAAGACAACTGGAGGCCGGCGGGGAAGGCGGGTCACGAGGGGCCGGGGCGAGGGAGTGGGGATGCGCGGGCCCTGCGCGCCGGCAAACAGGTTGCGGCGGAGTCCCGTCCCCTCCCCCCTCTGCCGTCCCCGCGGCGACCCGATTCCCGCCCTGTCCGGGGAGCGAACCCAGCCGCCTCCGGGGCGCCCTTCTTCTTCCTGGATTCCCGCGGCTAGACCAGAGCCCCTCTGGCAGCCGGGTTAAAGGCTCCTTCAGCAAGGTCAAGGCGCGGCCGGCTGGCACCTGGGGATTTTTTTCCAGTCGAGCACTGGCTTTGCAATCGCATTGTTAAGGTTCATGGCAGCGGCAGGAAATCCGAAGGGCCCCACAGGTCTGCGCGAGGGAGGATTTATTTTACAGCACGGAACAGATTCAGACAGATCGGGGATTTCAGTGGGAGGGGACAAGAGGTTTCAGGACGCTGGAATGTGGCAAAAACAAAACACTCCCCACCCATGCACACCACCATCTCCTGACTGCGGGCTAGGGGGAAGGGAGGAGTTCAGGGCCAATGTGTCCCAGACTTCAGCGTTCCCCACGGCTCTGTCAGGGCTGGGGTGGCTTATCCCTCTACAGACGAAAATTAAGATTTAAAAGCACACTCTTACGGTGGTTTCTCTATCAAAGCCTATCAACGTGATACACAAGCTGCGGCGCTGGAGGGAAGCGGCGAGACGGGGAGAATAAACGCAACAGAAGCAAACTGCTGTCTGCAGAGGGGAGAGGCGAGGGGACTGAAGCCATACCCGGCCCCAGCCCCATCCCGTCCCCATCAGCGCCGGGCTAGCCCAGGAAACCAGGAATAGGTGTAGGTAAGGGTAGCAGCCCGGCGGAGCCAGCGTTCTACTCCCTCTAACCCCTCGCCAGCTTGGGCCTGGATGGCTGGGCTGCCTGGGAATCTCCAAGGGGGACCAGGCACCGCGGGCAGGTTTCTAAACACGCGAAGGGCACAGGGTGTGAAAGACGAGGAGGGGCGCCCAGGAAGGGCGGAAAAGAGGGGTTTTGGGGCTCCCCAGGACACCAAGTCAGTTTCTGAAAACGGCGTTCCCTGGAAGGCCTTCCAACACCTCCGAGAGAAGACTTAGAGCTCTGAAGACTCAACGAAACCTGAGTTCTGACTGACTCCTCCTCTGCGATCAATTCCGGATGCCCCCACCGAGTCCTTGCCTCGGTAACCGGTTCTTTGGGGACAGCAGCATCAGCACCCTACGCCCATCGCACAAGTGGGCGCCGTGGTGCGAGGCGTATCCTAGCTACCCGGGCCAGGGTGGGGGCGCCCCGGTACTTACACTCCCCAAGCAGGCAAACTTTAAGGCTTGTCTTTCGAGAACCGGGTGCTCGCATCACAGTTCCGGGTAATCACCGAGCAGCTTATGTAATTGCCCGCGATGCCGTTCGGCAGATCTCTCTCCTTACGCGTCCTGAGAGCTTAGTACATGGGCACCCTCTTCCCCCCACCCCCCACCCCGGCGATCGGAATCCCGAGCGTGCCCCACTGCCACCTTCTACAAAGCAGCAGGGTGATCTCGTGTGCTAGTCAAACACCAAGCCAGCATGAAGGTTCCGGCAAAACCCTGGCTGCCTCCCTGCGCCCCTTTCAGTGCGTTGATGGTTTACGGATAACTGCATCTCTATAAACCCTCTCTCCAGGGTTAGGGGGTAGGAGGGAGTTAGAGATAGGGTGGGGGGTTGGCGCGGTACTGTTGAGGGCTCCTCACCCAAATGAACAGTAATGCACTTATCCACATGGACGCGGGTGCATAAATCGCCTTAACGTTTTGCCCTGAAAGGGGAGCCAATTTCCAAAGTTAAGCATCACGCAGTTGAATTTCCAGTACTTTCCAACCTCGCCTAGGCGGGGGCAGGCAAAGAAGGGGCGGGCAGCAGGCAGCTAACTCGCCCGACCACCCTGCCAAGAAGGACTCACTAGTTGAACCCCCTGCCCTTCACCCAAGTAGTTGGTTATGTATTCCTCTGTTGGCGTGTGTGTACACACACACACACACACACACACACACACGCCACCCCACTACTTTCCCGTCTGCTCCTCCAATGTGACGACCGCATTTAAAAATGGCAATTAAAATGACTAAGGAGCTCGGTGATCACATTTCAACCCTGGGCACATTTCCCGAAGCTGGGGGTGAGAGTAGTCACACAGTCACACTCACACCCGGGAGCCCTCCAAGCGTCCATCCGGCGGCTGCAGCCTCAATTGGCTCCGAGACGAACGTCAATACCGCAGCCGGGCGTCCGGTGAGGAGACGCGGGCGACCCACGGGTTGCAGAGGGCGAGGAGCTCGGGTCGCATCTCCGGGTTGAGCTCCAACCACCGCCCGTGCGGGGCTGCTGCAGCCAGCACTTGCCCCGCAGGGCAGGCTGCAGCCGCTGAAGCCCGGCGCTGCCTCGCGGGCTCCTCCAGCGCCCGCCTGGAGCCTGGGGCGGGCTGGTCTGCAGAGGGGCTGCAGGCGACGGGGCTGGGGCGGGGAAGGAGAGCGGGGAGAGGCAGACGAACCTGGGGCGCGCCGCCTCCCTCCCACCCGCCTCCCACCTCCCTGCCCTCCCCCAGCCCTTGCTCCCAGGCTCCAGTCCGCGGCGGGCTCCGGGGGCTGCGGCGGCTCGGGGCTCCAGACCAGCTTGCCCCTCGACCACCCGCGCCCTAGCCTCCCTCCTCTCGGGCCAGGGGAGCAGGCAAACATCTCCCGGAGCCCTCGGCAGCCGGGTGAGCTACCCGAACCCTGCCCGGGCCAGCAGTGCAGAGGACGACGGAGCTGGCGAGGCGTCGCCGCGGTCCCCAAGGCGCTTTTCCGTAGAGCGGATCACGCCGCCTTACCGTGGCTGCAGGCTGCTACCGCCGGGGAAGCCGGGAGGAGGGCGGCAGGGAGGCAAGGCGCCGCGCCGGTGGCTCCTCTCTCTCTCGGCGGCGCGGCTCCACTGCTCCGCGAGCCGGAGCGGGGCGCCCAGGAAGGAGCAGGTCCGGGCTCTGCACTCAGCTCCAGCGAGACCAACAATAGCTCCCGCGGGGAGCGGAGCCCCAGCAAGCCTCCAGCCGCGCGCGCACGCCCGGCTCCCGCTCCCGGCCGCTCCCGGCCGGCGTCCCTGCCAGCACTGCTGCCCCACATGAAACAGCTGCAATCCCGAGGCTTCTGGGGGGTTGGGGCGGGTGTGTGCGCGCGCGTGTGTGAGTGTGTGTGTGTGTTTAATAGCTTCCCTTCTCTTCTTCCCCTCCCTGCCTGCTCGCCTGCCTGCCTGCCTCCGTCCCCCACCCTCGCTCTCTTACACACAGAAAGAGAGGGCGAGCGAGAGAGAGAGACACACACACACGCACACGCACACGCAGGTTACATGAATGGGAGGCGGGAGCCAATCCTATGAGGCCGGCAAGCAGCGCGGCGCACGGGCGCTGTGAGCAGGGCTGCCCTCCGGCGCCGGGGGGCGCCACGCAGGTGATGGGCGCCTCTCCGGGGGCCACGCGCGGCCGCTCCCTCACCCCAGTCTCGGTTCCTCTCTCTCCTTCCCCCTTCCTCTCCGCCGCCTTCTCCATCTTCTCTCCTTTTACCTCCTTTGCTTTCTCGAGTTCTCCGAGTCTCTCGGTTCGGTATCTTTCTTGATCTCTTTCTTCTTTTACCCTCCTTGCTTGCTTTCTCTCCCCCTTTCTGAAACTTTCTCTTTTCCTTTCTGGACTTCCTTGTACTTCCTCTCCTCTTGCCTTTTGTTCTCTTTCCTCCTCCTTTGACATTCTCTCCAAGGTCCCCGTAGCAGGGTCTGGTCTCCTCTCCCTCCTCTTCGCCTTTCCCTGGGTCTCTCTGGGGCCCACGGCCTCCCTTCTGCCTGCTCGCTGGATGTTACTCCACACCCCCCACCCCAACACTTTTCTAGGGACAGTCTCTTTCAAGTTGCTACTGCAGCACAATCAGAGGTAATTAAGAGCTAAGATCTTGAGTTCCTTCCTCAGGCATGCAAGATGCCCAAAGAAAGGCCCTCCTTCCTCGGACAACTTCCCCAAAACCATGGTAACAGCTACTGAGTCGTGATAACAATCACTTAAAAAATAGCAGTGATTGCAGTCCAAGAGATTTCTGTCCCTCGAATGTCTGGATCGTGATGGCAAGCACATTTCCAAGAGAAGGGCATTTTTATGTGATGAGAGTGGTAGTTTGACTGAGTGGCAACTTGGAAGGGCTTTGGGGAAGAGACTGGAGGAATTCCCACTCCAGCTCTGCTGCCTGCTGGCTGTAGGACTTAGTGCGAGCCATTTCCCCTTACCCGGCTTCAGTTTTCTCATCTATAAAATGGATGATACCGACTTCACCAGTTGTGGTGAGGATTAAAAGAGAGAACAATGGAAAGAAAGCACTGGGTGTATATGAGACGCTTAATTTACGTTAGTTTCCTTCTTTAAGACAACTTCCTTCATGATCTTCTGCTACACTGTGTCTCTCTGATCTAAAGTAGTTAATGAAGGAGGAAATGTGACAATGCTAATTTCACATAAATGTGAAAGGAGGGGTAGGCTATTTTGAAAACTCTTCTGTGTGGTGAGGAGACTGTCTAGCCAGTTGCCATATGCTGATTATAAAGGCATCACAGATTATAAACGTGGGGTGCTGGAATGCCCCTTCAACATCTCATAACTAGGGCATCTCAGAAAGGCAGGGATGGGTTGGGGTGGGTGGGAAGTTTCCACACAATCTGTCCAATCTATTTTTAAAATCTTTATGATAAGTGTACAGTGACCAGTGACAAAGCCTCTGAGATTAACTAAAATGTCGAGTCTCTGCCTTTGAATAGCATTTATCAACTTTGTGTCCTCACTGCAGACATCAAATGCTGGGCATCAGCTGTGATTGGCAGTTAGATTTAGTCCTTCAACAAATATTTGTTGACCACCTACTTTGTGGCAGGCGCTGTGATAGGTCTCGGCATTCAGTGGTGAGACAAACAGGCCTTGTTTTCCAAGCTTACAGTTCAGTAGGCATGTTTCATGAATGTATACTGAGAAAATGAGACACATGTACCTGAAGGAGTAACATTGGTTTGGTGGGTAACTTCTTTCACTACAGGAGATCCAAGACAGGGAGTGTAAGAAAGGGATCTTTGAGAGTGATAATTTTGCAAACCACTTTCAGTCTATGCATTTCATTTGACCAGTGAGAAAAATGAGACCCAGATGCTAAAAGTAGTGGGTAAAAGTAGGTAAAAGTATGTTGAGAAACAAAAAATATATATAGTTTCAAAGTATCTGCCCACATGATACTGATTAATTTCAAAGGAGAAAATAGTAGCTTTTCAATAGAAAACCTGAAAGACTCCATGTTGAGTGATTAAAATCAGTATCACCAGGAATGTGACAAGTAGACATCATGTGGCCCCTGATACAGTACACTGGAAGGACATATCACTTCTGTGATATTCCTGGTAGACATGAATAACCTGAATCTAATCATGAAGGATGCCCAGTGGAATTGTTGGGAGTAAGTGAAGATTTCCCATAGGAGGTGACATTCAAGCTGAGAATTTGTTGTTTTTTGTTTTGTTTTGAGACAGTTTCTCACTCTGTCACCCAGGCTGGAGTGCAGTGATGCCATCTTGGTTCACTGAAGACTCAACATCCTGAGCTCAAGTGATCCTCCCATCTCAGCCTCTTGAGTAGCTGGGACCACAGGCACGTGACACCACACCACACGAAACTAATTTTGTTTGTTTGTTTTACAGATGAGGTCTCACTGTGTTGCCCAGGCTGGTCTCAACTACCATCAATCCTCTGACCTAGGCCTCCCAGAGTGCTGGGATTACAGGTGTGAGCCACCATACCTGGCCTCAAGCTGAGTTTTGAAGGCAAGGAATTAGCTAGACCATGAAAAGAGGGGAGATGCTTTTTAGGTACAGGTAACAACAGTATGATGACATGGACAAAAGCATGAGATACTCATAGCAGAGTTGGACATATTGGGGGAGGGTCTTGGAGGAGTCTAGAGGAGTTCTAGAGTCTAGGATTGGATTTTGACAGGACCTGAAGGAGGCTAAGGATCCAAACATCCTGAAAGTTCAGGTACTGGGGTAGAAGTAGGGTAGACAATTAATGAAGGCTTTTAAGAAGAGGAAGGATGTGATCTTAAGTGTGTTTTTAAAAGATAATTTGGCAGCAGTGTAGAGAAATGGATTAACTGGGGTGACTTAGGAAGACTAGAGGCAGGAATAAGTAGGTCATTTAGGTAAACTAAGGAAGCCAGATAAGGGAGGAGAGATTTGAGAGAGATTAAGGATGATTTTGGTTTCTGATTGGATGGGGGTAGCAAGGAGAAGCCCAAAGTGACACTCAGTTTTCAAGCTTGGATATCTCAATGGAAGGTGGTACTTACTCATTGCAATGTCGAGAGTATTCAGGAGGAAGTAGAATTCAGGGAGAATTTTAGAGGGGGAAGAAAAGGTCAGTTGCTACCATGTTATAATCTAACTCTATAGCTAACCTGAGATTCTCCTATATGGCTGCTCTGTGCCATAGGAAACACTAGTTGTAAAATTCAGCCTAAGACCTCCAAATAGCCAACCAATGAACTGAGCAAGATAGATAATATTATTTTCTTTCTGTAGAGAGAAAACTGGGGCACAAAGTGGCCACACAGCAAGAGGAAAGCTGGGGAAGCCAGAACAGCCATGTGGCTGCACTCATCTTTGACAAATCAATCCACTGCATTTCAAGCCTATTCAACATACATTTATAGAGTGCCTACTACCAGCAAGAAACAAGCAGCAGCAAGATAAATGGAGTGCCGTTCCTGCCTTCAGGGAGCTCACCTCCCAGTGGAGGAGCTGGCAAACACTTTCTGTAAAGAACCGGATAGTGAATACTTCAGACTGTGCAGGCCAGTCTCTGTAGCAAATGCTCACCTCTGACATTATAGCAAAAAAGTGGCCATGCACAATACCTGAACTATGTATTACCCAGAAAAACAGGAGATTGGATATAATGACAGTACATTATTTGTAATAATGGGAAAAAAATGGAAGCAGCCTAAATGGTCAAATAAAATAAGTAAATTGGAGGACAGCTTTTGTTGGAATATTATACAGCTACTCGAAAGTGTTTTTGCAGTTTTTCATGCCATAAAAAAGTTAGTATTGGCATATATAATATTTTAAAAGAGAATTCAAAATTATTAGCTACATAAAAACCCTCTTGCAGAAAAGTCTGAAGAAAAAAATGCCAAATATTAACCGTGTTTTCCTCTGGGTGATGGGGTTATGAGTAATATATATTTTCTTCTTTATACTTTTTCTGGTATTTTATAATCTTCCTACTGTAAACATTCATTATTCCATTATAAAAACTTTTTAAAGCTGCCATTAAAAAAACACAAAGACATGGCTATGATCATTCCCCCCACTCCCCGACTTTATCCCTTTTCAATCCACCCTTCTCACTCCTCCTGAAGAGTAACTGCGTTTTGAGATTTATCTTTGAGAGTGAAACAAGGAGGCATTTAGCAAATCAGGGGAAATTCTTAGCTGGGCTAGAGAGGAGGAGAGGGCATTCTTATGGAGGCAGATACATTATGAGAGCTGTTGAAACTGTACATATTAAAGGTGTTTGCATTGCCCTTATTGATTCTGTGATATGTTATAAGGAAAAGAAAACATATAGTGGGGTCAAGAAAATGTGAGTCTTTAAAGGGCAAGTTTTAATTAGCAAATGTATTTATTTGCAAAAAATCCTTCCCTTCAGAGTCCAGCAGTTACTAGAAAATTGTTTCAGGGAGTAAGTACTTCAAAGCGAGAAGACACTGAGGAGCAAGAGGCAATGCCTCATGCCTGTTGTCTGACACCACATCAAATATGCAAGTTGGTTACTTAGGATTTGGACACCTACTGATAAACGCCATCAAACTTCCATAATTAGAGGGTGAGAAAAGTGCCTGCCAGAGGATAGTCTCGGTCTTTGGAAAGGTTGCTGTAAATAGTTCCCTCGTAAGGTTCCATCTGCATCTCTGATTTTTCATCTCACAGAAATATTTACCCTGTGGGTAATTTCCCCCACCTAATAATAATAACACCATACACAGCATGGCCCTTTCACCTTTTCAAAGGGCCTCCACATCTGTTGATAGACTCAATCCTTGTACCCACCCCTGCTGGAATCCTACTTCCAGTGTGAGCCAAGAGGAAGAGGGACCCAGAGAGGTTCAAACAAAGAGTCAGAGCAGGGGCTAGAACTAAAAGAAGGAATAAAAGACATTCTTGGAGAGTCTTCTGTGTGGCGCCGGAGCTTCCACAGTGTGTTATCACATAGAATTGTTGTGATAACTAGAGAGGGAGAGCGAGCACACTGAGGCTTATGAGGTTCTGGCTCAGCCAAATCAGAATCAGAATCCAGCTTTCCAGAACTCCCAAGCCACTTGCCTGTCTCAGCACAGCCCCATTTTTAAAAGCCACGAGGTGAGACTGGTGGTGATTTTCTGTCTGACTGACTCCGTTTAATCCGTGAGCTGTCTTTCTGTGAGGTTTGTCTAACCTGTGAGTTGTCTTTCTGTCTTATAGGAATTAGAAGCTAGTGTTTGGGGATTTGGTGATAAACAATGACTTTTGGATCATCTCATAGAAAATAAGGGGAAAGCCTCTGCTTGGGTTCACCATACATACTCACTTTTAGGGAAATGATTAGAGTTTGTCCTCCATTTCACCCCTCATCCTGAAATGTTTAGCAAAGTATTGGCACTTAGAGGTTCTTAGTAAATATTTCTTCACCGAGTGAAGAAATGAATGCTAATAACAACAATAGCTAGCATGCATTGAGTGATGTGCCAGGGGATGAGCAAACAGCATTATCTTATTTAAATTGTAATGCTATACTTTGTGGTAGATATAATTATTATCCCTAATCCATGGGTCAGAAAACTGAGAAGTTAAGCAAATTATACAGTCACATAACTAATAAATGGCAAGGCCAAAGTCCACCTTGGATTGCTCTTAGCTACCACACTGTGTTGGATGGATGGATGGATGGCCGGATGGATGGATGGATGGATGGATGGATGGACAGATACAATTAATAATACCAGCAGTGTGCCGGGCACGGTGGCTCAGGTCTGTAATCCCAGCACTTTGGGAGGTTGAGGTGGATCACCTGAGGTCAGGAGTTTGAGACCAACCTGACCAACATGGAGAAACACCATCTCTACTAAAAATACAAAATTAGCCAGGCATGGTGGCCCAAGCCTGTAATCCCAGCTACTCGGGAGGCTGAGGCAGGAGAATCTCTTGAACCTGGGAGGTGGAGGTTGTGGTGATCCGAGATTGTGCCGTTGTGCTACAGCCTGGGCAACAAGAGCGAAACTCCATCTCAAATAATAATAATAATAATAATAATAATAATAATAATAATACTAGCAGTGAAGTGAGCTCTGCATGAACGGCAATACATTTTATGGTATGGCTACTCTTGTCCATTACTCTTCATGGTTGCACCCTGTTTATTTCCTTCATTGCATATTTTACAAGCTGCAGTTACTTGTTTCTGCATTCCTTTTACTTTTAACATCTGCCCAACTGCAATCAATATAAGTTTCAGAAGTGGAGTGACCAGGAGTGTCTTGTTCACTGTTGTAATCCTCAGCACCTAGCACAGTGCTTGCCACAAAGTAAGTGTTCAGTAAATATTTCTAAAATGAATGAATGAATGTGGGCTCCCATCCTTCTTAAGCAGTGGAATGCCTGCAAGCACATATATATACCTATGCACTGTTGATAGGGGGTATTTTACACAAATTTACTCCATCTCCATGCCAACGGTATACTTTCTGCCTTTGAGGGCATATGGCTTGGGCAGTGGGGCTCAAATTCAGATAAGCCTATAATGGTTCTGATGTCAGATTGTACTCCTCCACTGACATTTGCTCCCAGATAGCAGGGAAAACACTGATCAGAAAACAGCAGCATCTGTTGTGGTCAAAGGTAACGAGATGGCAAAACTCCGTGGTGGAAGCATCCCCTGATTAGGTCAGGCCCCACTCTCACAACAGAGAGGCACTGTATCAGCTGACATTGCTTGCATAATGTTTCTTTCTGAGGGCTGGTCTCCTTAAAAAGAGCTCTCCTAAAGCATTCTCCTGCATGCTTAATGCCATGTGATACTCTCCAAAAGGGATGCGCCAATTTTTTGTCCTATATCTTCCCATCATTTGCCTAACAGACTTCCTTGCCACTCATCTGAGTTTGCCTTTTTCATGCATCAGGTGACAGGTGCTAGTCGTCTGCAAAAGTAAATTACATCCATTTCTTAGTCTTACAAGTCTGCAGCCTTCATTAGATCTGCATATTTGTCCCGAGGACCATGGGTGAGGTAATCAAGAATGAAACAGACAGAATAAACAAAAGAGCCTCCACTAAATGACCAAAGCCTCTGTGGGGTAATTCTAATGATGGTCATGTAAATGATGTGTCAGACGCTGACCTAAAGCCTTGCACATATTCATACATTTAATCCATACAACAACCCTATAAAATCAATTCTTTACTACTCCCAAATCAGACTGCAATTCAGTACTTCAAGGCCTTATCAATCTGTAGGACAATTAGGACCATACCCTGTTCTGTTTTCCACATTATATTTTTCATGTATAATATATCTTGAAAATAGATGTATTTATCTCAATATAAATAGGTGTATATATGTGTATATCTCGGAAATTGGTGTATTACTTTTTATACTTGCATACGTTTTAAAAGACATTTGACTTTTTCATCGATTCATAATGATTGTACATATTTATGGAGAACATGTGATATTTTGATACATGCATGCAATATGTGATGATCAAATCAGGGTATTTAGGATAATTCATCACCTCATTTATCATTTATTTGTGCTGAGAACATTTCAGATCTTCTCTTCTAGCTATTTTGAAATATAAACTCAATGGGCTGAGCGTGGGGGCTCATACCTGTAAGCCCAGCACTTTGGGAGACTGAGGAGGGTGGATCACTTGAGGCCAAGAGTTGAAGACCAGCCTGGCCAACATGGCGAAACCCCATCTCTACTAAAAATATAAAAATTAGCTGGGCGTGGTGGTGGGTGCCTGTAGTCCCAGCTACTCAGGAGGCTGAGGCAGGAGAATCACTTGAGGGAGGTGGAGAATGCAGTGAGCTGAGATCATGCCACTGTACTCCAGTCTGGGCAACTAAGTGAGACTCAGTCTCAAAAGAAAAAGAAAAGAAAAGAAAAGAAATCTACACAAAATTATGGTTTACTATAGCCACGCTATTGTGCTATGAAGCACTGGAATTTATTGCTTCTATCTAACTGTATGTTTGTATCCATTAACCAGCCTCTCTTCACCCCAACCTCCAATGCTTCCTAGACTCTAGTAATTATTGTTCTACCCTCTGCTTCCACGAGATCACTTTTTTAGCTCCTACATATGAATGAGAACATAAGACATTTGTCTTTCTGTGCCTGGTTTATTTTACTTAACATGATGATCTCCAGTTCCATCCACATTGCTGCTAAATGACAGGATTTCATTCTTTTTTATGACTGAATAGTACTCCATTGTGTATATATACCACATTTTCTTTACCTGTTCATCTGTGGATGGACAGATAGGTTGATTTCATGTTTTGGCTATTGTGAATAGTGCTGCAATACACATGGAGGTGCAGGTATTCCTTTGTTATGCTGATTTTTCTTTGGATAAATACCCAGTAGTGGGATTGCTGGATTATATGGTAGCTCTATTTTTAGTTTTGTTGAGAAACCTCCATACTGTTGTTAAAGCAAACTAAATATGGTCTGAGAAGGGCTCCATACTTCTATATTTGAGTCCTCGTGGACGAATGTAACTTCATAGGTAGACAAGATCGAAAGCCTAACTTAGGAGCATGTGCCTATAACAATAGCTGAGTCCCAGCAGTCACGCTTCAACCACTCATACACGGCTGAATGTACAAACTGTGTTCAAATAAGACAAACTCCAAACTGTAACCAATCCAGCTGTTTCTGTACCTCACTTCTGATTTCTGTATGTCACTTCCCTTTTTTTTTGTCTATAAATTTGTTTTGACCATGAGGCACCTATGGAGTCTCTCTGAATCTGCTGTGATTCTGGGGGCTGCCCGATTTGCAAATTATTCATTGCTCAACTAAACTCCAATACTGTTTTTCATAATGGCTATGCTAAGTTGCATACCATTTTATTATATAGACATAGCGTATGAATTTAATCACAGAGATCACAGCGATTCTGATATATTTACTTAAATAAATCTCAAGCAAGTAAACTATGGCAAGACACATAGTAGCTGCTCACAAAAGTTAAATTACATTATTGCTGTCAAATCTGTTGATTATTTTAAAGTAACCCAGAGGAAATTGAAGTTCCAAATCAGTTTCACAAGGTATACATTTTAATTGATGTATTAAGGCAACTGACAAACCATTGGGAGAGGGCTATAGTATATATTTCAAAATGTTCACACTGAATGTAAAAAAGGAAAATACGAAAAGAAGAAAACATAGGTGATAATCTACATGATTTTGGATGTGAAGAAGGAAGACCTTTTAAAATGTAAGATGATAAAGAAGATATTGTAAAGAAAAATTTCAGTACGTAAAAAAATAAAACGTTTGTATATTTTAAAAACCGAGATAAAAATCAAAAGAACAAAATTCTGGGGAAGTATTTGAAACATACATGAAAATGTGCTACTATTCTTAATATATAATGAGGTCTTATGAATGTATAAGAAAAAGACATTTCAATAAAAAAGTGCACAAAGAAAATGCTGTCTCTACTAAAAATAGAAAAATTATCCAGGCATGGTGGCGGGTGCCTATAATCCCAGCTACCAAGGAGGCTGAGGCAGGAGAATCGCCTGCAGGAGGCGATGGTTGCAGTGAGCCAAGAGCGCACCACTGCACTCCAGCCTGGGCGACTGAGTGAGACTCTGTCTTCAAAAAAATAAAAATAAAAATAAATAAAAATTTAAAAAAGCACAACTAGGCATAAGACATATATTTAAATCATTAATTAATAACTCCAAGAAATGCAAGAAACAAAAACATTGAGTTGTTCTGTTTTGTTTTTGCTTATCAAATGAGAAAACTATAAAAGAAGAATAACATATACAGAGAATAGTTAACTCTACTTATACTGCCAATGGGTATATATTGGTACAACCTTTCCAAAAACTAATATGGCAATATATACTCAAAACCTTTTATCGTGTGGAGCTTTTGACCTAGGAATCTATGTCTACATTTAATGAAGTTAATTCAAGGAAAACAATTATGAGTGGACCCCCAAAATTATATAAAGGGGTTTCATCAGTGTTAGCAATAGAGGCCAACTGGGAACAATTTAAATGTCAAGAAACTACTAAATGATCAAATGTATTATGGTACACCATTGTATGATGAAATATTGTACAACCATTATAGATCATGTTATAGAAGAATTTTTAATGAATCTGGAAAGCAGTCACAATATTTTTGTGATCTTTCTTTAATGTATTATGAAAAATTTCCCCCAAAATAAAAAAACCATAAATTGATTATAGCAATTATTTAGCTTCAATTATTGTCAATTCATGTCCAATCTTGTTTTATCTACACCTTTCTCTACCCCCATTATTTTGAAGGAATTTCCCTGATTGTTTCATAAATCTCTCTATTTTTAGTTTGTTTGCATCAGGATCCAAATAAACTCCTGTGCTACAATTGGTTGACTTATCTCCTAAGTCTCTTTGGGTTTTCAGCCATCTATTCTTTTCCCTGCTCGCACATTACTTTTAAAGAGATTGGGTGGTTTGTCCTGTAGAGTTTCCCGCAATCCAGGTTATTGATTGCAGCCTTCTGGTGTGGTTTAACATGTTCTTCTATGTCTTATATTTCCTGTAAACTTGTAATTTATTCAAGAGGTTCAATCCAATTCAGAGTTAATTTTTTTTTACAAGACTGCTTTATAGATTGTACTGTGTACTTTCACAAGTCTTTGTATTGTTAGCAGCCTTTGCTGCTCATCTACTAAATTCATCATCTCACTAGAGTTTGCAAACTGATGATGTTCTATCATTGCTTCCTTACTTTTAACATGAACACTTCAATAAAAAGAAACTTCCCCTCATGAACTATTTGGTTACCCAAAAAGACAGGATAAATGTTTGATTTTTTTTCATTTTATTTGCCAGATTTCCAAAGAATGAGTTGGTTCCTTAGAATCTTCCAGAGGCAAGCAAAGTGTGTGTGTGTGTGTGTGTGTGTGTTCCTATTTTATGAATCAGTAATGAGCTCATGTATTTAAATATGTTTAATATATTTTCATTTATATATTGATGTCCAAATTGTCCCACCTTTGGTCTGTGGTGAAAATCTTCATATTAATTCTCAAGTGTTTGATAGCCTTCTTTCTTTCTGGAATAAAAGATGTTCTAGGCTCATCTTACATCTTTCCTAAGCCAGACTTGAAATTGTCCAGGACTGCCTCCTTTCTTTTTAAATGGGAAATGGTTTTTAGAAACCACAGTCTTGTTACTAGGAGTTGCTCATCGCCACTGAGTTGGTATTGTTTCTAGCCTTTTTCTATTGGAATGGCTAGGATATATGTAATTTTTTGAAAAGAAAATTTGCTACGAGTTTATACCAAACTTATAACTCAGTTTTTACTTAACCTATCAGTCTTCTATCTGTCGCTCCTTTCTTCCATTACAAATAATAAGTGATGCTGTAGAAAAATATGTAATTTGGGGAAATAGCCATAATATATATTTCAGTGGAAAATAATCATATATATATACCAAATATATACCAGTAGTTATTTCTCAATAAGATCAAAATGAATTTTTAGTTTCTTTTTTTTTTTTTTTTTTTTTTTTTTGCTTTTTAGTATTTAAACATTTCCATAAGGAATTCATTTTATTTTTGCTATAAGAAAAAATTTGCTAAAAAAACAAAAATAAGCCAGATGGCATAAATTATAATATAGTAAACTGTCTGCCAATCTTATACGTGGGTAGAATAATGATAATTCATTACATCTGTGGAGTGCTTTACAATTTACAAAGCATTTTACATCTATTATCTTTCATGATCATCACAACAGCATTGTGAGGAAGATCGAATAGAAATACTGCTTTATAGATAAGAAAATTGAGGCTTGAAAGGATCACATATGATGGAATCAAGGTTAGAACTTGGGGCTCCTGATTTGGTCAGTGTTCTCTCCCTGACCTCTCTATCTCTAGATGATTGTTACTATGTTTTCTCTCATTTTTCAGGAAGACAAGAAGACCCTGTAATGTTCTGCCTACTATTTCCAATGCTATCCTTAGAGCCCTCTTTCTTCAGCATAAGACTTAGAGGCCCAAAATGCCAGTACTTCTTTTTCAACTTTATTTTTGTCAAAGTTATTCATTAACATAATTTTAAAAGCTAAATATCCCACAAAGATTTAATGCAAAACAGAGTCCACTGACTTACAATTCACCATCCAACTACACCTAATATTCCCTCTCCCCTGAGGCAACCATTTTAACTATTTGAGCTGTTTCTTCTAATTTTTATTACCATATTTCTAAATATTCTGCTTCTAGTATACTCTTGATTCTTTAATTGTTAGAAACTATCAGTATACTTCCTACTATCAAAGATGATCATTTAACTTTTTCCTCTTTATAGATACTTCCCTTTTCCCTATATCTTCAATGCACTTATATCAGAATTTTTATGTTAGTACTGTCATTATTATGAGTGTGTAATTATTACTCTCAACTAAGCCATGTAGTGTACTATTATTTACTATATTGTTTTAATTTTTGTTTTCTCTTGAGTTAATAATTGCCTCTTTTCCTTTCATATTTGCTTAGTGTTTTAGGTACTTATTGCTATTTCATCCCCAAACTACCAAATTATAAATATTCTCTCAGTACATTCCAGTATATCAGTCTATCCCTTCCCCTCCCCTCCCCTCCCCTCCTCTTCCCTTTCACATAGAAATTTTATTTCCTTTTGTCTAAACTGTTTCCAATGTGGGCTCCTTACTTTCTAGGACTGCTGCATAGTTCTTGTTTTAGGATCCCTTGCCACCATATTCCTAGGGATTTTATTGGATCTCTCTCTTGTATTTGTACCTTTTGTTTCCAGGATCCTGTATCTTCCTCTTTGTTTTTTTCCTCTGTATGCTGAGAACAAGTGTATGGAAGGTAAAGTTTTTGAGACCTGCTTTGGCTGGATATAGAATTCTAGATTGAAAGTACATTCTTTAGTATTTTAATGACCTTGATGGTTTTATTGTCCTCTTGCTTTCAGCATGGCTTATTAAGAAGACTGACGGAATTTTGTCTCTTTCTCCTCTTTGGGTGGCCTTTTTATTTTTCCTGCTCTCTGCAAGTTTTTAGGATGGTCTCCTTTTCCCAGGGTTCAAAATTATATGAGGATTGGTGTGGGTCTTCTTTCATCCAATGTGCTGAACTGTGGCTGAGTTCTTCTACTCTAGAAACTCTGAGAAACTTATTTATTTCATTGATAATTTATTTGTTTTCTAGTTCCAAAGTCATTTTATTCAGATATTGACTAAGATATTGAACCTCTCAGACTGTTTCTAATTTTTTAATCTTCTCTTTCCTATTTTCCACATTTTTGTCTCTTTGTTTTACTTTTGGGAGATTTTCTCAGCTTTGCCTACCAATCCTTCTGTTGACATTTTTATTTCTGCTGTCATATTTTTAATTTTCAGAAGCTTGTTTTAGTTTTTTGTTTTGTTTATGAAATGAGGTCTTGCTCTGTTGCCCAGGCTGGAGTGCAGTGATGTGGTCACAGTTCACTGCAGCCTCGACCTTCCCAGCTCAAGTGATTCCCCCCTCCTCAGCTTCCCGAGGAGCTGAGACTGTCACTATTGGGAGATAGTCTCACCATTTCTATACATTTACTTCTCCTGTTCCTTTTTTTAGCACAGTGTATCTACCTTTAGCTGAGCTGTTTTCCAGAAGTCCAGACTTCCTCAGGCTCACTTACTATAGTCAGTAAATCTCCAGTCCTCTCCTTGGGGGTTGACAGTGCAGGCACTCAAGAAAACAAAACAGAGAACGGAACCTTAAGACGAACAACCAATTTTCCTTTTTTCCAACCCCACCCAGGCCCCTACTTTCAGAAATGCCTGAGGCTTCCCATTTCTGAGGTTTCCTTGTGCTCTGAAATGAAAATCAGATCCCTTCTGGATGTTTTCCACTGATAGCTTAGGTTTCACTTTCTCATGTCTGCCTGTCAATTATTTCTTGTCCATCTGCTTTATAGTTCCAAAATGCTATTGTCTTCTCTTTGGTTCTTTTTTCCTTTGTGGTTTTCTGCTTTGTTATCATTTCTCTGTCATTTTAGTAGGTGTTAGGGGAAGAACAGAGGTGGAAGTGTGTTTCTTCCTCTGTGTGTAACTGAAGTTCAAGCTCTTCTTTCAGGCCAGTATTTTAAGAGGTGTTCAAACCACACAAGGGTCTTGAGCTCTTTCTCTCTCTGAGAAGCACTGTGGCTCCACTGTTTACAGGATTATAGATGAATCCTGGAACCCGAGTGCCATCATCTTTAAAATACAGATAATAACATCTGCCTAACTGGTTATTGTAAGGGTAACTGGGATGATGTTTGATCTGTAGTTTTAGATTCTAATAATTTGAAGAATATCAATAAAAAGCAGCTATGTTGTTTTTGGTATTATAATTACTGGCAGACTATGTTAGGGGTGGACAGCTCATTGAGTTACTAAGGGAGGTGGTAAGGCAACAGTAGGGAACTAGAAATCCTCTTCTACAAATGCTTTGGTAACAAGTCCTGGATTGTAGAAAGTAATAATTGATGATAGTAGCTAATATTTACTAAGCGCTTATTATGCTTCAATTAGTGTGCTTTACAGGTTATCTCAAGCATCACAACAACATGATAAATAAACACCATTATTATCTTCATGTTAGAAATGAGCAAATTGAGGTGTGGTGATGTTAAATCACTTGGTCAATATCACACAACAAAGATGTGGCAGGTCTTAGATTAGAACCCACAGTTTGCTTTAGAGCTGTTACTCCTAATACCAAGGCCAGAGCTTCTCAAATCTTAACATCATCACGAATCCCAGGGGCTCTTGTTATGCAGCACAGCTCTGGTTCAGTAGCTCTGGTGTGGGGCTGTGATTCTGCATTTCTAGCAGGCTCCCAGGTGATGCTGATGCTGCTGGACCACAATTTGAGTAGTGCCCAGACTATGCTCTCTCTGTTGGCCACATTGTATGGAACCTAATTTTTCCCAGGTACAAATGGGACCACAAGAACAGTGATGGTACCCGTCACACTGTCGTCCTGCCCTATGGGCATAATGTGCATAAACAGAACCTCAGAAATCATTTCTCCTACTGCACACTCTCCCCAGGAGCCCTGGCGTGTCTCACATACTTTTAGCCTTCTCTACTGCTTTGGCTGCAAGATACTCACTACTTTCCACCGCCTTTGAAGTCAAAGGTAGACCCTCACTGTTACCTGCCTCTGCGGCCTTCTCTGAGCACACCATGCCTGGAGTTTTAACTCTGGGTATTCTGAAACACGCAAGAGCCTTAAGGTGTAGAAAGACATTGAGTTCCTTCCCTCCAGCCCTCAGCAGAGTTGTGCTGTGTTCACTGCAAAAAACAAGAAGACCCTCTTCCACTCAGGGCTGCCTGGGCCCCAAGTAGCATTACTTGTGCTCTGGATCTCTCAGGTTCCCTTGTGAACACAGCGCTGTCAGCTGCTGCCTGTAGCCTTACTGTCCTGGGAAAATATGCTGTTGTCCTGCCTCCCTTTTTCTCTCACTAGCTGAAAAAATGCTGTCGTCCTGCCTCCCTTTTTCTCTCATTAGCCTCTGCTTCAGCTCTCTTAGAATTAACCACCCTGAAAGCACGTCAACTCAGGCCAACTTCCAACTTGTGGGGGAAGGGTGAATCTCAGCTTAGGCTCAACTAGAACCATACTCTGGTATGACACAAGGCATAGTAAAGGAGACATTGGAGAGGCACTTCAAAGATTCAGAATTCATAATGAGGCAAGGGAAAGCACTGCAATAAAGCTGAGTCTGAGGTGGGAGACCCACTTCTGCCCCAACTTAGCTGTGTGACCTTGGGCATTTTAGCAACCCTCTCTGATTGTTCCAAAACTATAAGGAGAAAGAGGGCCTAGATGACCTTCAATGTGTACCTTCCCATTCTATATGATGTTCTGTTATCTTCTAATAGCACCTAGTGATTTAGATACGTCTATAAGAAATTATTCCTACTTGCCAAGCATTTGTTCTACTAAATAGAAATTAGAGCAGTGCTAAATAGAGAGTTCAAATGTAAAGCCAGGTCGGGCACAGTGACTCATACCTGTAATTCTAGCACTTTGGGAGGCTGAGGCGGCGGGTCACCTGAGGTCAGGAGTTCAAGACCAGCCTGGCCAACATGGTGAAACCCCATCTCTACAAAAATATAAAAATTAGCCAGGCATGATGGCAGGTGCCTGTAATCCCAGCTACTCGGGAGGCTAAGGTGGGAGAACCGCTTGAACCCGGGAGGCGGAGGTTGTAGTGAGCCTAGATCATACCATTGCACTCCAACCTGGGTAACAGAGTGAGACTCTGTCTCACAAAAATAAATAAATAAATAAATAAATAAAATAAAATTAGCCAGGCATGGTGGCACACACCTGTAATCCCAGCTACTTGGGAGGCTAAGGCACAAGAATTGCTTGAACCCAGGAAGTGGAGGCTACAGTGAGTTGAGATCATGCCTCTGTAACTCCAGCCTGGGCAACAGAGCAAAACTCTGTCTCAAAATAATAATAATAAATTCATTAATTAAAAATAAATGAAATGTAAAGCCAAATAGCTTAGGCTCCCCCATCTCTAGCTCTGTAATCTTACTTAAAAGTCACCCTTCCTCTCAACTCTTTAGTTTTCTCACCGTAAAGTGAAGGGGTTGTACCAACTGAATTCATTGTAATAAAGGCTTCAAACTGGAGGCTCTTGGGCTTCATTCAGTCTGCACACATGTTTTGCTTAATCCATTGAGTATTTTAAAATTTTTCAATCAGTTACTAACATTTAAAAATTAGGAGTTTTTACATAAAAATCTGGTTATCTGACTTTTCTTGAAAGATCAGAAAATCTAGGTGACATGGGTCAACCATTGCTGCAAAGCCACTATTGGCTGAATTGCACTGCAGCCATCTTTTTAAAAAGGGGGATGCACCCTCTGCACTGTCGCAGCTCCTACTGGTTCCACATTACTCATTTATATTACTCAAGTCCTATAAGTATTTGAGTTTGTGATCCCTGGACAGCCATCATACTTATGAGCTGTGTAATATCAGGGGAGTACTTATCCTTTTTAAGACTCAGTATCCAAATTATAGAATGGGAATAATAAAATGTTCACCTCATTGCATGGGGTGTATTAATGAGACAGAGCAGTGATCAGCAGACTTTTCTGTAAAAAAAGAGAAAGTAAATATAGGCTTTGCAGGCCATATAAGATCTGTGTTACGTATTCTTTTTGTATCTATTACTTCTCTTCTCTCTTTTTTTAAACAGTCTTCTAAAAATGTGAACATTCTTAGTTCTCAAGCTGTACAAAAATAGGCTGCAGGTGGGTTTGGCCCATGGGTCATAGTTTGCTAACCCCCTAAAATAAAGTATTTGGAGCATATACAATAATGCCTGGCATGCAGTGAATATCAATAAATGTTAATTCTCATTATTTCAGTATCAGGTCTCTCATTCTCTTACTCTCAGACATGAGTGGATTCCTCAGTGCCCATCAGAACTCCCCATTGCCATTTCAGTTCTCTTCTGACAACGCAGAGGGGGACAGCATTTTGTCTGCTGAGACATGTTCTTCTAAATAGAAAGCGCTGCATGGTACATAAAGAGCTCCAAAGCAGCACAACAAATACAGTGCAACTGTGTCATCACCATGAAATCAAAACCATTGTTTAAGCCATTTGCTAAACCACATCCCCATTCCAGTTATTCTGTCTGAAACATTACCAAACAATCACAACTGGACGGAGAGCTGGAGGTCCTGAAAAATCTGATTATAGGTTTTCTGTTCTCATCGCTTTCCTCCTTTGTTTTGGTCCTTTAACTCTCCTCCTCCCTAAACACCTTGTGCTGTATTATTTATTATTTAACTTGAATGCCAGGGATGCAGCTTGAGATGAAAGGCACTTGACAAAATAAAATTGCATTGTGTTGTAGGACTCTCATACATGCAGCTTGGCATAATTAAAATAAGACAGACATGATATTGTTTGCTCATTCAAAGAATGTGATGACTGAATCTAAAGAAATGTCAGTTATTTTTCTATGGTATCCAAGGAACCTAAGGAGAACATGCATTTAAATAAAAGAGCCAAGGAGCACATCAAGAGATTGTCCAAAAGATACACGTACTTTTTTTCCTCTTACTGGTAATTCACTAAGAAATGGAACAAAATCATATATGGGTGATAAGCCAAGTTCCTAGAATGGCGTTGACCCAAGTTTCCTGGATCTGGGCCCTGTGCATCATGGTTATGAGGATTCACCATAATTGCAGTAATTTAGCAAATACTATATGAGCACCTACTGTGTGCCAAACCCTGTGCTAAGTACTAGAAATGGAGGGATGAGTAAATTGAGGGTCTCATGTTAAGCACATAATTCCAATCTAAACATAAAGTATTAATTAGTGGTATGATTGCAAGAGCCAACACTTGTTAAGCATATACTCATGCCCAGCATTGTTTTAGTGCTTTTTAGTTGATGAATTTATTTAGTCCTCTCAACATTCTTAAGGGTTATATGCTATTATAAATTTCCATTTTGCAGATGGGGAAGTGGAGGCCAGAGGTGAATTTAATTATTTAAGGCCACACAGCCAGTAAGTGGAAGAGCTAAGCCTGACTTCAGGGACAAATCCCTTAAAAGGCACTAAACAGCCTCTTAATAAAAGGGCTTGAATCATGTTCTGGGAATACAGTGCAGCAAAGACCCTAATTCTGCTTTGGGGGTCAGGGAACACATGGGACAACATGCTTGTCTCCAAGATTCCTTTCACAGGGAAACCGAGCCAGACATTCTAGGCAGAGAAGGAGCATATGTCCAGAAAATGGTATTTGTAACAGCCTCAGAAAGAGAATATTTAATTTTGACTGTTACACTTGCCTTTAAAGAAAATAACATTCAGCATTGCCAGTAGGTTCTTATTCAATATCAGTCTTCCCTGCAGTTCCACAAACTTCAGGAGGGCAGGTGCCTGTCTTATTGACTACTGTGTGTTTAATGCCTAGTACATGCTTAATAAATAAATTTTGAGACACATGAACAAATCTAGTCAAGGTAGAACAGTAGGATAACGATAAATCTAATATTATCCGCCATGGACAAGGGTTAATGCTCAGCTTTATTTGATAGCCATATTAGCATTTTAAAATTCTAATTTCACACTGCTCTTTACTAGACATGACCATGGTATTCCTAAAAGGCTTTAAAAGCATAATATTGTAAAAACTCCCATTACTATATGTATCAATAACATTTTGTATATATATCTGAAGTAATTATCCTATGCACAGAATTCTAAGCAGAATGCTGTACTTAACCCATGATAGCCATTAATTAGATAAAATGAAATGATGTTACAGTTGCTTGCAGCACATTTTAAAGCGAAAACCCATGTTTGACAATAAATGAATGTTCTTTTTATCTCCTGTAGAAGAAAACCAATGGCTATTGTAGAGACCTCCCAAACATGCTTTCCCCTAGTGAAGCTGGCAGAGCCATCTGAAGAAAAGAACTATTTTGACTTTGCTTTAGTTAGATCAACAAATATGTCTAAGGCTGGGGGTAAAAGGGGGAAAAAATGGGATCTATTTGCCACAGGGTAGAGCTGGAGGAGGTTTGGCGATTTGATTATTTCCTCTTAAGATGTCTTTGCAAGTATCAAATTGAGAACAACATCTATTTAGAAGGCTTGTCATAGATACTGTTAAGTGCAGGGGCAGGGCTTAGTAATTTTTTTCTACCAATAAATATTTTTATTAGAAAATTATTGTAGTAGAATGATTCAGAGGTTTAAAACAGGTATTTGAATTTTCCATAAAATAATTTCCCAAGACTGGGCCACAGAGAATTGTTTACGTACAACCACGCAAAATAACGCATGATTATAATTCCTAACTATCTAGAGTAAGCCAGAGTACTGAAATCCAAGAGCAGTGTTCATTTTTGCCTCCAGTGGGCGCTACGCTCATAAATGAAGGCAGCCAGTTCTGACACCTACTCTGTGTTGGGCTTCCTCTGGCAACAGTTGAACTTTCAGGTTGTTAAATGTATTCATGAACGAAGGAAAGAGGAGAGCTTTGTGTTAACCTGACCTGAGTTCCACTTCTGGCTGTACTACTTAGTAGCTGTATGTCTGGGCAAATCATGAGGCTGGCATGGAACAGTATGCCCTCTCCTCTCTGATTACATTTCCAAATCTGAGCATGGAAAAGAAATGACAGAAACAGCCATTGAGAGATAAAACAAGTAATAACTTGCCTGATCCTGAATTGGAGAGATTTACAGTTGGAAACAACATATTACCTGGCCCTGCCCTGAGTTCTGAGACAATATGTAACATCAAAATCATCATATGTTTATGTGTGTGTGTGTGTGTATGTGTGTGTGTGTGTATATATATACACATACATATATATATATATATATATATATATTTTTCATTCCACAAATATTTGTGGTGTTGTGGTATATTTACAACACATCAATGACTGTGCTAAGGAATGAGGATTCATGTAGAGCAAATGTAGACATGGTCCCTTTGTAGTGGTTCACAGTTAGCAGATTCTTCCATATGCATATCTCAGCAATGTGAAATAGGAGTTGTTGATGACCCAATATTACAGATGACAAAATAGAGGCCAAGAGTCAGAAAATCTGAATGTAACACAAGAAATTGGAATCAAGAGTAACTCTCAGAAAGTCTGGCTCTAAAGCTAGTGTTCTCTGCACTGTACTTGTGGACTCTCCATTTTATATCAACAACAGCATAGATATCTGTTTAGTGTTGGACAGGTGGCAAAGTGCTTTTTGCTGACTCAAGTTCATTTAATTCTGTGATGTAGATATTTTTACTATTATCTCCACAATTCATTGATAAAATTGAGACCCAGAGGGGTGTGGTGGCTGGTCCAAGATCACTCAAGTAGCTACAGTCAGAGCAGAGACTAGATTCCAGTGTTTCTGATGCCAAACTCTGTCCACCATACATGGACTCCCAGTTTAAATATTTCTAAATTCAGAATCTTTGAGCCTTATTTTCATGGTCTAGGATTATTTCCATGACCTATGTAAATTATAATTAAATCCATGCTAATAGGCCATTTTGTGGCAAAACCTCAATAAGCAGTGAGCTGAGGCCTGCAGGCTTGCAAAATTATTTATGGTGAACTCCAATGGCTGCTATTACTCAATCTATATGTGTTGCAGCAAAGTGTTTACTCCTCTATGCAAGCTGGCTACTCAACTACATTTTTCTTCATTCCCCCTCAGCAAAATTGGGGAACCCAGCCTCCAGCATATGGAAGCATTTCTATGCTGATAGATTTTCTGATGAGCGTGGGATAGGGATGGTGGAAGTATGATTTGCAATGATGTGTTGGAAGAAACATATATTTCCGAGTGAGGCTGATTGGACTAGGTTCCATGTGACAAAAGTTGTCTCCAGAAAAGACGTTTTTTCTTCTACTTTATCCCCACTTCACCATTCGTTAAAATCAGTGATTTCTGAATCTGTCTTAACACTTGTGAAAACACAAAATCCAGAAGATCCAGGCTTTTTTTTTTTTTCCTATAATGCTGAACCTTTCTGGTGGGCTCAGGTTTCTGCAAACTGCTCCCAAATGGGCACAGACAAGGAGCTGAGCACTTCCTTGAGGTGTTCGTGACCACACTAAAGATTTTTTAAAGTAAATTAAATTACTACATGTGTAAGCGCTGTGTGAATAGATAGATGGCACTTTTAAGCTTAGTATGCCTAACATGTTAATTTTATGAGTAAACCTATACATAATACATTATTCTATTCTCAGATGAACAAAGGGCTGCTCCAGCTGTCAAGGGCGTGGAAACAATGTGACATATATCTTTAGTGTTCTAAGAAATATCCTTTTATTTCTCCTTGAAATGATACTTTTCCCTTTATTTAGACTCAAATTTGTTTATGGCGCTGGTCTACTGCAGCAGGTAAAGACCTGTCAACCACATAGGAGCTTTCTCTACCTTGTTTTCTATTTAGAAATGCATGGAAACATAAAGAAACTAGAGGCTTCTGCATGACTTTGAAGGACACATGGATAATTTGAAACCAGAGTATTTGATGTGTGCCAAGGACCCTATCCCCTGCTTTGTCGTTTTAACAATGCCTTAAGTGTAAGTGTGTTTGTGGCTCTCTTCTCAAGGATCTCTCACAGACATCCTCTCCTTGGTTCCTCCCAGCATCCCTGGATGTCTGTCTTCAGGGACTGTTATTATCCCTGTTTTCAAATGACAAAACTCAGGATCTGAGAGACTATATAACTTCTTGTAGATTACACACACAGTGAGCAGGTGGAGTTCAGGTCTCGGCTCTTCACAGTCTCCCTGCCCACTTGCTGCAGGCATGTGAGTGTCCAGGGTGCTCTTCCCAGGACTGGGGTGAGGAGCACTGGAAGTCAGGGGACAGAGACTTCCTGGGCACCCTGGCTCCTGCATTAATAGAGCAAGGGGGCTGACCTGAGTACCATCCCTACGGCTTCCTTCTTTGACACTCTGCAGGTTTTGTACTTTCAAGGATCTAAACCTTGAGGCAGTGACTCAAAAGGTCTTGGATTTGGATGTTTAAATTTATGTACTGCCTTTCACATGTGTCATACAAATCAAATTCATAAATACTTAAAGGTAATAATACTATTTCTTAAAGTACTCAAAAGGAGGTGGGGGGATTGAAGTTTTACTTAGATCTGACATCGCCATTGAGATATTCACATTTATATGTTTTTCCCCAATAACTGAACTCCCGATGGCAAAGTTGTTGGATTTGGTGCCCTTGTACTCCCTTCCTGCTACCATCTCCACACCCTCTTTTTTCTGTCTCAGGAACTAGCACAGTGCCTGGTGCCTAGCTAGCTACTCAATAAAGAGCTGCAGTTTAGCTTTGCCATTATTTTATTCTTATTTAATTCTACCTAATATATAAAGCCACAGAGATTTTTGAACATAAGTTTAAAGAAGTGATAATAAATGCCTCCCAAAATAAAGTAACTCTTTATAGAAACTTATTGAATCAGTATTATCACATGTGCAAGCTATACTCAGATAATATGCAGGTCAATTAAAAAGAGGGCCACCTTCTAAGAAGGTTTGAAGAGTTCCCAATGTGAAGGGCACTGAATACTGTGTGTGAAGGCATGCCTGATTTTCCAGGACACTTCTTTTTTTCCTGTAATTTTACTTTTTTCAATTATTTTATTAAATGTACAACCGGATATAATTCTACCTTTAAACCATTGTTAGATTTTTCATATAAGTTCATAAATTTGAAGCAAACAAATCCTTTTTCAGGCCAAAATCAGGTCTCTTGATTTTTATCTTGGAGAAATTAAGTCCCTGTAGCTTAGTGGCATACGAGAACCCTCTTGGGTGTACTGGCAAACACAATCCTCTGGTTTTTTAACCTAGGACCCACAAGACACTCTCAAATCAGTTTTCAAAGCACCCATGCATTGAGTGTATGCTGTGTGAGGCATTGTACTGTTTGCAGTAACCACGAAGGCTGACTCTGACTGTCTCCATTTTATAGGCAAGGAAACTAAGGCTCAAAGCCACATGGCTAGGAGCTGGCAGAGCAAAGTGTTAGACTCCGGTCTGTAGAGCTCCAAAGCCTGTATTCTCTCCACCACCTCCCTCTAATCTACTGCTCTGGGACCCTGATCTCCTCCTCTATGCAGAATTCACTGTTGACAGAGCTCCAAGCTAAAAACCATTGCCTCAAAATGACAGAGGAAAATCGAGTTGTCAGATGTGACCCAGAGCAAAGCTCTAATTCAGAATCATTTAGTTTCATATCTGCCACCTGAGACCACAACCACATTTCTCCTTTCTCACTGAAGGAGAACACAGAGACATACTTTCTCAGACTTATTTTTTAGGATCTGCATCTGTGGAGGCGCTGCTGCCATGGGACTTACCAGTCACTAACATTTAGAGTTATACTTGCTACATGACGATTGAAACCCCCATGCCTACTTACTTAAAAAAAATTCCTGTCCTGGATTTTTAGCAGATCCTGACTTGCTACTCTGTCCTGTGCCTGTATCTCCAGACCCACTGGGCACCATGGAAAGCCAATGCTTAATTTCTTCTAATGATGCAAGAGGTAGAAAGAGCCTCTTGAAGCCCTAGCTACCTGCTAAAATTTATAGAATTTTGTCCCTTGCCACGGGTCACACCCTATTTTAATGTTACAAACTAACAAACTCAAAAACGCTGAAAGTGAGTTTCTGATCTCTGAATAAGTAGGTACTTCTAAGGATAATAAGTGGAAGAAAGCATAATGAAAGATATCAATAGACTGACTACATAAAACTCAAATTTCTGTGCACCAAAACATTCATTAAAAAATAAAATGCAAATAACACTGAGAAAATATTTTTAATAGAGTGGCAAAGACCTAATATCTTTCATAAAGATGGAACTTTTATGAAATGATGAAAAAATTAGTAGGAAAATGGACAAAGGGCATAAACAGAAAATTCATAAAAGAGTAAAGACAAACAGCTAATAAACATGAAAAAGAGTTTCATCTCACTAATAATCAAAGAAATGAAAATTAAAACAATATTAAAGAACTAGTTTTTGTATATCAATATGTCAAAGGTGAAAAAGAAAAATAATTCCTAATGTTTGTAATATGAGAAATGTTTTTACTTTTTTCAATTTGATATACACAAATTCACTTCTCATTACTGTTCAACTTTGCATTTCTTTGACTAAAAAAAGTTTTAAAAATATTGATGTTCCTTACTTATTGATTCCAATTCTAGTAATCTATGCTAAGGAAGTAATCAAAGATGGAAACATTAATTATATATGTTTATCACAGCATTATTTACATTAACAAAAGTTGGAATGGTAGAGGACTGAAATGTTCAGGGAAAAGAATTGGTTCACTAAATAATGGTACATGTATTACTATGCATGCACAAAAATTGTTGTAAAAAATAGTTGTAATGACATTAGAAAATGTTCATGACATATCTATACATCCATAGGCACACATACGTATATACAATATAATCTTAGTTGCTTAAAATGTCTCCTATAAACACACCCACAAAGGGGAAGGAAGTTCATAAGTGTGCAACAGTGATTATTTCGTGGTGGAGGAAATACAGTATTATGGGTGTTTTATTTTCTTCTTTCCATTTAACTTCAACGTTTTCTATAATGAACATGCATTGCCTTAATAATCAGAAAAGAATTCCAACAAACGTTATTAATAAATAAGAAAGAAAATATCTGGGCAGCTTGTGTTGAAGGCCCACCAAGAAAGTCTAAACACAGACCCCTTCCCTGAACAACTCTGCACACAGAGTCCATCACATGGTTTAGCTGACAAGTCAGAGTCTGGGGATATGAGGGTAGGGATATGAACCTCCTAGAATTAAGCCTGAATGCAGAGCTAAAGTTAAGCTAAGCCAATCAGAGCATGCCTGGTTATTGTCAGCATACTGTGAAAGTAGTAAACTGTAAAACGCATTTTGAATACTTGCTTAAAAGTCAGGTATGATGCACATGAGATGTTTGCTACCACAAAAGTGAAATATTGTTAGTTACTATTTGGATGAGTAGAAACATGCTATTCTAAAAAAGCACCTTTATTTTCTATAACAATTATTTTAAAAATATGAAAATATTTTTCTTAAATGTAATGTATGTATATCATGGAAAATTTAAAAACTATGGAAGAGACAAAAAATGATAGTTCTACCATGTAAAGATGACCACAATTCAAATTTTATAGTATTTCTACCCTTAGAATGGTATTTTTATTTATTTGTTTTTGGTCCTATTTCCTCCACATAATTGAGATCATAACATATTTTGTTTCTAAAGAGGTAACCCTTTTTTTGAGACAGTATTACTCTTGCTCAGACTGAAGTACAGTGGCACGATCTCGGCTCACAGCAACCTCTGCCTCCCAGGTTCAAGTGATTCTCTTGCCCCAGCCTCTGTGTTACAGACATGCACCACCACACCTGGCTAATTTTTGTATTTTTAATAGAGACAGGGTCTCACCACGTTGGCCAGGATGGTTTCGAACTCCTGGCTTCAAGTGATCCACCCACCTCAGCCTCCCAGAATGCTGGGATTACAGGTGTGAGCCACCGCGCCCGGCTAAGAAATAACCTAACCTGTTGTTCCTTAATGTTTTTGCATTGGAGGAAAGATCACCATAATATAAGGGATTTGTAATTCACTGAGTGAGTGAGCGAGTGGGGTTGGGGAAAGCACACAATACTGTCTCCATGCACACGAAGGAAGACGTGACTCCTAGAGGTTCAGAGAGACATCCACAGGACAGAATTGATGAGCAAATACTATTGCAAGTGCATTTGAAAATAACGTACCAGGCAGAGGTATTTTATCACCTAACTTTGATAAGTATATTTTAAAATATTTTAGAACATCTTATACTCTCTTTTTGAAAACTTTGGCTTAATCTGTATGCACACAAACTCATATCCTTGGGCTTCAAAATGAGGCATAGAATCTAACCATTAGTTTGAGGCTCTGAAGGCATCTTATTGGATCTGTTTCAATACTAATAGAAATGAGAAAGAGGCCAATCATGGCCTGTATTTTTAAGGGATTTGTGGTTCTCATTTGTATTATCAAATACTTTGTAAGATTTCTTTGGGCCTAAAATTGCCATACTTCACATTCACAGCCAGCTGTGTCCTGTCAGCCAGAGACAGTTCACCCCCAAATCTCGCTGCTCTCTGGCAAGGAGATTCTGTTGCTGAAATGAGCAGTAACATTTGGGGATAGTGTTTGCAAAACAATGTAAAGCCTTGAGAAATTTGTAATACTTGAGTAAAATCCAGATAATATTTTCAGTTATCTCCAGCCATCACTTTAGAAAACAATGAGTGAATGAGTAAATGAAAGAAGACAGGCACTGAGAAACTTTCTTGTGGAGAAAACAGAGCCCAAGTCTCAAGGAAGTTATGTTAAAAACAGCATTAGGTTTTGTTTATACTTTGATGTGTATTTTCTAAATCAGGAATTTCAAATAATGTCAGCATAATAACTGGCACCATTTATCTAGTGCCTCAAGTATTGTGTGAAAGCTCCTTTGTAGATATTACAACAAGTAACTCTTCAATAGTTCTTGGTCATTAGTCCCCCGTTTCACAGATGATGAAACTGATGCGTAGTGGAAAAGATAAAAGTGGAATGCCAGTGTGTGTTTGCTTGTTTGTTTTCAAGGTTTTTTTTTTTTTTTTTTTTTTTTTTTTTTTTTTTTTTTTTTTTTTTTGCGGTGACTGTCTTTTTAATGTAGTCCTTGATTGGATCTATTCTGCAGTTACAAAGGGATCATTTTGGTCTTTGATAATAATTAGTTGGAATTTATTATTTATTTTTGTGACCATTCCTGTAAGTCTCAGCAGTAGGACACTGTTAAAATGTGTTGTGTTCCACAGGACCAGAAACAAAATACCACATGTTCTCACTTACAAGCAGGAGCTAAACACTGAGTCCGCATGGACACAAAGAAGGGAACAACAAAACCGACACTGGGGCCTGCTTGAGGGTGGAGGGAGGGAGGACAGAGAGGATCGAAAAACTGCTTATCAGATGCTGTGCTTATTCCCTGGGTGGTGAAAGCCCCATGACACACAGTTTATCTATATAACAAACCTGCACAGGTACCACTAAACCTAAAATAAAAGTTAAAAAAAATGAGTCCTTAACAGAAAGCAGTTTTCTTTACCCCCTTTTGTAACATCAACAGCTAGCATGTATCTGTGGTGGAGGCCCTGTGTTCACTATTTGGCATGTACTGCTGTATATCACATCCTCACCACAACTCTACTGATGGAAGAAAGACCAATTGACCAACACATTAACCAAAAACTTGTTTTTCAAATGAGGAATTGGAAGCATAGGAAGGCTAAGTGACCTGCCTACAACATACACCTAGTAAGCGACACAAAGTTTGCATCCCTCTCAGTCTGGGCCCCATCTTCATCCATTGAGTTGTGATCTCCACTAATCAATAAGAACCTGTCATCATAAAATTACAGAATTTAGAGGAGTAAGGTCTTAAGAAGCTCCTTATAAGAAAGTACATGGAGGCCAGGCACAGTAGCTCATGCCTGTAATCCCAGTACTTTGGGAGGCTGAGGTGCGTGGATAACTTGGGGTCAGGAGTTTGAGACCATCCTGGCCAACATGGTGAAACCCGTCTCTACTAAAAATACAAAAATTAGCCAGGTATGGTGGCAAGCTCCTGTAGTCCCAGCTACTCTGGAGGCTGAGGCAGGAGAATTGCTTGAACCTGGGAAGGGGAGGTTGCAGTGAGCCAAGATCACACCACTGGACTCTAGCCTGGGCAACAGAGCAAGACCCCTTCAAAAGAAAGTACATGGACAAAGGGATGCAAAGCCCAGAGAGGGCAATGATTTGCCTTGGGTTACACAGTGAAGGAACGGCAGTGAAGACTGTATGCTCCCAATTCAGTGTCTTAAAAGTAATCACATTATCAACTGGTAAAGATTTATAGTCACAGGTGAGTTTTGTTGGTAGCTTCTTGACCATCAATTTTTCATCTTCTAAGAGCTCTGTGTAGATTGCTTGGCATCTTACTCTTACTAATTCCTTCATGTCAAAGACCCCCAGCAAGGGTGCAGTGTCAAGTGCTTTCCAAAGGGTCACAGGCCCTGGCTGTTCTACACTCTCCCTTCATATCCTTGTCCAAGGCCCAGGGATGGACAGAACCACAGGTCCATTTAGTAGCACCAAACACCCCACTTCTACTGATGACGGGTGTCTCTTGAACCACTGAGCCAAGGTGGGGCTTCCATTTTTCCCATTTCTCCTCCCCTGCAGCATGCTTTTATGAATTCCCAGCTCCTCCAGGGATCACCCCACCTGTGGCAGGGGTTCAGTACTTAGAATTCCTGGGTTGGAGCACAAGAAAAGGAAAACTAGAAATAGGTCTAGACTTCAGAGTGCTCTGTCTAGCACAGTCCTGAGCATTGCTGTTAATAATGAAGGTCTAACGTCCACGTCTGCAACTTTGCTTGGCTCCAGCAGTCCCTTCACATCCACCCCAGGCATTTCCCCAAGTGATAGAGAACAGCAACGAACCACAGCTTGGCCTTTCTGTTTAGCCCCTTGGCTGGGCTTCAGGAAGTCTCTGCCTCCCTTAGTGCTTGCTAGAATTGACTAGAGAACAGTCCTTGACTCAAATAACTGAAAAATATACTTAACATTGCATTGATTTTCCATATAATTTTATAAGCACAAACATTCTTTTTCATTTCCTGACAAACAACTATATTCCCCAAAGTGTCCAATAAAAATCAGTAATTTGCACATCACTGTTTTTGTCAGTGGCTGTTGTTTGGAGTTAGTCACCAAGACCAACGTCTTTCTCCTGATGCCTTTATCCCTCTGTACCCCCTTCCCCAAACAAATCCCAAAGAAGAACTGGGGAATAAGGGTGGAAAGCTATGTAGACCTTCCTGATGCTGTGTTCGAAGCCCTTTTTGAAAAAAGAATACATAATTTTCAAGCAATTCTTCATGGAAAAAGGAAACCAGGGGCAGAGATGAAACATGCTACACTAAACACTGTACTGTCTCCACAATTCTGAACAGCACATAGGCTGCACAGGTCCCCTCCCCTCCAGCTCATCCCCAGCTACGAGCAGGGACAAATCCTTCTGGTGCAAGTGGAATGCTGGGATGATTAATCCAATGACTGACAAACGTCTCAGGCCAAACAGGCACCCCAATGTCCAGTGGCAAGTATTACTCTAAAGTTGCATCATAAGACAAGCAATGACAAGGGTGAAAATTGAAAATGGTAAGTTGTCATTCCTAGGAATCTTCACGTTGTTCCCTCTCCCCCTAGCACCAGGAACACAGCATAGTGTGTTCATTTTTACATGCCATTCCTAACTTCCAGGACAGTCTTTCTTCCCAACCAACCTCTCCTCTCTTAGAAACAGCGACCTAGGCTGAATGTGACAGCAAAGAAACAAAGAGGAAGGTGTTGATTCTCACCCAGAAGTCTTGTCTCCTCGCAGTCCTTTAGAAGCTCAATCCTCAGGAGACAGGGCACTGGGGGTTGCCAAGGGGACCTGAAATACAGGTTTGCCACAATCCTGACCAAATCGGCTCCCAGGGCTGAGAAGGGAGAAGGTGTCAGTCATTCAAAACCCATCGTGGCTGATTCTGAAGTGGAAAAAGAAAAAAAAGAAGCAAAGAAAAGCATCGCTCAGCAATGGGCAGGAAGAAGAGTTAAGAGGCTGAGCTCTTCAGCAAGAAATGCTATAGCTCTTTCAACTTGGACAGAGCCAGGACCATGGGCTGCTTGTGTCAGAAAGTGTGTGTTCTTGCTTAGTGCTTAGGTTTTGTTGTTTTTCCAACCTCTTTCCCTGAGCCCTGGCACTGGGGAACGTGGAATAGCTCAACCTGTTGTAATCAAACATGTGGGTTGCTGTTTGTTGCAAAGATATTGCAGCAGCCTCTTCATTAAATGAGGCTGTTCTTAAATGCTAAGAATTAATTTCCTTGTCTGTAGTTGCCTGCTTGTACTCTGGCCTTGGTGTGGAGTGGGGCGCTGGGCGGGAGTATACAGAGTAGGACGAAGGGAACACTGGGCAGAGTAGGACTCTGTGCCTGGAGGCTCCTTGGAGGAATGACCCATAATTCTGACTTGCTGGAGCCAGTGGGCCCCTGACAACCACCTCCATGTCTCGTTCTTAGGAGATGTGTCAGATACTACAGGGGACTCCAGCACATGCAGTCTATGCACAGTTGGGCCCTGATCTTTAATCCCACCCCAGGCCTCTGGCATCAACTTGAATACTGTCTCCTGGAATCTCAGCAGGACCTCTGAATCCTGTGCTTTCTGATTACAGGGCGTGCTCAAGGGTGGTGTCATCTGGGAAAACAGAAAAGGACTTCATTCACCCATTTGTTGGCTCATTCACTCAGTTATTCGTTCATTGCCGCATGGATGCATTCATCAGTCCATTCATGTATTCATTCATTCATTTCTCCTTGCATGAGTGCACTTATCTATTAATTTATCCGTTCACTCTCATGTGTTCATTTGCCCACTTAATATTACTCATTCATGTATTTATTGACTTATTAATTTACACGTTCATTTACATTATTATTCATTGACATATTCATTCATTTGCCTATTACTACACCCTTACAATCCATGCACTTGACTAATGTGCATGCATTCACCTTTGCCTATGTGAGAAAAACTCATCTACTTTTTCTTACAAGTGCTTGTTCCTCCATCCATCCATCCATTTATCCACACCTCCAGGCAACCACTTCTAAGTTTGTTTATTCATAGATATGTTGTCTATTAGCTTATATGTTCATGTATTTATGCACTCATTTATTTAACTCTTCACCTATTCATGTTCCACACACATCCTAAGTGCCTACAATGTGCTTGGCATTGTGGGGGAAAGAAAATAAAGAATCAGGCACCCTTCCTGTCCTGAACAAGTCAAAGACAGAAGACCTGTCTGTTCTCAAGGAATCTAATGCAAGAACATGATGGATGCCCTAAGAGAGAGGCAGAGGAATGTGAAGAGGAAGATTGTAGAGAGAGTTGAGGCCCCAGGCTGCAGGGAACATTGGAAAGAACACTGGGCTTGGCTTCAGTCTCACTGACATGGTCTCAAATCTCGCTCTGCCACTTGGCGCTGGTTAATTAACCTTTCTGAATCTCAGTCTCCTCCAATGATATAGAGCACACTGAGGGGTTGGGAAGACTAAGTGAGGTCACCGACGTGAGATTAACAAAGGCGGTGTGGGGCTCTGTAACGTTCACTTTTTTCCTCCTCCCCCTCTACATTTATTTTCTAAACTTTGTCAGCAAGTCTGCCTTTACGCACTCTGGGGGTGGGACTGGGGAGAAGGGGTGAAGCCCAGGGGTGAATCTCCCTCAGCTCACAGGCAGCTAGTTGGAGGGGCTGAGGAAGCAGAAGTTAATCTCTGAGAGGTTTCCAGACCCTCCCCAGGGTCGCTTGAGAAAGGCTGAGGGAAGCTGTCAGTCTTTCAAATGTAAAACCTGCCAAAGTGAATTGGTCAAAGGAATCTATTAACATAGGATTTGCGCAAACCCTCTTTGTTGGGTGAAAGGGGATGAAGGATTTTATCAAGAACAGAATGAGATCAGGGCCCAGGTGCCACTTTGGGGATGGGATGAAAGGAGGGGGTCTGACTGGTGAGGGTGTACACCTCTCTGAAGGCCTGTGGTTCCAGGCAGAGAGGGGAGGGAGCCTCCATTTCTTGAGCCACCCACTCTATTGTCTAGACCTTGTGTGGATGCTGGGTGTACATTATCTCACTTGTTTCTTGCAGTAGCCACATGAGCCAGGTATTATTACAAATGAGGAAACTAAAAGGTTCAGCAGTTTGCTCAAGGTCACATAATTAATAAGAAGCAGAAGCAGAATTTAAATGCAGACCTGTCTGATTCCAAAACCTCTGCTTTGATCCACGATAACACACTTCCTCATGAAGGTTTTCCACCCTCTGTAGCCTTTTCTAAAAGCTTATGTAAATAGGGTATGAACGGTCATTGTCCAAAGATTTTTTTACTGTCTTTACTAACTGAATCCTAAAATGTTAACAGAAGTAGGCCAAATCTTCAAGGGAACAAATGAGAATTTTTATTTTAGAGTCATATACAATATATGTGTATAGTATATATTGGTTTCATTTTTATTTTAAAATATTTTTAGCAGTTGGGACATAAAAATATGACATGAAACACAAACAGCTTCATGGTTTCCCATTATGCTTCAAGGCAGGGGGCCTGGGGTTGTGGCTGTCTTGGCAGGACTGGTTTCACAGCCCAGGCTTGCAGTGAGAAATTAAGAATGTGACAGGTTCAAAGCTGCTATTCCAGATATGTGAGCATAAGTATAGTGGGGACACGGGGCAATGAGAGTCCTAGGCCAGAATCAGAGAAGGAAGGCCAGTGTTACGGACTAAACTGTGACCCTTCCAAATTCCCGTGTTGAAGCCCTAACCTCCGGTATCTCAGAATATGACTGTATTTGGAGATAGAGCATTGAAAGGGGCAATTAAGGTAAAATGAGGCCCTTGGAATGGGCCCTAATCCAATCTTACTGGTGGCCTTACAAGAGGAGATTAGGACACACAGTGGGACACCAGGGGTGGGCATACACAGAGGCAGGACCATGCAAAGAGGCAGCAAGAGGTCAGTCATTTTCTAGCCAAGGAGAGAAGCCTCAGCCGAAACCAACCCAGCTTGCACTTCGATCTTGGACTTCTGGCCTCCAGAAGTGAGAAAATACATTTCTGTTGTTTGAGCCATTCAGTCTGTGGTATTTTGTCATGGTAGCCCTAGCAAACTAATCAAGCCAGGGAGCATCTGTGGTGGTCAGAGGAACTTGGGGGGATTAGAAACAGTGGCTTTTCATACTCAACAGGGAGGCACTTCAGTATTTTTACAATGACTACAACCCTTTTGGGGCATACCGCTGCATTGGCTTGGAGCAAGTGTGGCCTAAATAAGGGGGAAGGGCTGTAGATGGGGTGACCCTCTTCAGAAGAGACATTTCCAAGTAAGTGGAGAGGCAGTGTGGCATTGTGAGAGAGACAGGTGGAGGAGGTGTGAGCACAAACTACCCCAGAAGATCCCTCGGGACCCAGAATCAGGTGTGAAGGAAATATGAAGACTTCTAAGACACAATCTGATGAAGACAGGGAGAATGGGAGAGAAGATAATAGCAGCATTTGAGCAGGTGACAGTAGACTGTAGAAAGCCCAATCCTGAGTCAGTGGTAGGGAATGCCAAGAATCATCCTCATTTCTACTGCCAAGCCTGCAAATAGCTCAGGAATTGGCAGCTTCAAGTATATCTGGAACTGAGGAGAGGCGAGCAGTTAGATCTCTAGAACCCTCCCTTGCTTCACATTTCTAGGAGCTTGGTCCTCCCCCACCTGGGGAAAGCTGGAGATTTATTGTCTGGAGAGGGTGAGTATATTAGTCTGTTCTCACACTGATAATAAAGACATACCTGAGACTGGGTAATTTATAAAGGAAAGAGGTTTAATTGACTCACAGTTTAGTATGACTGGGGAGGCTTCACAATCATGGCAGAAAGCAAATGAGAAGGAAAGTCACATCTTACATGGTGGCATGCAAAAAGAACTTGTGCAGAAGAACTCCCATTTATAAAACCATCAGATCTTGTGAAACTAATTCACTACTATGAGAACAGTATGGGGAAAACCACCCCCATGATTCTATTATCTCCACCTGGCCCCACCCGTAACACATAGGGATTATTATAATTCAAGGTCAGGTTTGGGTGGGGACACGGTCAAACCATATCGGTGAGCAACAGAATTTCTCTGGGCTGAAGGACACCAGGTACAGTTGAAGCAAGACACCTGATATGATTAGGATCTGTATCCCCACCCAAATCTTATGTTGAATTGTAATCTGCAATATTAGAGGTGGAGCCTGGTGGGAGGTGACTAGATCAAGGGTGTGGAGTTCTTATGAATGGTTTAGCACTGTCCACTCTCTGCTGTTCTCATGATAGTGGGTGAGTAAGCTATCATGAGATATGGTTGTTTAAAAGTGTATAGCTCCTGCTCTGGCCAAATAAGACAAGCCTGCTTTCCCTTCATATTCTGCCTTAATTGTAAGTTTCCTGAGGCCTCCCCAGAAGCCTAGCAGATGCCAGCATTATGCTTCCTGTACAGTCTGAAGAAACATAAGCCAATTAACCCTCTTTTCTTTATAAATTATTCAGTCTCAGGTATTTATTTATAGTAGTGCAAGAATTAACTAATACAGCAGCCCACTGAACAAAGGATGTGTGTATATATCTGCATGTAGAAAGTCAAGACCATCCCACTGCCAGCTTCCAGCCATAGGCTGTAGGAGGTTTCTACTGCTGTTGTAACGTCCACAAGCTTAGTGACTTCACTTTATTATCTTACAGTTCTGGAGGTTACAAGTCCAAAATCAGTTTTAATGACTAAAGTCAAGGTGTTGGTAGAGCTGTCTCTTCTGGAGGCCCTGAGGGAGAACCTGTTTCTTTGCCTTTTCCAGTTTCTGGAGGATACCCACATTCCTTGGCTCGTGACCCTTCATTTCAACCTCTACTTCTGTAATCACATCTTTCACTTGGAGCCTCTTTCTTCCTTTTGTAAGAGCCTTTGTGATTACAGTGGGCCTACAGGGTAATCCAGAATAGTCTCCCCATCTCAAGAGCCTTAACTTAATGACATTTGCAAAGCTCCTTTGGACATGTTAAGTAACATATTCATAGGTTCTAAGGATTAGGACATGGACCTTTTTGGGGACCATTATTCTTCCTACCACACAGGGAAGGATCTTCTCTGAAAGTCTAGTTAATCTGATTATTCCAAGAAGAACCAAAGGGACTGACACTGGGGGTTCCTAACACTGGCTTGGCTGGCTCTTCTGCAGTGACATTCACTGTGGTAAGCCCCACCTGCAAGCTCAACCGGCTTCTCATCCCCAGTCCTTAAATATGGGTAGATATCTGAAGAGAGCCACTAGCATGGAAGATGGAGACCAAAACAGAGAAAGGAGACTTGGGGAACATGGGGTCCATGTAGGGAGTAGAACAGTGAAAAGAAAAACTCTCAGGGAAATTATACCCATTAGAAGGATTGGAAGATGAGGTTGAGATCTCTTAGGAAATCGTACAAATCAAAAATTAAACCAAAATACAAAACAAAACCAAGGAAGTGAAAAGTATGAGAGAAAAGATAAGTAAATCAGAAGACTGATGTAGGAGACTCTCTATCTAAATAATAGGAGTTCCAGAAAGGAAAACAGAAAATGAGTAAGGAAATCATTAATAAAATAATTCAAAAATGCTTCCAGAATTGAACGGTATGAGTTCTGAGATGTAAGAGCCCACTGAGTGCCTAGAATAGTGGATAAAAACACATCCACCCAAGACGCATCATTGTGAGATTTCACAACTCTGGGGACAAACAGAAGAGTTTAGAAGTTTCCAGAGAGGAGTAAGCTCAGACAAGAGCTGAAGAATCTGAAAGTCTTCCAGCTGCTTAGTGGTAACACTAGAAACTGAGACAGTGGAGTCATACTTTAAAAATTCTGAAGAAATGACTTCCAACTCAGAATTCTATGTGTGAGGTGGGATACACACTTTTTCAGATATTCAAGGCTTCAAACATTTTTACCTCTCATGTACCTTGTTTCAGGAAGCTTTTTGGAGAATGTCTTCCCCCACAAACAACAAAGTAAACCAGGAAAAAGCAAATGATATGAAACTGGCAATATGGGATTGACTCATTGACTGATTGATTGATTTTGAGACAGGGTCTCACTATGTTGTCCAGGCTGGAGTGCAGTAGTACGATCTTGGTCTCCTGGTCTCAAGAAATCCTCCCACCTCAGTAGATGGGACCACAGACATGTGCCACTGTACCTGGCTAATTTTTTTTTTTTTTTTTTTTTTTTTTGTATTTTTGGTAGAGATGGGGTTTCACCATGTTGCCCAGGGCTGGTCTCAAACTCCTGAGTTCAAGCGATCTGCCCATCTCAGTCTCCCAGAGTGCTGGGATTACAGGCGTGAGCCACTGTGCCCAGCCCAATATGGGATTTAATACAGGAGAGAGGAGAAGCCGAGGCCAATGAGGCAGATGTGCTTCAGGCATGGAGGGCATCAGTCCAGATGGAGACAATCAGAAGGTTCCAGAGGGAGTCTGGACTCTGCTCTCAGCTCTCCAGGCCAGGGGGCTAAAAGGAGACTTCTTTCCACCAGTAGATGAGTCTACAGTTGCTTTTGTTGCCAAAGATATAGATTGCCTAGATTCTAGGCAAAAGTTTTTCAGGCTGAGCCTGCACCTATGTGGCTTCATTTGATCTGACTTTGTTTTCCAGTCTTCTTTTTACTGATCTGACTCAGTATCCCCTTCAGCATTCTAGGTCCCTGATTCCCCATACCCTACACATTGCCTGGGACACCACCTCCCTGACATATCACCAGCTGTTGCCTATTTTTTCCCCAGGGAGTGACTGAAGGCTGCTTCCTGAGCTCTCAGCCCTGTGTGGAGAGCTCACTGGGGACTGTGATGTTGCTGCTTGGGGCTGAGGTTTCCACAGGCTCACCCACCTACTTGCCTATCTCCTATCCTGAGGTGGCACCTCTTTGGCCAACACACACTGGACTGGGCACTCTCCAGTCCTCAGGATTCTCCTCCACAGACAGTCTTCCCCTAGCCCTACTCTGCAGTGCTCAGGCCTCTTCCTTCACTCCACTAACCCAGGGTGAGCGGGTGAGTGGGGACAGCATAGCCCAGGATGTTTCATGCCAGAATCTCTTGGCATAGAACAACACTGCCTTTTGATGTTGAGATCCTCTTTCTGCCAGCTCCACAACCAGAAATCAAGACCTGAAGATAAGGCTAAGTGTGGGAAATAAAGATATTCAGCCTGTTGTTGCCTGGCTATCCCTTTACCCTTTGCCTTCCTCCAAAACAAAACAAAACAAAACACTCTTTGAACACTCAAGAGCAAGAGTGACATTTATCATAGTAGTCATGAATCTACTCTAATTTGAAGAGTAAATCATTAGCAACATCAAGCAGATGGTGTTATAAGCTAGTATTAGTAAAAATCACACACACGTCACTACTGATGGTGACATACAAATGTAAATGGCAGACAATCACAGGTTTTGGGAGGAGGCCAAACATCCCTCTTTCTTTATTCCTTTCTTCCATGGTCTTTCCAGAAAGACACCCATCGCTTGGAGAGAGGGTGGGGATTGTAGAGTGATATTCAAAACTGCTAGTGGAAGTCAGTTTCAAGGAACATTCATTGCCCATCTATTACTCACCAGACGTTGAACTGCTTTAAAATACTCCATGTGATTAAGTCAGGGAAATGGGGACACCCGAAATTATTATCATCAATTATAGCAATGGATAAGTGTGCATTATGGGAGAGTCCCTCAGTCATCCTCTTTTTTGTACCTGTAAACTGGGGGTGACATTTTCCATGCCAGTCAACTCTATGAGGTAAAGGAGCCTATAACTCTGAATGAACTCTAAAGTTTAGTCTCACAAGTATTGCTGCTGAAATTACTCTTTCTGGAACAGAACTTTACAGGTTTTAAAGCATCTCAAATTCATTATGTGTTTTCATCCTGTCAGCATTCCAAGGAAGTAGGCTGGAATTAGAACTTTTCTAGCAGTTTTTGGCAATGCCATCAGAAAGGGGAAAGTACAATGTCATCCGAATGTCATTAGCACTTTGAATCTACCAGGCAGGCATGCGTCGAGGCTTTCCAGTGTGAATATTCTCATTGAAACAGGGCTCCGTATTTTGATATTAAAACATGAGCGGGCCTGGTCTGTTCTGTTTGGCAGAGTATGAGCTCCCTACAAACCACTGTGCCTTTCTCAGTTCCAGTTTAGCATCTGGGAAAGAAAAGAGCTCAGGAAGTGTTCATTGACGGACTGACCGAGTGAATGGATGGATGGATGGATGAATAAATGGGGCAAGGCACAGGAGATTTGACTAGTGGGTAGAAGAAAACTGAGATCACAAAGGTCTGGGACTAAGATCCTCCAAATGTGATGAATACAAGATAAGAGGTTCCCAACATAAACACTAAAATTGTAAGCTGAGAAGAGAATAGATTAAAATATATATGAAATTTAAAAATGTGAACGTATGTTGTATTTAAGATCAACAATAAGCAAATGAGAAGCTTGTGTCTATGTTGACATTTCAATTCTCACCATAATTTTTTATTAACTTATATTTATTTATGATTTTTGGCACATTAAAGGGCTTTTTTTTAAAAAAAGGGAAGAAATCCTGAGAATCAGCCTTGCAAGTAAAACAAGAAACACAAACACAATTTTCCACTTTACTAAATTTAAATGATAGCTTTCTTAATCAATTAAAGAGAAATCAACTATTATTAATTAAATGCTCAAACATGAAATGACCACTAGCATGATCAACACAGACTCATCTCCACAGACTCATCTCCTACACCACTGGTAGCTAATAAGCCTTTTTATGTGATTGACATTAGCAACCACACAGCAAACAAAAGGAATGTCCACTAAGGCCTGGAGGCTAAAAGTGATTGTGCTCTGGATTACTGGTAGAGGATTAACTAAAGATACACACACACACACACCAGGTAAAGCCTTTTATAAACTATACAGTTTTCATCTGTTAAATAGCAACACATATAATTCAACTTTATGGGCAGTAAGAAGTCACTCGTTTAACATAGTCATTGGCCTGGCAATAACTACGTGCCAGGCAATAGGTGTGGTGTATGTAATGACTGTGTGCCAGGCAATAGGTGTGGTGTATGTAATGACTATGTACCAGGCAATATGTATATGTAGTAACTGTGGGTCAGGCAATATGTATATGTAATAACTATGTGCCAGGCAATACATATATGTCATAACTATGTGCCAGGCAATATATGTATGTAATAACTGTGGGCCAGGCAATACACATATGTAATAGCTATGGACCAGGCAACATGTATATGTAATAACTATGGGCCAGGCAATACATATATGTAATAACTATGAGCCAGGCAATCATATGTATGTAATAACTGTGGTGCCAGGCAATACACATATGTAACTAGCTATGGACCAGGCAACATGTATATGTAAGGGAGAAATTGACTTTCTTAGATAGAAATTCTTAAAAAAAAAAAAAAACAAAAAAACACAACTCCTTTGAACCTGGTGCTCCATGGGCCATGTCTACTTCACATTGTAGCCAGATGAGAATTGGTGATCATGTTGCTCTTCTCCTTAAAAAGGTCCAGTGTTAATGTCCATCTCTTTGACTAGACTCTCAGTTGCAGGAGGGCAGAGACTGAGTTTGTTTTGCTCGCTGCTCAATACTTCACACTAATCATGTGTTCCATGCAAAGTAGGTACTTAAGTTTATTTGTTGAATAAGTGAACTGGAGACACCAAAACAGGATCATAAAGTTTCAAGAAGTTTTCTTCCTTCTCTTTCTACATCAGTGTGTTCTGGTGGTTAAGGTTTGTAGGAGCTTCCCACGCAGAACACTGTGGGGTTAAGCGCATGAACTTTGGACCCCATGAGATAGAATTTCAAATCTTAACTTCCCCTTTTCCTATCTGTATGACCTTGAACAAATGATTGAACCTCTCTTAATTTTAGTTTCCCCATCCACAAAATGCAAGTAATAACAATAATGATATCTGCTTGACAGGATAGCTATGAGGATTATACATTTACAGGAGATGCCCAGCAGACTCCCCTTAGTGTATTAAGTGTTCAGCAAATGTGGACATTATTTTTGAAATTCTCTCCTAAGCAAAAAATCAGATTCCCAAGCTTTTACCATTGCTCAAAACATTGGGGGTTTTCCTTTGGGACAAGCTTCCAGGGTGCTCATTTCTGAGTCTCAGGAGAGCTTCCAGATTGGGCAGAATCTGGAGGATCTCAAGGAGAATTCAGCGTCTACCACTTGGCCACTCAGTATGTTCATCAGATTTGTCCCCAAAAGGCTCAGGATTATTTCCAAATTTCAATTGCAAAGCTAAAGACTTTTCCCCTTTGGGAAGTCCAGAACCAATATTGTTTTGTGGACAACCTGGGGGTGGAGGACAGAAGGGAGTATTTTCGAGAAGGAAGCTCTCCTGATTACTGGTTAAAAGGGGCTGCCTCTTTAACTTAACCTTGTACCCACCTTAGAAAAGCTAATTTTGTTTGTTTTGTCTGTTTGTTCTTATCGTACATTTCTGCAGGGGAAAAAAATAATGGCAACAAAGGGTGTTGGAAAGTTGGATACATGGAAAAGATTCAATCTTTTTGGTATTTGACATTTGATATTTGCATATTTCATTTTAGGAGTCAGATTTAGAAAAGTGGATATATACAAATCACCAAGGGATAGCACAAGGAATACCCACGCTTACCCCAGTTTAAAACAGGGTCTCTGTTGAAGTCTCTAATGAGATTTCAATAGTCTGATTTGATAATTTTGAAGCAGTCTTGTAATTAGACATTGTCTGTATGTGGGTGGCATGCTGGAAAGGAAGTGAGAAGGGAGCTGGGAGGTCCAAATTCTAATCCTTTGTCTGCCTTCCTGTGGTGCTGTCTTTGGGTACATGAGTTCCTCTTTCTATATGCTAGTTGAATTGTATTTGTAAATAATGACATCCTTGGTATCTTTTTCACTATGAAGGATCTACTTTTCACTATTTTCCCCACAGGACCCTAGTTTTTGTAAGACTTTGTCTACTAAACAAATAAGAATGGGAAGCCTATTAATAATGGGCTTGTGCAAGGGATACTAGAGGCAGGCAAATTATCTAGGAGGTAAATTATCAAATTAGCCACTGGAGAGCAATTCTGTCCCAACAGCAGGAATAATCCCGATAATAATTTGAATTGTATTAACTACAATCATTTATTGGAAGCTGCCTGTGTGCTAGACACTCTATATGCATTATCTAACTTAACACTTAACCATAAAGAAGGAGGAAGGTGCCATTATTTCTGCATTTTATAGATCAGGAAACTGAGGCCAGGGGAGGTACAGTAGCTTGTCTAAGGTCACATAGCTAGTAAAGGTCAGACGAGCTACTCAATTCAGGTCTGCGTGATTCCACAGCTCAAACCTGTAATCACTAGAGTCAACTGCCTCTCAGTTCCAATAGAATAACGTCATCTGTTTAGGGCTTACATTAAATAATCAGTCAATATGTACAAAATTGCATAGAGCATCATTGCCCTTGAGATTTCTCTAAAGCCATAGTGTGGCAAGATGCTTACATTAAAAAATTGAGACCAAATAGAGAAAAAGCATCACATACCCCACTTCAGGCCTGCTCTGGGGCACACCTCGTTGGCAGAAAGATAGGCAGAATTGCTGCCCTTTTTCAAATCTTTATATTACATATCATTTTCATTTTTCACTTTCTCCATTTTTTCCTCCTCCTTTCCTTTACTGAATGATTTTAGTTAAAATTACTTATATTAGTTTTCTATTGCTGTCATAACAAATTATCACCAATTTAATGGCTTCAAACAATAGCAATTTATTATCTTACAGTTTTGGAGATCAAAAGTCTAAAAGAGGTCTCATTGGGCCGAAACAAGGTGTTGGCAGGGCTGTGCCAGGGAGAGTCCATTTCCTTGTGTTTACCAGCTTGTAGGAGTTGCCTATATTCTTGTGGCTCTGGGTCCCCTCCAACTTCAAGGGCAGCAAGTTGCCCGTTCAGACCCCTGTTTCCGCTTCACATCTCCTCTGACTCTCCTCTTTCACTTATTACATCTCTTGTGATTAAGTCAGGGCCCACCTGGATAATCCTGGATAAAACGTCCCATCTCCATAGCCTCGATTTAATCACACTTGCAAAGTTCCTTTTGCCATAAAAGGCAACATATTCACAGGTGTGGGTATTAGGACACAGACATCTTTGGGGGCCCTTTTCTGCCTACCATACTGCTTAAGTTAAATGCATGCACACTGAGAGGCCATAGTATTAAAAACATGTTCCATGTAAAATTTCCCAAGTGCTTCTACCCATGTGCTTCTGGAGGGTAGAATCCCAGGACATTTGGTCACTGGATCCCCAGTACCCAACACAGTGTTTACAGTAGGTGGTCAGTAAATGTTTGTTGCATAAAGAAATAAATGAGGCCGGGTGCTGTGGCTCACGCCTGTAATCCCAGCACTTTGGGAGGCTGAGGTGGGCAGATCACCTGAGGTCAGTAGTTCGACACCAGCCTGGCCAATGTGGTGAAACCCTGTATCTATGAAAAACACAAAAATTAGCCAGGTGTGGTGGCGAATGCCTGTAATCTCAGCTACTTGGGAGGCTGAGGCAGGAGAATCTCTTGAACCCGGGAGGAGGAGGTTGCAGTGAGCCGAGGTCGGCCACTGCACTCCAGCCTGGGCAACACAGCGAGACTCTATCTCAAAAAATAAAATAATAACAAAAAAATGAATGAATGAACTAACACCTTTTTTCTCTTTTTTATTTGATATGGACTTTCTTTTCTTTCAAGAAACTTCAAAACTACAGTGAATAATGTAACAAGTGCCCGTTGATGCACAATCCAACACTGACTATTTTTAACACTGTGTTTTATATACACCTTCTTTCTTTAGAAAATGAAATACTTCTTGTAAGATTATGTTAAAATTTTGCTGAATGAGCCATTTTTGACTCTGCTCTGCTCAGTTTTGGGTTGTTTTGTAACGGAGGTTAACAAAGGACTCTTCATGTCTTTGTTTCTGCTAAAACTTTGAGAAAGGGTGTCCAATACTCCCAGTTATCAAGTAAGGTATAAGACCAATAGGGCTGATTGGTCAGACATACTGTTCACAGGATCCTGCCTTTAAAAGAATTGCAGTGGCCTAGGAAAATTTGGAAGGGATTCTGGAGGGAGCTATCAGTGAGCTTTGGGCTCCAGCTTTGCTCCCAGAGATAGGTGATGTGCTTCCTTTCATTGTGCCTAGGGACAAGGCCTCCATGAGCCCACTCAGAGAACTCCGTATGTCTCTGCGGTGCTTCGGCACACTTTACTCTGATGTTCAACTCACATCTGAGAAATCTAAAGGGCAAGAGATTGTGGCTGGCTACTGAGCAGACGGGAGCAAAGAGAGGGTGCTGGACCAACGGGTCACCTGCCTTCCCAGAATTTCTCAGCACCAGGTATATGGGCTACCTGAGAAAGAGAGCAGGGTGGTCCCATGTACTGACAATGAGGGGCACCAGGAGGAACTAGGTACAGGCAGAAGGAAGCAGAAGATGACATCTAGGGACTGAGAAAAGAGTCCTAAGTCATCAGCAAGGGGAGGGATCTTTGCCTGGGTTGAGAGAATTGTGGGTGACCCTTCTTAGCCCTGAGGGCTCAGAAGCGGCCAAGAATGTGCCCTCTGAGAGGTTGGCCAGCCATGATGTGCCTTCAGAGCCTGCAAGGGTACCAGTCAGGCAAGAACCGTGCTGCCCCCTGCCCCTCCCTTCAGCTGCAACCAGAAAACCACCTTTCAAATGCAGAGGGCCACCAGGCAGCAGGCTCAAGCCAGGGGATGGAGAAGCTTTCACTTTAAATGGATTTGGACCCCGTAACAATTACATGGGGCGCTTTATGCTGATTACTGAACTGAGCCTTTTTTGGTGGGGAAAGTGACTGGAGGACTTTTTGTTACCCGATGGAACTTGCCTTAGATTTTTATCTGAGGGGACAGGGTAGATCTAGCCATACAGAGCAGATTGAATAAAGTTGTTTTTGGATCACACCTCAGACAACCTGCTCAAACAATATAATGATAATGATTATGCATTTTGAGTCTCAATGGAGCCTTCCTTCATCCCTAAGTTCTTACAGGTATCCAAACTGCCTCCCCCGTGTGTTCCCTCAGCATCCCCAGAAGTAATTTGGATTCCCTTGGTTTTCTTCCTTATAGTGTCTGCAGCTTAAGAACAGTTCCTCTCCAGTCTTTGGTCTTTGATCTTACTGCCTTTGCTTTCACTTTGTCTAAAGGGCCATCAAAGGTGTGAGCATCTGCAAGCTAACTGGGAGGGGCTTAGTCATGTAGGGAAATGACATTTCCTGGCTGGAGCCTGGTGACTTTGGGAATGCACTCGTCATTCATGAGCTTTCAAAACAGCAGTGTCTGGGAACTTGCCTGAAAGCTGTCCTCGTGGCTTTTTCAAATAAGCTGAAGATCAAAGGGCCTAAATACTTGAAGGAAAGTAAAAGTGGGCTCACTGTCTTCTCCAGGGACAAAGTCTCTCTCTCTGAGGCACAGTGGATGTGCCTTTGTTTGGAGAAGTCAGGGAATTGCAGTGAGTGAGGAACAGAAGGAAACTCTTTAAGGTGTTGAGTTGAATTATTGAAATTAACAAGGCCTGAAGAGGTTATGACTAGATCAAGGTCACACGGCTGGTGAGAGGCACAGCCAGTACTGAAATCCAGTTCTGCCTGGTGGCAAAGTCTGCAGCCTTTCCACTATACCCTGTTCCCTCCTGTCAAAGGACTTGGAGGGAACTTCCAAAATAATCACCCCAATCCTTTCTTTAAGTGAGTGAGGAAACAGAGCTCAGGAAGCACAAGTGCTTTTCCCAAGGCTGCACACGAAGTCATTGGCAAGCTCTAGAAATCAGGTCTGCCTGTTCTCAGGGTGGTGCTCCCTTTACTCCTGTGTGCCAGGATGAAGCCACATCTCTCCTCAGAGGAGGTGGGAGGAGCAAGTGAATTTTCATGCTATGTGCTGCCCTCCTCTATCCTCTCACATAATGTCTGTTTGGATTGTCTTAGAGCTACAGACGCCTACATGGGCACCCTGACTATAATCTCATCCTCCACTGTGTAGTCAAATTGCTTTTTTCCCCCCCCTCCTTCTTTCTTTTCCTTCCTTTCTTTACATTTGCATTAGGTTTTATATTAAATAATCACTCCAATACAGGAGGCAGGATAGGATAGTAAAAAGAATGTGGATTTCGCAGTCAATGATAATACATAATAATAGTAACAGCCAACACATACCATATGGCAGGCACTGTTCTAAGAGTTTTACATACCGCGATAGACTGAATTGTGTCCCTGCAAAATTTATATATTGAAGACCTAATCCTTAATGTGATGACACTTGGAGACGGGTCCTCTGGGAGATAATTAGGATTAGATGAGGTCATGAGGATAGGCATTGATGATGAAATTAGTGGCTTTATAAGAAGAAGAAGAAGAAAGAAAGAGGGCTTCCTCTCTACCATGTGAGGCATAGTAAGAAGGTGGCCTTCTGCAAGCCAGGAAGAGGACCCTCACCAGTAACTGAATCTTCCAGCACCTTGATCTTGAACTTCCAGCTTTCAGAACTGTGAGATATAAATGTCTATTGTTTAAGCTATCCAGTCTATGGTATTTTGTTATAGTAGTCCAGGCTGACTAATATACGTATAGAAACTCATTTAGTCTTCTAACAACAGGAGGAGGTAGGTACAGGTATTGTTTCCCTTCAACAGGTGAAGAAACTGAGGCTTAGAGAAGTGCTGTACTAGGTACTGAGATGGCCACTAGGAATATAAAGACTAATGCTTTGAGTTCCAGGAAATAATCCAGTCCAGTGAGTTCAATTCAGCTTGGCCTTTAGGGCTATACCCTGGTGCCCCAAAACAGGACTATATCCATTTGGCAGCACATGTTTTGCTTGCTTAACAATTGGCCTTTATCATGTAAAGCCATGCTTTAATGGCTTTGGGAAACTCTACTTTTAGAAGTTTCCTCAATCATTAAGAAATATCTTTCCTGAGAAGGGACAGAAAGAGGTCTGACTTCCATTCCATTCTTTTGTGACCTTTGGCAAGTTACTTGACCTTTTCTGAGTTTCAGTTTTCTTGTTTGTGCAATGGGTATAATAATGACTATTTCATAAAGTTAATGTGAGGATTTGATAAAATCGAGATGTAAAAAATGCCAGCTGTGCCACTAAATACCTCAATCATCTTGTTGGAAGGAAACGTATGGTCTCTCTGTCTCTACCCAATGCAGAAACCCCTCTCTAATGTTCCTGCCAAGTGCAGGGTTGGCCTGTGCATTTTTTTTTTTTTTTTTTTTTTTTTTTGGGGCGGGGGTTTGCCTTTTTCCCCGGGGCGGGGGTGCAGTGGCCGGATCTCAGCTCACTGCAAGCTCCGCCTCCCGGGTTCACGCCATTCTCCTGCCTCAGCCTCCCGAGTAGCTGGGACTACAGGCGCCCGCCACCTCGCCCGGCTAGTTTTTTGTATCTTTTACTAGAGACGGGGTTTCACTGTGTTAGCCAGGATGGTCTCGATCTCCTGACCTTGTGATCTGCCCGTCTCGGCCTCCCAAAGTGCTGGGATTACAGGCTTGGGCCACCACGCCCGGCCTGGCCTGTGCATTATTACTAGCAATGGTGGGGACACCACGACTAGATGCACAGGCTAATTGTGGGCAACACTGGTTCAGCAGTGCTCAGTCTTCTTCAGTGGCACACACAGGAAGTCCTCTGTGACCATGATAGTAGTGATGGTGGCTACAATAATAATGATGACAGCTAACATTTATTGAGTGACTACTGGGTGCTATACAGGATACTAAATGTACTGTCTTGGGCTGGGCATGGTGACTCATGCCTGGACTGTAATCCCAGCACTCTGGGAGGCCGAGATGGGAGGATCATTTGAGGCTAGGAGTTCAAGACCAGCCTGGCCAACATGGTGAAACCCCATCTCTATTAAAATACAAAAATTAGACAGACAAGGTTGGACACGCCTGTAATACCAGCTATTCAAGAGGATGAGACATGAAAATTGCTTGAACCCGGGAGGCAGAGGTTATGGTGAGCCAAGATCTCACCACCACACTCCAGCCTGGGCAATAGAGTGAGGCTCTGCCTCAAAAATAAATAAATATATACACTATCTTATTTGATTCTCATGACAACCCATAAAGTAGGAACTAATTTATGTCTATTTTTAAGATGAAGAAACTGAATATCAAAGAAGTTAAGAAATTTGCTCAAAGTCCTACATGGTAAAGACAGGATTAAAATCCAGATCTACTGACTTCAGAGCTTGTAAATCCAGTCTGTGAGATTCCAAACTACCCACACACAGGAGCCAGGCAGGTGATTTCAATGATGCCCCAGGTGGGAAGGTATAATAGCGGTGAATTGGAGACCTTTCACCCCAGTTAGATGAGGTGGCTATGTTTCAGCCTCAGCTCAGGTGGCTGGGGTGGGTGGGTGAAGGTAATGCAGATTTAGGTCTGTCAAATCTTATTTTGTCAACAAAACCCAAGATTTTGGATATTTTCATGTGATATACCATACTTTTAAAATGTTACTTCAAAATTTTTGAAACTGCTAATGACCTAACTTCTCAGTGCGGTAACTGTCTGTTAGATGCACGTGTAAACCGGTTTCCTGAGGACTATTACTCTGTCCCTTTCTCTCCCATTCAAGTTCTAAAATTGTGATAAAAGTCAGGGAGAGGGGCTTATTACCCAGAAAGCCCTGCATTTACTCTAATTGTCTGCTATGCAGAAATTGGTCTAGAACGTTGAATTTCTATTTATTTGTTCATTTATTTATTTATTTATTTTGAGGTGGAGTCTCACTCTGTTGCCCAGGCTGGAGTGCAGGGGCGTGATCTTAGCTCACTGCAGCCTCTGCCTCCTGGGTTCCGACAATTCTCCTGCCTTAGCCTCCCGAGTAGCTGGGACTACAGGCATGCACCACCATGCCTAGTTAATTTTTGTATTTTTAGTAGAGGCAGGGTTTCACCATGTTGGCCAGGATGGTCTTCAAGACCATCTCCTGACCCTGACCTCGTGGTCTGCCCACCTCAGCCTCCCAAAGAACACTGGGTCTTTAACCACTACTTGTGACTGATTGAGAGCCCCAGTGCTGGAGTTGGGGAGAGAGTGGGGACCAGTGCAAAGGAGAAGCTCAATTGCATATAAAGGAAAGAGAGGAGATGGGGAACCTGGTGCTTTAAAGAGATTCTGGCAGCCACCAAAGACCAGCCCTCTCCCCATGGAACCATGACTTAGCCAAGCGGGGGAGAGCAATCTAACCCTTGCTCCAATATCTCCAGGTAAGCTACATTTCACAACTTCCTGGAGGAGGACCATCTGTTGGCCCAGATCCAGATCCCAGGCGCTTTCCCAACCCTGACTACTGACTTTAACCTCATTTCCCCTCCTGGAACAAGTCAAAGAATTGTAAATGCATTATGTATGGATTGACTAAAATCATTCCTTATTCCACAAAAAGAACTGAGGGGTCTCCATTTGCACAGCGAGGACCCTCTACTGAAGAGAATTCACATCATTGTATCCTTTAATTCTCGCAACATCTTTATTTCACTTATACAGAGACTGGGGATCAAAAAGGTTGTGTGACTTGCCCAGCTCGCTCAGAAAATGCCACAGCTGAAAATTCGAAACTGGTTGATTGGGATACCAACTTGTTGTTTCTTCTCGTACTCCACTCTTAAGGCAGCAACAAATCTTCACTCTCAAAAACGAGGAGGATAATACAGTGGCCATCTCACTACCTCTCCCACCAGCATGATCAGCACCATCGGCTGCTGATGAGGGACAGGCCAACAACAACGCTGACAGAACAATCCTCACATCTGCTGTTCGTGGGCTTCTTCTGCAGCTCCGCAAAGGCAGGGATTGCTATCAGCGGCATGCTATGGAGAATACAGTCAGATCCCGTACAAACTTTCAAGCCTCTGTCCCATGTCTCATAGACATTAGATCCTTGGCATGCCTGGGTCACCAAGCTTAACTGTTGCATCATCTAATTTTATAGTTTCTTAATTTAAGTTTTATATCATTTTTCCTCATGATTCCAAGATAAGGTGGATTTTTGATGTGCTTTTAAGATATCTGTGTAAAAGCTTTTTTTTTTTTTTTTTTTTTAAAAAACTTTTTGGTTCAGGGGTACATATGCAGGCTTGTTATGTAGGTAAACTGTACGTCATAGCGGTTTGGTGTACAGATTATTTTGTTACCCAGGTAGTAAGCATTATTATCCCACAGGTAGTTTTTCAGTCCTCAACTTCCTCCCTCCCTCCACTCTCAAGTAGGCCCCATTGTCTGTGGTTCTCTTCCTTGTGTCCATGTGGACTCAATATTTAGCTCCTGCTTATAAGTGAGAACATTAGATATTTGGTTTTCTGGTTCCTGTGTTAGTTCATAAAGGCTTTCTCTTTTTTTGCTACTTATATTTTATTTTTGCCTCAAATTTCCTGGGTATCTACAGAAAAAGTTTCTTTTTTATTTTCAAATTTTAAAATGTATATAAATCCCTCTGGTATTTACATTTTTATATTTCAAAATTTCTAAAATACATATAAAATTTAAAAAATGTTACATTAGAACTATCTTAAGAAAAGGTGGATAAAGCCAGATGTTGGAACATGGTTGCTTATCAACTGATCTTTAACAAGTTTTTTTAAAAGTATGCATAAATCATAGTCATTTGGTGGAGTTCTTAATTAATACCTGGTGGCACAGTGCTTGAGATTGTGCAGGTGCCACAAAAATGTAGTATTTAATTCTAGATTGTTCCTATTTTATGGCTGTGCAAACTGAGGTCTATGAAAATTAAATGACTTCTTTCACATTACACAACAAGTTGTCTTGGAAAAAATATGGCTAGAACTGCAAAACTGAGCTAGATGAGATTTGAGGACCACAATCTAGCATGGAGATAAATAGCTGTCCTTTTAGACCACTGACTGCTCTTCCAAGGCAGGTTATGTTTCTCTGGCAATTTCCACTCCTGGAAAGTAAGGGTCTTAGCTTATACAATCTCACTTTTGCGGGGAAGGGTGGGGTAAGGTCTAAATCTTAGCATTTTAGGAACTTGGGTAGAGGTTACATAGGTCTCCTTCAATATTTTCCCCAGGAGTTTCTATGTCCCTTATGCAAATAGGATTCTTGGCCTGCTCTGAGTTCCCCCAGGTGAAAATATCTTATGAAGCAACCAGCCACTCACACATTAGTATGATTTAATCATCTCTAAAGAGATAGCTCTCTGAAGCTAAGACTCTGCAAAGGAGTAGAGGTAGGAGGTGAAGAAAATAATGCTTTGTGTTTTTATCTCTGTACTGTTAAGTCTTCTTTGTCTTTCAACATCCCATTCAAGTGATTCAAGTGCCATTTCTTCTAAGAAGCCTTCCTTAATCTCTCTAGTTAGACAGATTGCTTCCTTCTTGTTACTTCAATAATACCTTTTTCTTTATGCTCTACACCAGTACTTCTTACAATTTCTTCCATACATTTACTTATTGGTGTCTTCATCTTATATTCCCTCTGGACTGGTAGTCCCTTGAGGGCAGGGATACTTTTGATTTACTTTCTTACCCCTATGTGTTGTCCAGCTCAGAGAAGGTAAGGTTGTCTTCCGATATCTCAAAACTCTGAAATTACATAGAAGGGAGATGTAAGGTGTTTGTCCAGTTTTGCACAGGCTTCTCTAGCTCTTGCACCATCTCCCCACAGCAAAGTTTGGGCCACTTGGAAAGAAAGCCTTGAATCTCTTCTGTACTCTCACAGTCTTGGTGCAGGACCAGTGGTTCCCACCCATCGTTCACTGCCTGCCAACCTGCTCTGGTTTCAGAAAATACAAGGTAGATTCCTAGCTGAGGAACTTTCTCACTTTGTTGTGACCTTGAGTAATGTATATCATCTTTCTCTTCAGTTTCTTTTATAAAATAGGCATTATTCTTGCCTCTTATGGCTGTTGTTCTGAGGACTGGATACAACACCTGGAGTATTTGACACAGTACTTTGCACATAGTAACCTCAATAAATAGTAGCAATTATTATTTTCAATAAAGAACAAACACTTTTAAGACATTGCCTGGTATATAGCAGGGGCAATAAAAGCTGTGTGTAAGCTGTGTGTAAGCTGTGTGTAAGCATTTTAATTCTTATTTTAGGAAAGCAATACAATGTAGTAAGAAGAGCAGGAGCTTTGGAATCTACTTTGGGTTCAAATTCTTGCTCTGCTAATTGCTTGTTGAGTTGTGTTGGGTAAATTGCTTAACTTTTCTAAGATCAGATTCCTCATCCCTAAAATGGGGGACAATTCTACTTTATAGAATTTTTGTGCCGATTTAGAGAGAAAAAATATTTTAAGAATTTTAGTGGATTGTATTTACCAAAGATGGCCACATTAATATCTCTCATCTGACATGCTGTTCTAGAACTTTGCTGCCCTCCCTCCCCATCAAGAGCTGGACTTGAATTTCTCTCTCCTTGAATCTCAGTGGGTTTGTAGGACACTTGTGATTAACAGAATGCACTGGTTGTGATACTAGGTACCTTCCTAAGCTAGGCCATAAGATGCCATGTGGCTTCCATCTTGTTGCCACTTGCCTGTGGAGTCCTGAGTGGAAGAAATCCGTTATGGGTGAGAACATTCAGGCCACACAAAGAGGTCACATGTAGGTAGTCCAGCAATGGCCCCAGCTGGGACCCCAGTCAACAACCACCATCAACTGTACAGATATGCAAGTGAAGATGCTTTTAGATGAACCCAATCTCCAGCCACTGAGTCTTTTCAGATGAAGCCCCAGACATTGTGGAGCAGAGACAAGATATTCCCTCGGCTTTCTTTGCAAATTCTTGACCTATAGAAATTGTGAGTTGTTTTAAGCTGCAAAATTTGGGGTGATTTGTTATGCAGCAATAGTTATTGTAATAGGGTACTAATACAGTACTAGTGCATAGTAAAGACCAGATGAGACGAATAACAGCATTTGTTATTAGAGCAATTATTAGAATTATTAGAATTCTTATTAGAATTATTAGAACTATTAGAATTATTACCATCTCACAGGTGTATGTCTACATGGCCCCAGTATGCTGGAGAACTCTGCCCCTCAGGCTTCTGCCCCACCCCCAATCTCTCAGCCCATGAAGATTTATCTTGTGAGCCCCTCCCCATGCCCTGCCACATGGTTGTGGGGGCACAGGATGCCGAGAGGACATGGGAAGTGGTTCCGTTGGCCTCTTGAGTCACAAACTGTGAGGATGTTAGGGGGCCCTTCTTACTTGTTTTGGTGCAGCTTCCTTCGCTGCTTAGGACAGGGGGTGACTGCTCAAGCTGCTTTTGTGTAAGACTGGCTGGCCTTGTCTGTCTGAGGACATCTCCTTAATCTCCTGTCCTCTGGCACTTTTACATCTTGACTGGACAGAGGTCAGCTTCATGGGAACCATTCTTTTTTGCAGTTAAGCCAAGCCCTTCAGGTCTTAGAATTGGTTTAAACCTGATTAACTCACAAGGAAAAGGGAAATTTACATTTTGGGAGTGGAGAATAAGATATTTAAGCCACTCTTAATACATGCTTTCCATCTTACTACTTTCAAAACCACGTGCTCTCTCTCTCTTTCTCTGAGTCTCTCTCACTTTTACTCCTTTTGCTTTCAAACAGGGTTTTTCTCTCCTCTTTTACTCTCCTTCCTCTTTTCACCTCTTCTCCATCATTTGCACTTTCTTTCCTATTCTTCTCCAAATTCTACCCTCTCTGCCTTCCCTCATCCTTTGTCTGTGTCTTCATGTTTCTCTCTGCTTTGCTCTTCGCAGCTTTGATATCTGTCATTTTCAGCATCTTTGTTCCTGAAGGGGTGAAGCATGCAGCTGTCTTTGAAGATGACAGTATCATCACCAAATGATTACAGAGGGAGGGTGGAATTCTGGAACTTCTGCACAATATTAGCTTTGCTTATATTCTGAGCAGTCTTGGTGGAGAACGTGCCCAGCGATGTGTTTCAGATCTAATGGGCCAGATCTCTCCTTGTCAATATAGAGGCTGGTGGGAACCACACTGTGGGGTTGATGGCCCATTCACTAGGCTTACTGGAATTTCTTCCATGCTGTCCTCTGGAAGGACAGCTCAGGGCAGGCAGAGATCTGAGGATGATTAAGCCTCTCTCCGAAGACTTTGGAAAAAGCCTTGGACTTGGGGTAAAGATCTCAGTCCCCCACCAGCTGTGTGATCTCAGGTCAATCACTTTACCTCTCTGAGCCTGTTTCTAAAATGGAATACTGATAGTCATCTTGCCTTCATCAGGGAGCTATTATGAGGCTCACATGAGCTAATGAATGAGAAAGCATTTTGTAAAGTAGAAAGTGCTGCACGAATTTAAACCCTTTTTTATTATTGTTGTTATCATGATCATAATTTTTATGTCCCACTAATGTTCATCTTACAACTCATCAGTATTAAGAAGAATACGCTCTAAGTGGAACAAAATCTTGTTTCTCCGTCGTGCATGAATTTATGGCATACATGTGGGAAATAAATATTACTCTTTTGTGGGGCCTTTATCAAGTCCCCTGCTTCTGCCCCACCCCCATTCTGTTCATTTAAGCTTAGCCGACCCTCTCTGCAAGAGGGTGCTGGGAAAGCCAGGGCTGACCTTACAGACCTGGACGAGCTTGGCGGGATGTGCTCTCAAACCGGCACCTTGCATCCTCGCATCCTATCCCATTCCTGCATCTGCCCACCGTGGTGTAAGCCCGGTCCTGGTCTTTGCGCCTGAGACAGAGTAGCTTCTCTGAGGGCAACCCCAGTGTGCCCCAGGACCCAGGTAACCACCTTCTCAGGTAGTCCTTAATCCTCCCTCTCCCCGTCTGGCTTCGGCCAGGCTTAGTCTCTTGGGCTCCCCCTTGTGGTAGGCCTCAGCCAAGCCCGCCTTACTGACCCTCCAGTAGGTCCTACAATCCAAGAAGAAATAAGCCGCCCATTTAGGGAACTGTGGCTCCTGGAACTGCAGATTTCTCCATCCTTGCAGGCTGCTGAGACCATCGACCTCAGGTGCCTCTGGGAGGAGCTGTAGCCACCTCACCACCTGCTCTTGGCTTGGAAATTTCATTGCTGTTAAAACCCGTCACGGTCATCTTATTCCAACCTGAGTGAGTATTCTTACCAATCTTCAAACCTGCATCAGACACATGCTCCCAAGAGTTGAGGAGGGGCTTACAAAGGGTGACAGGCAAGAGGTGGGAAGTGCATTCAGTGGAGAGTTTGGTTCCACTCACCCACCTCTTGGGCCTCACTCCCCGGGTCTGTGCCAACCCCTCCAGCCTCAGCCTGGACTGTCCTGGTGCTCCTGGCTCCTGACTCAGTGCACTGCCCATTCCTGCTCCCCCACAGGCCTTCCTCTCCCCTCTCTGAATCTTGGTGTGGCCTTCCACTTGGTCTCTCAATCCCAACCCCACTTTGACTCTCATAACTACTCCAAGAGAAGCTCTCATTGCATTTTACAGATGAGGAAACTGAGGTTTAGGATGTTAAATCACTTATTTGAGGTCCGATGGTTCTTGGCTGGGGGAGCCAGAAGCTGGCCAGAGTGAAAACTCATTCCATTATGATATGCTGCCTCCTCCGCGGTTTTAGAAAAATGATTAGGGATTAGCCTCTGCCTTCAAGGAGCTCAGGGCCTAAAGGAATAGACAGAGTCACATAGACAAATGCCTGCTATCAGCTAAGGCAATAGTGGGATAAGGGAGACTACCCATAGCTCTCAAAATTCAGAAGAGCTATTTAGTTATTAATTTGGCCCAAAGAACTAGTGGTGGTGGGGGGTTGTGTGTGTATGTGTTAACACTTTCAGAAGAGCGGCTGTCATTAAGTGATATTGTCAGTATTTTCCCCAGGTCAGAAATCTAGAGAGCAAATATTAGTGTTTCATGCTGCCATTTCCCCAAACTTGCCCATGGCAGACACTGACGATCAGTCTTCTCTAGTGAATCCAGATACAGCTTCAGAATCTTTGCCACAAAATGTCTAGGTGGCTATAGCTTTTGACTGCGGTTGGCAAGCAAAAGAGCATTTTTTTTTGGCTACTCTGCAGTCTTAGATAAACACTTGTGTTTTCTACAAGAGAAAACAGGCTCAGAGAAGGAAATGACTCTTGTACATCACTATGGTGCAAGAGCATCTCTGATTCCACCAGGATTTACTTCTCTGAATGATTTTCTTATCTCTTGGACATTATTTAGTTCTTGCTAAACATTCGTTGAGTTCTGATTCTGTGGCATGGATAGGAAATATTAACCTGCATTACCTCTCATTCTCACAACTACCTGTGAGGAAGTCATGATTATTGCCACTTTACAAAAGAGTAAACTGAGACCCAGAAATGTAAATAACTTGTTCAAGTTCACACGGCCAGGAAGCAGTGGAACCAATATTTGGTCTGCCTCCAGAGCCTATTCATTTTTTAATTCTTCTAAATGTGTTACAAAATGTTCAAAAATCTAAAAAGGTTTAAGATGAATACAGTGCATACCCTTGTCTCCACTCCCCAGTTAGAAACAAAACAAAGCCTGTTTCATTTTTGCAGAATACCACACTGCCCTTCGTAACACATAATAAAACGCGATTTAATAATGTAATTGAGCCATGCTGAACATTCTCAATCAAGCCTGCTTTTAGTGGAGTTTTAAAATGACTTTTCTTTATAAATTGAAATAATGTCTTTGGATGTTTGAGAGATTGCAGCAAGGAAAGTCTGCTGTTCACAGACCTGGTCACTCGAGGAGTAATTTAATGCCATAGACATAGATTTCTCATTTTACCTTTAATCAATTCTAACAAGCCAGATGATCATTGTAAACAGTCCTCTAGCATCTCCCTTTTCTGCCTCTGCCACTTTCAGGGGACTTATTTGAATTTGGTTCCCTGTAACAATCTTTTCTTCTCTTTTCTTTTTTAGAGACGGGGTCTTGCTGTGTTGCCCAAGTTGGTCTTGAACTCCCAGAGTTAAGCTATCCTTCTACCTTGGCCTCCCAAAGTGCTGGGATTATAGGCATGAGCCACCACGTCCAGCCCCTCCAACAATCTTATACCATTCTATTCTCTTTCTTTCCCTGCCACCATTTGGGTCACTCCCTAATAGTCATAACTCTATCTTCTCTAGTTTCCCCAGTTGGAATGAGCCTTTCCTTCATTATACTCTCCCTCAGCACCCGATAACCCTAGTAAAGCATACATATGCCTTGTATTAGTTATTTATGTAGGTAATTTCCCCATTAGACCCAGCCTTGCTCATCTATAATCCATGTAACAGTAATTATCACAACTGTGAAGCCTTTACATTTTCTGAGTGCTTTTCTTAGTTATAATCTTATTTAATTTGTACAATATCTGAGGTATGTATTTTTAAATCATATTCAATTATACAGATATGACCACAGTGACTCAGAAAGGTGAGGTGACTTGCCTAAAGTCACAGCTAGCTAGTTGCAAAGTTCAGAGAAAATTCAGTGGGTCTGTCCTCCTCTTATTAGAATATACAGGATGCTGCAGGGCACAGTGGCTCATGCCTATAATCCCAGCGCTTTGGGAGGCCAAGACGGGCAGATCACGAGGTCAGCAGTTCAAGACCAGCCTGGCCAACATGCTGAAACCCCGTCTCTATTAAAAATACAAAAATTAGCCAGGCGTGGTGGCAGGCACCTGTAATCCCAGCTACTCAGGAAGCTGAGGCAGGAGAATTGCTTGAACCTGGGAGACAGAGCTTGCAGTGAGTTGAGACCGTACCATCGCACTCCAGCCTGGGCGACAGAGCAAGACTCCATCTCAAAAAAAAAAAAAAAAAAAAAAAGAAAAAAAAAAAAAAAAAAAAGAATATACAGTATTCTGTATGTGGTTTAAAACCTGAAATTTGTTGTAGTTTTACTCAAACTACCAACTGTCAATTGCTTTATTCTGTAAATATCTACCAAGCACACATTATGTGCCAGGAATTATGCAGGGTTCTAGAGAAACAGCAGTGAATAGGACAAAGAAGGTCATTATCTCATGAAGCTTATGGTGTAGTAGGTAGATAATTAACAAGTAAGCAAATAAATAAACAAGGTGTGGTAGGCTAAATGGTGATCCACCTGCTCAAAGATGTGCACATCATTATCCCTGGAACCTGTGAAGTTTACCTTACATACCAATAGGCACTTTGCAGAAGTGATTAAATTAAGGGTTTTTTGATGGAGGGATTAACCTGATTTTAGCTAGGTGGGCCCAATGTAATGAACCTTTAGGAAATGGAGTCAGTAAGATCAGAGTTAAAGAATAAGATAAGAAGAGGGAAGCAGAGGTCAGACTGATTTGATTGATAGCTTTGAATATGACAGGGGGCCATGAGCCAAGGAAAGAAGGCAGGCTCTGGATGCTGGGAAAGACAAGTAAATGATTCTCCCCTAGAACCTTCAGAAAAAGTGCAGCTCCACTGACCTGTTTTAGACTTCTGACTTTCAGAACTATAACAGAATAAATTGATGTTGCTTTCAGCCACTAAGTTTGTGGTAATTTGTTATAGGTGCAATAAGAAACTAATACACAAGGCATAGCCTAGACAACACAGCAAGACCCCTGTCTCTACCAAAAAAAAATTAGCTAGGTGTGGGGGTGTGTGCCTGTGGTCCCAGCTACTTGGGAGGTTGGGGCAAAAGGATTGCTTGAGCCCAGGTGTTTGAGGCTTCAGTGAGCTATGATTGTACCACTGCACTCCAGCCTGGGTGACATAGTGAGACTGTTTTTGAAAAAAAAAAAACAAAACACAGTAAAATATACAAGGCAATTACAGATTATGATCAAACTTCTGAATAAAAGAGACATTTTGATAAGGTAACAACTGCGGAAGCCTTCTCTGAAGAGAGTGAACCAGTCCAGGGAAGAGCACTCCAGGCAGAGGGAACAGCAGCTGCAAAGACCCAGAGGAGGCAACGTGACGAGTGACAAAGACAGGGCCAGTGCGGCTAGACTTTAGGGAAAGAGCAGAGGGTGGGGTGAAGTGAGGTTAGAAAGTTAGGTCAGAGTTAGATCCTATCGGACCTTTTAGTCCATAGTGAGGCGTTCAGATTTTGTACTAAAAGAAAAGGGAAGCTCTTGAAGAATTTTAAACCAGGTGAAAAGTAAATTGCTACTGCATGGCCCAAAGTTCTCAGCATGATGAAGACCCTTTCTTGGGGCATGGGAAAAACTCACTCAAGACCAACCCACCCTCCAAATGAGCTCTCCTGTGCTGTACCAGGTTTGTAGAACATGCCCAGTCTTTACTAGGAAGTGTGGGATTCTCTGCCAACCTGGCACTCCAATTCTGTAGGGGGCAGGTACCTCTGATATAAACCATCGGCAGGAGACAGTGCTGTTACCTATGATTTCCCACAGACAGACATGGAGGGAGACTGGGCATTACTGAGCTCAGAAATGCCCCTGCCAAGGGGCTGAACTTACCATCTACTACGCAAATACCTTGCTTCATATTTGCTCTGTCTTGAGATTGTAAACTCTGTGAAATTAGAGACCATCTGTACTTTGTCCTTGTGTTTCTAGTTTTAGCATTTAGTAGATGTTCAATAGGCACTTGTTGAAAGCATGGATAACTGGAGGGAAGGGACATAAATAATTTAGCCCTGTGTTTTGTAAGGAGCAGAAACAGAAAGAGAGCTAATAAGCTGGAAAATACAAATATCGAAACACCCTGTTAGTTTTGCTATAATGCTTGTTTTGAAACTATGAATTTGTTCTAATGCAATTTATACTAGGGAATGATGTGAATATAAGACAATTTCCCCCCTTGAAAAACACTAGGTGAATGCCAAAACCCAGCTGAACAAACCTGTGTAATACACAAAATGCACACACACATACACATCAAACATTCATAGTAACTTTAGATCACTGTAAGTATGAGGCTCCACACCCATCCACATCTGGCGTCCCAACTCTGTCCAATTTTAGATGATTCTCCTCCCACCACCTCACAATTACTCATGGTCTTCCTGACGCCCACTTCCACAAGCAAACTGCAGATCTTTATCAATGTCAAGTGCCATTTTTATTATAGTACTTATACATTTAACTATTAAATATGTTTAAGACAGGGCTGCTATTTTTATCAGGCTCCTATTTTTTTTAAATGTGTCACTGGTGAAGTTTCTGAGTGTTATGCCCCAACTCCATTTGCCCCGTAAACCCTGTGATTTTTAGCGGGTAATTCTGCACAGCACAGCGATTTTTTTAGAACACATATGTGGCATTATAGCAGAACTGACTGTACTTTCTTCTGTCTGCAACACCAGGCAAACAAGAAAACACACACAGTGATAAGCAAAAAAGTGAAATCAAACCAATGAAGTACTAAGAATGCTTCATGATGTCCTTCTGGTGTATAGGACAATCTTCGTACTATTTATTCATTTTTTCATCCATCCTTTCTTCCATTTATTTATTCTGTCAAATGCCTACTATGTGTCAGGTCCTGAGATAGGCCCTAGTGAACAAAATTAGAATCTTAAGAAGTCTTAGGATTAGGAGAAAATAATATATGAACAGACAATGATAGTTCATCGTTATTATAGGCTTACTGCGTATCAGGCACTATGATCGGCACTTTATCCATTTTACTTAATCCTTTTAATAACCTGATGGTTATTGGTAGATATTACCAATAAATGAGGTATTAATATTCTTCCCATTTTCCAGATGAGGATACCGAGGCTTAGCAATATGTGGTGGAGCCAACACTTACACCCAGGCAGTCTGACTGCAGAGCCTTTGTTCTTGAATGATATTGTTGAGATCTGGCCTCCCTGCTTCTGTTTGCTTATCTCCAGTAAAAAAGGGGAACACACAGCGTCTCCTTTTTTGGGGAATGGAGAGCAGCCCGTTCCATCTTTGGCAGTATATCAAAGGAGTGAAAAAATATATTTTAACAGCTGGCACTAGAGTTCACGGTAGAGGGAGAGTTGTATTTATTTAAGAAAATACATTGGGAGGCCACTTCCTTTGGGGGTGCAGAAGAATCTGAGGGAAAATCTGAAAGGACCAAGCTATACTGTTTTGCATAAGATTTTAATAGGAAATTTTGGATTGGGACAGAGTAGAGGAGAATGAAGAGAGAGAAGGGACTGTGCATCCTGGCAGAGCCCTGGTGCCCGCGGGGGATGGTGGTGAGGGAGGATGTCCTGGGACAGGACTGGCCACCGGCTTTCAAATGCTAGGGGGCCCTTTGACATTGTTCCCTTGGACATTATTTGCTTTACTGTGATGTAAACCTTCTCATCACTCAGACCTCCATAAAGTCTATGGCACACTGTGGGGAAAACCAAAGTCAAGGATCATGTCTGAAACTGGGCTATGATGGAGCACACCTGGGGAGGAAAGTCCCCCCCTACCAAGTACATGCCCATTAAGTGATGGCCAATCACTGCTGATCTTCCTCTGCTTGCCAAGGCAAGCAGAGCCATTGCTGGGACTGGAGGATATCAGGGCCAGCTGTGAAGTTGGGCGCTGGGGGGAAGCGTCTGGGGAGGGCTCAGGTGGAAATGAGGGGCATTCAGGTCCATTCTGTGTAATTCCTAAAGGACTAACTAATGGACTTCAGATGGCCCTTGGGTTACAGTTGTTAGGAATAGGGCTCTCAAGTCAGGGAAACCTGGGTTTGAATCCCAGTTTGGCCATTTACGGGTGGCCTTGAACAATGTGCTTAACCTGCCTGCACCTCCACTTTCTTCATCTACAACATGGAGATGACCTTTCCTACTTTGAGTGGTTATTTTGAGAACCCAATGGACATAAAATGTTTAACACAATGGCTGGCATAATAATCAAACCATGGTTGTTGTTATAACTAACTCCAGTGGTGGAGTGTTAATGACATAGGCTTTTTACTTGGTAGGATCAGGGTTCGAAATCCATTTTCACTACTTACTAGGTCTGTCTACCTGAGCATGTGACTAAACTCTGGCTGTTAGCAAAATGGGGAAACAAGACCTACCTGGAAGGGCTGAGGTGAGGATCAAATGAGAGAACAGAACATTCCTAACACTCTTCCGGGTACACAGTAGATGTCCAATCCTCAGGGCCACGTCTAATCCATAGAGTACCTTTTGTGAATTAGGGAAAGTTGCCCCTTCTTTCAAGCAACCCAGTTTGCAGGTTTCAGCCCCACTTACCATCCTGGCCTGGGTACCTTGGTGAGGTGCACAACGTGCGCATCTATAGGACATGGCCTACCAGTGATGGGCGGCTGTTAGGGCTGTGCTAATTAGCATTCTCCTGCCTCTGACTTGTCTGCTTCGTTCTGGCTTAAGACTGTTCTTGGTTTGGAAGAAAGCACCTAGGCTCCTTAATTTTCTCTCTTCTGGCCCCAGCTGCCTTTCTTCTTGTGACCTGGTTTCTCCAACCATCTCCCCAACTTCCACCCCCAGTCTTCTTACAGACAGGATCCTGGCCAACCTCTGGCTGTGCAGCTGGCCTGGAGACCACTCAGTGGGGAGGTTGGATCAATGGCCTCCCTCCTGACTCGCAGGCTCTGGAACAACCTCTGCTGAGATAATCTATGCTTTAATTGCCAACAGCAGTCAGAAGGAAGCAGATGATCACCGCCCATAAAGGGTGAGAGTCCTCGGTGGGGAACTGGGCTGGCTGCAGAGCCATTGCAGGCTATTTTTAGTGCTTGGCCACAGAAGTGCAAGGAGAAAATGCCAAGCTGGAAGGCAGCCTTCCCACCAAGGACTGGGCTCCCAGGGGCCTGTATGTGACCCTCAACCCCAGCCCTTTGTGCTTCCTTTCCCTTCATGGTGAGGATTCCAGGCATTGCTGATAGCAGCAGCCATCCCTCTGCTGGAAGCTAAAAAAGCCTGGGAAGGACAGCAGTCACTGGTTCCTGGGCTGGCTGCATGAGCTGGTGTTTAACCCGCTGGCAATTCTCAGCACCAGGGATCTCAGCTCTCGTGGTGTTCCCATTTTATAAATGAGGAGAGTGGGCCTCAGAAGTATGAAATAACTTCCTTAAGGTCATTATTCCTGTAAGTTCTCATCATAGTTGTTTTTGTCATTGCTTCCTTAGGAGCATCTGTTCAGCAGAGTGGTGGAAAGGTGCAACCAGAGTCCCTGCGTTTGCCTTCCAGCCTCTCACTGGTTGTGTGATCTTGGGACAAATTACTTACCCTCTCTGAGTCCCAGTTCCCATCTGTAAAGTAGGGGTAAGAAAAGTGCCACCACATAACTGTTGACAATTAAGTGAGAGAAAACCTGGAAGACCCTTATAAATGTGCTTGGCCTGTAGGAAGCACTCAATCAATGTCAGTTGTTGTTCTACTGCTGGGCCATCTGCTGGCTCTTGGCAGGCATCCTAGCTAATCCCACAACAACTCAGCGAGGCATTATCAGCCCCATTTTTCAGATGGGGAAACTGAGTCCCAGGGAGATGAATTGAATTCCTAAGGACACACGGCTAGGAAGGGCAGGAGGTGGACCTCGAACCCAGGGCTCTGCCCTTCCAGGTCCAAGATCTTTCTTCTATGTAAGCTGGCATTTCCTGTGTGCTATGTCCCTTGGAAATATGAGCAGAGGGAACAGGTGTAGGTGTCGAGAAGGTGATAAAGACTGGGTAAGGGTATGTATGTAACATGTTAGAAAGTTTGCTGGGCATGAAAAGAAGAAGAGCTGTGACCCAGTGCTCAGGTTAGCAAAGATCTAGCTCCTCTCTCCTTCCTCATGGCTTCCAGGGTGTCCTTGAGACAAACTATGTGAGGAGGAGCCTCAGAGTCATCTTGAGTGACCTCCCCTGAGGTCCTACATGAGATTACTCTCCAGTCCTGCCATAATCAGTTGCATGGCTGTGTGAAACCCAGAGACTGTCCCTTCAGGGTTAGGTTTGCTAGAATCAATGTGGCCTCTATAGTCTGGTGTTGGGGTAGGTTTCCCTCAGCCTGGCCTGCTTTGTTCTGTCCTTGACCATTCTGTCTTCCAAATAACTCTTCTATGTACCCTTTCCGCTCCAGCCCACTGTCATCACCCTGATTTCAGCCTTCTTACCCCAGCAGGACCATTGCCACAGCCCTCTAATTGGTCTAGGCCCCATCTCCAATCCACAGGGCCTGCCTGAGAGGGCGGCCTTCTCAAATGTGGATTTCATGGGGTCACTTCCCTTCTTACATCCTTATGAACTTTCCAGGGCTAGAAAAATCAACCTTTTGAGCTTCTAGCTCTCCCATCCCAAATACCCCAGGGGTAAAGCCCAACAGTTCTCAAAGGTGTGTCCCTAGAAAATAAGCCTTTAGTTTCTTAAGAGGTGGGGGCAGCATTCCGTGGGGAAATTAATATGGGAAAAACACTGAATGAGGTTCAGCAGGTTTATTTGCTGTAGGACTTCTCAGAACTTCTATTATGCTAATTTCTGATACAAAAGCCTTCCAGTTAACCACAGGCAAGGCTGCCTGGAAAACAATATGTACCAAAGGTGCTGAATGAGCAGGAAAAAAAAGGAAACAGTATGGACTCCTAGTTTGAGCAACAGCTGACACTAACATAGCACTTACTTCTGTTGTGTGCTTTGTTTCTATTGACTCATTTGGTCCCCACGATTCTAGCAGGCAGGCACTATCATTATCCTCATTTTGTGGATGAGGAAACTGAAGAACAGAGAAGTTAAGCAGGTTACCTAGGTTCACCAAGCTAGTTAGCAGTGGAGCTAAGATTCCAACCCAGACATTGTGGCTCTGAAATCTGCACTCATAGCCACTACACTAGAGCCACACTTTAAGGACTCCACATGTACCTGGCATTGTGACAAGCACCCTATATGCATTATTTCCTTGATCCTTCCAACAACCCTACACTTATGATCTTCATCTTTTTTGTTAGGGAAACAGAAATACAGTGTACATTGGGCTAAGAGGTGCCTAAGTTGAGGTTTGAACCCTGGTCTTTCTGTGATTTGTGAATCTCCAGCCTGTCTTGTTCTGAACAGAATAAGGGAGTCCTTTACCAAGGAGCATCTTGCAGTGCATAAAATATACAACAGAAAAGCTTCCTTAGCTATCTGGAAAGAGTCATTGCCAAATTATAGCATCCTGTTTCCTGACACCAGGACTTTGCTTGCACTGTTCCCTTGGCCTGGAGTGCCATCTTCCTGCTCAGTCCTCTTAACACCAAGGAAGAACTAAAATAAGGTCTCATCTCTTTAGTTTTCTCAGACTTTCCCCTTTCAAGCAGCTGTTCCCTATCTGTGCTTGCATGGCACTCCATGAAAAAATTATGCACCAATGGTCTGCTACAGTATAGATTCTTTCATTTATTCATTCTCTCCCTCATTCATTCGTTCATGCATTTTCTTAACAAGTATTTATTGAGCAACTCCTAAGTACCAGTGTTGTTTTAGGTCCTAGGGATACAGCAGTGAAGAAAACAGACAGAAATGTAGACCCTCATGGAACTTACATTGTAGTGGGAGAAAAGGGATAATTAAATAAGTGAACTGTATATAACATTTTTGAAGGAGAAAGGGGATAGGGAGGGATTGGTTGAGAAAGGGTTGCATTGTTAAATAGAGAGTTAGATAGCCTGGTGTGGTGGTGTGGTGGAATCTCAGCTACTCAGGAAGCTGAGGCAAGAGAATATCTTCAACCTGGATATTGGTTGCAGTGGCTGCAGTGAGCCAAGACTGTGCTACTGCACTCCAGCCTGGGTGACAGAGTGAGACTCTGTCTCAAAAAACAAAAAACAAAAAAACCATAAATAAATAAATAGGGGGTTAGAGAAGGCCAACCTGAGATTGTGACCTTTGAGCAAGTACCCAAAGGAACTGGCACGTTCCCAGGTCAGGGTGGAGCCACCTTGGCTGCCTTGGGGCGAGTGAGGAGAGAGTAGCTGCAGACGCTCAACAAAGGTTTCTTTCTTTCTTTTTCTTTTCTTTTCTTTTCTTTTTATTTTTTTGAGACGGAGTTTCACTCTTGTTGCCTAGGCTGGAGTGCAATGCTGCGATTTTGCCTCACTACAACCTGTGCCTCCCAGGTTCAAGCGATTCTCCTGCCTCCGCCTCCCAAGTAGCTGGGATTACAAGCATGCACCACCATGCCCGGCTAATTTTTTATTTTTAGTAGAGCGGGGTTTCTCCATGTTGGTCAGGCTGGTCTCAAACTCCCGACTGTTAAGGACAAACTGCCCCAAAAAGCTTCTTGGTACTGCTGACACTTCCCCCAAACCTCTCCGTGCTTCCCACCCTTCCCCCAAGCCTCTTTACATTTCTAAGCCCTTATCTAGGTGTCGGTGAAGCCAGCAGATTTCACTTATCAGACCTTGCTACGATAAACAAACCCCAATTACAAACCATCCAGATCGCACAGGGGGAGGTTGTGGGAAGCATAAACAAACTTTACCTACACCCTCCTGTTATAAACATCACAAGGTGATATGTTGCAAAATTAACCAGCAAACAACCTCGGGATAGGGCCATACCAAAGACCTCCTTCAAACTCCTTTCCCCCATATAAACCCCTCATTCTGTAAGCTTGCTGCTGCCTCCTCTTCTGTGATGGAGCAGCTGGTAGGTTAATAAACTTACTTGCCTGACTTTGGGTCTATTCTTCCTTTCTCTCGGCTGACTTTACACCGATCTTAGGCGATCCTCCCGCCTCGGCCTCCTGAAGTGCTGGGATTACAAGCGTGAGCCACTGTGCCCGGCCCAGCAAAGGTTTCTTCATTTGAGGTGCTTAACAAAAGTTTCAGACTTTCTCAATGGTATTATCCTCAAACTTTTCATTGGCATTTTTAGAAGAAATAATTTAATGATGAACTAAAATACATGTGACCACTGAGCATACAACCAGCATCTGAAAATCTGGGGATCACTGAAAGCCTGGGACAGAGAGTTAGGGACCTGCTTTAACCTTGACCTTGGCAATCCCCTTCTGTCTTGGCCACTATTTTGTTCCCTGTATAAGGGACCCAAAGATGTCTCAGGTCCTTTCCAGTTCTGGCTTTGTGCTATTTCAGAAGACTCAGGCTCCTTTTCTGCAACACAGGGGTTGTAATACCTGCTGCAGTCTCTCTTCTGGTTGTTGTGTCAAATCAGGCAATGAATGTATCTTTTTTTCCACCTGATAAAATGTGGAGTCCAAAGTAGATAAAGTCTAGTGTTAATAGGAACTCTATTATTGCATGTTGGTAACCCAATCTGCCATTGATGTGTGCTTGTGAGCATTTCGTCTTGCTAATCCCAACAGTCACTCTATGACTTGAACATCACCAGCTCAATTTTATGACTGAGGAAACTGCCTTAGAGAGGCAAATTCACTCACTTGAGGGCACAGAACTTGTGAGAGGAGGACCCAGGATTCAAATTCCAGAATGTGTCAGGGCTTGTGCTGGCTTCCCAGTATACACAGAGGCCAGGTTGAGGTCAAAGCTAAGCCTACAGGTAGGGACAAAATACAACCAAAGGTAGTGGGAAACCAAACAAATTCTCAGCTCTTACAGTTGCTGCTAGCCCGCAACAAGGTGAAAAAAAGTGGGATGGTGGGGTGAACCATCTGAGTGGCCTATGGGGTTGAACCGTAGGGGCACCAAGAGCAACCAGAGCTGTGGATTGAGGCTTCGGGCCAGCTCGGGAAGGGAGGTGACATGGAGAAGCCCCCAGCCAGCCCTGGCTGCAGCCACAACCCACGGTGGGCTGGGAGGCATGTGCTCAGCCCCCTCACAGGGGGTCTATAGGTAGCAAAGGGCCCAAGGGGTCAGCCTTGGCCACTGTTATGTTAATATTAAAGATATTAACAAACATATAAAGGACTCTACAAAGCAAGAGAAAAGAATATAATGGGGAAGGAAGAACAGAAAATCATTTCATATATATTTAAATTAATGAAAGACCTAAATAAAACTATCTTTATTAATATTTCCATACTAGTGATAAAACAGATGGATTGGAATTAGATATGGAAAAATGTAATATTCTACAAAAGAAACTCTAGGGCGACCCAGGGAGTTATGAAGGTCACTTCTCATTAAGGGTGAACTTTTCTGTCCTTTCTGCCACTGCCTTTATCCTAAGCCTCTGCCAGAGCTGGCAATTTCCCACTCCCTTTCTGTGTTGGAGACAGACGGTGCCACCAAATGCCCCCCTTGGCTAGTCACTGTGAGGCTATTTTTAGTTTTCCAAGCAATTAATGAAATTGTCCGTTTGTGGGCAGTGGGGTTTTTTTTTATTGGCTGTTTCAGCTGCTCTGAAGTATAAGCAGCGTATTATTAATAATTCTGCAACTCTTAGACACCTAGAATGGGGGACATGGTTTTCCCTTGACTTGGGTTATAAGAAAAAGCAAAGATTCCTATATTTTGGAGGTGGCAGCTACCTTGGGAGGACTGTAGGCTTTGAGGTAGACCTGAATTTCCAAGACACAGACTCCTTGGCTGTAAAATGCACATCACAGTACCACCCTGTAGGTTGTGTTGCTGTCTGTGAAGTACCTATAATGGGGTCTGGAACAGTCAAGGAAGAAATACCTGTTCAAGGAGTGGATGGATGCATGAGATCACATTGGTGTGGCTCCCACTAGAGCAAATGCTTATTGACTAAGTGAAACAGGGTATGTATGTGCAGCACTTAGCAGAGCAGATTATTGTTGGGGAGTGCTATGGGGTGAATTGTGTCCCCGCCAAAAAGAAATGTGGAGTCCTCATCCCCAGTACTTCAGAATGTGACCTTATTTGGAGATAGAGTCTTTACAGAGGTAATCAAGTTAAAACGAAGCCATTAGGGTGCTCCTCATTCAATATGACTAACGTCCTTATAAGAGGTGGAAATCTGGACATACAGACACATGCAGGGAGAATGCCATACGAAAATAAAGGCAGAGATCAGGGTGATACATTTACAACCCAAAGAATGCCAAAGAAGGCCAGCAAGCTGCCAGAAACTAGGAGAGGGGCATGGAATAGATTCTCCCTCCCAGCCCTCCCAAAGAACTAACTGATGACACCTTGATCTCAGGTTTCTAGCTCATAGAACAGTAAGACAATACATTTCTGCTGTTTAAGCCACTCAAGTTTGTGGTACTTTGTTATGGCATCTCTAAAAAATGAATACAGGGAGTGCTATGGTCTGAATGTTTGTGCCCCCGCCAATTCATATTTTGAAACCCAGCCCCAGTGTGACAGCATGAAGAGGTGGACCCTTTTGGGAGGTGATTAGGTCATGAAGGCAGAGCCCTCACAAATGGGATTAGTGACCTTATAAAAGAGTACTGAGGAGAATCACTTGAACCTGGGAGGCAGAAGTTACAGTGAGTGGAGATAGAACCATTGCACTCCAGCCTGGGCGACAGAGTGAGAATCCGTCTCAAAAAAAAAAAAAAAAAAGAGTCCTGAGGGAGCATCTTGGCCCCTTTTACCACATGAGAACAAGGCTAGAAGGTGCTATTGCTGTCTTTGAAGCATAGAGCAGCCCTCATCAGACACAGAATCGGCACCTTGATCTTGAACTTCCCAGTCTCCAGAACTGTGAGCAATAAATTCACACTGCTTATAAATTACCCAGTCTAATGTATTTTGTTATAGCAGCCTGAATGCACTAAGATAGGGAGCATCAGTGGGATTCCACATGCTGTAAATCCCTGGCTCTGGCCTGCTGTAGAGTACAGCTTCAATAAGTGCTTGTAAAAATGAATCAGTGAGATAACACAGAGCAAATACCTCACTCAGGGTCTAGTATGTAGGAGGTGCTCTTAATACTTGTTAAATGAATGATGAGCAAGGCTACCCATGAAGCTTGTATTCCAAAGCCTGGCATACAGGCAGATTGATGTTCGGTGAATATTTGCTAACCGGATGGCCATCAGAGCTAACATTTATATAGCACTTACTATGAGCCCGGCAGTACTCTGAATGACTGATGTGTATGTAATCCTCTTTTAATCCTCACAACCACTGTATTATTTATCTCACTTTAAAGATGGGGACACTGAGATGCAGACGGGTCAAATAACTTTCCCAAATTCACCCGGCTAATGAGCAGAGTTGGCTGTTGGATCTGGTTTGTCTAGGACGAGGTGCCTGCTCTGAACCACTATTTGGAATCATGCATGTGAAGAGCCTCACACGTCGTAGGCACCCAATTCCAAACCAGCGAGTGGACGGGAGTGCCTGGGCAAAGCCGGCTCCATTCCTTTCTCTCTTAAGTTCTCCCTGATTCAGTCTTTGTCTCCACAGACCTCTGGGGCTTTGTGCTTGTCAGGGGCAGAAGGGCAGCTGCCTGGGCCCAGCCAGCATTAGCACGGCCTCTCTCTGAGTGGAGGCCCTCATTTGTCAGTCTCCTCTTCCTACTCCTGGTCCTTCAGCTGGGCGCAGAGGAAGTCGACTTGAGGGGAGTGGAGCAGAGGGGGCATCAACACCTCCTGCTGTCCATCAGCAAAGCAGCTCCGCTGTCAGAGGGCTGGCGGCACCGAGCATCCTGCCTCTTCTCCATAATTCATCCCAAACCAAATGAGGAGCGCTGACTCGGCGCTTCCCATTGCAGGGCCTGGCTGTTCACAGGCTCTCCCAGAGGCTTCTGGATTGCGCCAAGTACCAGCAATGGCAGTGATTTACGGTGTCACAGGCCAGCGTCCCCTACCCTGACCACTGCTCTCAGCCACAGGTTTAATTATTTAAACAGATTTTACATTTTATGAGTGTGCCCTCAGGGCTGGCAGAGGAAAGAAAGCCTTTGGAGCAAAAAACAAAAAACAAAAAACAAAAAACTTTGCTTAAAACATTAAATTGAAATATGGAAGGACAGAGTACAGGAAACATCCCTGATTCTTCAGTGTGAGTGTGGTATTCAAGGCCTTCTAAGTTCGTCCCATTTTACCTGTTCCTTTCCTTGTTTCTACCTCACTATAGAAAAAAGTAATACTTGACCATCCTGTGCAAGTGAGTGAGAGAGCAAACAACAAAACGAACCGGGAAATGTCAGAGTAGAGAGAACGTACAGCAGATTCCCTTGTTTGCAAGTTTACAATTTTGTTTTGGCTAACTAGCCTGTCTGTGATGCATGTGTACTCTACACACACACACACACACACACACACACACGTACATGTTCACTCATAGGGTTTTACTATGTACCTGGTACTAAGGTAGGACTCGGAATGCCTTGGTGAACGAAACACACAAAAATCCCTGCCCTCATGGAATTTCCATTCCATGGCAGGAGGTATCGTTACCTCATCATCGGAGTCCCTGCTCTTTTGAGGATCCAGCTAAAATGCTACTTTTCCTCCCTCTCTTGATCTTCCGGGAGAAATTAATGGCTCATGTGACACTCTGTAATTGTCTATCAGAGCCAAACTCACTCTGCCATAACGGTTAGTAAACTTGAAGCTCCTTTTCTTAGTCTGAGAACTCTTTGAAGGTGAGGACTGTCAAATTTTGCTTCTGTTGGAGCACCTAGCACAGTGCTTGTAGCATGGTAGATGCTCGTCATGTGGATGGCCATTGGAAGACTCCTCTGCTTCTCTTTTCTGGCAAAGGGAGTCTCCTCGTGTGTTCTCTTCACTCTGACATTTTCTGGTTCTTTTTGTTGTTTGTTCTCTCACTTCCCCCGTCAAACACCCATTCATCTAGCGAACATATATATACTGACCACCACTCCGTTGGAAGCCCTGTTTTAGGTGCTGGGGATATGTTGAAAAGATAGAGAAGGCTCCTGACCTTGGTGTGCTCACATCATAGCTGAAGAGGGAGGGAGGGAGGAAGCAGCTGTTCTGTGGTTCTTTGTATGTCAGTTTCACTGCCCTCAGTGCCATGGCACACCCAGGCTGGACCTGGGATGACTGGTCCTACACCGCAGGTGGTGAGGTGTCTGTGTTTTCCCTGCTTGGTTCAGAGAATGAGGCTGAAGTAAATGAATCTCACCAATCTCCTTCTTCCAAGCTCTTCACCTCTGTGTAAACTGGAGATAACAGAGTCCAAGGCTATTAAAATAATAATGCAAATAATCCATATTTTTCATTTTAAAAGCACTTCTGGAGCATCCAATTAATCTTCTTAGTACCCTTGTGTGTAGATAAGTATAAGGTTTTGCTTTTAGATGAAGGAACTGAAACATGAGGTGATTAAACTATTGGCCTGAGGCTATAGTGAAAGCAAGGTTTTGAGTGGAGATTGGATTCATCAGTCCTCAGTTACTTTGAGCAACAGCAGACTTCAAGGGCCATGTCCTGTGGACAGCTGCAGGGATTGCAGCCAATCTGCCTTGGTGGGGCAGTGCAGAGGGGTGGGGAAGAGCTGAAGCTCTGCAGGCCCACAGGCGCCACCATGTAGGGCTGTGCGACCTTTGGCAAGTGGTTTAAGCTCCCTGCACACCAGATTCCTCATCTATTACGTGGAGATTATCACTTTGTTGCAGGGTTATGAGGGTGAAAATAACTGAGATTATGTTGTAGAGTGCTTAGCATGGTGCAGGATACCTTTTTCTTAAAGCTCTCTAGAGACAGAAGCATTTGAAACGGGCAAAGTGCTTAGAGCTACGAATAATTTTTTGGACACTTGGTGTATCCCAGACATAAAGGTGCATTAGCATAACTTCATTAAATGCTAAGTGTCTTGTTATGATCATCAGTCAGGTGCCACACCTATGTCATGTCATTTATCTGATTTCTTTCTCCATGAACAAATGCCAGGCATCTGTCCTGTATGCTGCAGGGGATACAGAATTGCCTTGAATATGGACCCTGTCCTCTGAGAGATCCAGCTGGGGAAGCATCAGTCCAGTTAGTCATGAAGGGCCTGGGTGTACACCCTCAACATTACCCAGGGTCTTGTTACTTGGAAGCCTTTTTGGCTCCGGCAGGGAAAGTTGCAATTAGCTTTGCTATATAAATAGCTCACATTCTAGATATGCTGTGCATGGCACCAGGCACATAACATGCATTCTTTTGTCTAATCCTCATAACAATCCTGGGAGGCAAGAATAACTATCACTTGGATTTTGTAGATGAGGAAACTGATGTGCAGAGAGAGAAATCACTTTTGTGAGGTCCCATAACCAAACACATAGTTGGCCAATCCTCAGTCTAGTATGTCTGAGAGCAGATTTGTGTCTGAAGACAGAATAGAGAGGCATAAATTAAAGCCAGATTCATAATCGAGCTCATCATAACCTGCTATGTGGACTTTCAGGCTGTCACCAGTTTTCTATGCAACTTTAGTAAATCACCAAGGATTTATATGATCTCTGTTATTGACCCAAATTGTGGATGTTACAACAGCAGTAGAGAATACCTTTAATTCTTAAAGATATTTGAGATGAAAGCATTTGAATTGGACAGGTGTTTGGACATGCTCATCATCATCATCATCATCATCATCATCATCATCATCATCATCTTTCTTATCACCATCCAATATCTTTGGGGCATTTGGCACATTCTAGATATAAAGGTGTCTGGCATAGACTACCCTATTAAATCCCCCAAAGATCTTTATGACTAGGTATTATTTAACCATTTTAAAAATGAGAAAACAGGCATGCTAGAAAGCTCACAGATTTTAAGTAACTAGCCCAAGGCCACAGAGCTAGCAAATATGAGAGCTGGCTTTTAAATCATGCAGGGTTGCAGGAGGAAGTGCTGCCACTCCTGGTATGGTCCTGCTTGAGATGCCTCCTGTCTTGTCTCCTCTTTCAGTGCTCCAGCCAGCTTTTTCCTCCAGCAAGAATGAGAATTAATAATTTTAAAGTTGGAAGAGTCACTCTTGGTTTACACACTTTTACGAGGCTGCCTTGGGAGGATGTTTAACCTCTGTCTGCACCTCTGTTTCCTCATTGCTCTCATGTGCCTGCCTCCTGGGGTGTGTCTGTATTATTAATGATGGCAAAGTGGTGTGAGCACACTGCACTGAGGTAGATTCATGAGAGTACAAAGTACAATTAATCTCGAGAACCATCCAATTGGGGCACATGGAGCTGAAGGACATGGTACCTTCATTTTGCAGGGCCTGGACATAAGTGTGTTCACATCACTCTCACATCAGATTTTCTCTAAGACTCTGTGCAGTAGGCTGCATGGCAGACAGACAAAAGAGTATCAGGGCCACAGAGACCCATAGGATTACTGGAGGGAGAAAAGAGCATTGGACCAAGGAGAAATTTGTGGCACAGAACTGCTAGTGCTCACCAGTGTCATGGCTATGCTAGTTATTTAGCTTCCTTGCAGTTAGGTTTGCCCATGTGACTGAATCTGGCCAATGGCATGTAAGTGGATGGGGTATGTGCCACTTTCAGGCATGGCTCCTCTAATTTTCCCTTGGGACCTTGCTAGAGAACTTAAATGAGGGTGGAGCCACAAGATGGACAGAGCCCGGGTCCCTGAATGATGGCTACATTTCCTTGCCAACTTACACTGACCTGTGATGTGAAAAAAAAGCTTTTGCCATGTTAAGTCACTAAAATATTGGGGTTTATCTGTTGCATTCGCTAGTATTATTTACCTAACAAGCAATAATAAAGATGTGACTTTTATAGCATTTGTGGTTTTCTAACCACTTTCCTATACTATAATTTGGAGGATCTTCACGAGACCTTTGTGTTTTCAGTATCACAAATGGTTGTGTGTTTCTGGAGGGAACTATTTGTGTTCAACTTTATGGATATCTTGTGGGTTAAACATCTTTTCTTCTGTCACCCTGCCTTTTAGAAGGCTTATAGAAATTGTGGCCTTGTGATCATGGCTGCATGACATGCTGTTTGAGTACCAGTTTCACTTCTGTGCCATCTTGTCTCTAAAGTGATTCACTTTCTTCAAACCTCAGTTGCCCCTCTGTCAAATGGGGATAGACAAAGAGCCAACTTGGTTGGGTGTGACCAGGCTTTCATCCATCTGAATAGCTCACACCCAACTCTGCTGCAGAGTTATTTCCCAAACCCTGATTCCCAGAATATGGAATGCAGGAGGAGGCTCAGCAATGCCCACTCTGACCTTTCATTCACTATTTCTCAAACTGCTGGGGGTTGTCAGTGGTCTGCCAAGAGGTGAATGAAGCCACAGAATAAATATGGTATAATTTTTCTATAAATGTGCAGAAACAATTTTTTTACTATACTTTAAATTCTAGGGTACATGTGCACAACATGCAGGTTACATATGTATACATATGCCATGTTGGTGTGCTGCACCCATTAACTCGTCATTTACATTAGGTATATCTCCTAATGCTATCCCTCCCCACTCCCCGCTCCCCACGAGAGGCCCTGGGGTGTGATGTTCCCCTTCCTGTGTCCAAGTGTTCTCATTGTTCAATTCCCACCTATGCGTGAGAACATGCGGTGTTTGGTTTTCTGTCCTTGCAATAGTTTGCTGAGAATGATGGCTTCCAGCTTCATCTGTGTCCCTACAAAGGACACGAATGCATCCTTTTTTATGGGTGCATAGTATTCCATGGTGTATATGTGCCACATTTTCTTAATCTAGTCTATCATTGATGGACATTTGAGTTGGTTCTAAGTCTTTGCTATTGTGAATAGTGCCGCAATAAACATACATGTGCATGTGTCTCTTTAGTAGCATGATTTATAATCCTTTGGGTATATACCCAGTAATGGGATAGTTGGGTCAAATGGTATTTTTGGTTCTAGATCCTTGAGGAATTGCCACACTGTCTTCCACAATGGTTGAACTAGTTTACAGTCCCACCAACAGTGTAAAAGTGTTCCTATTTCTCCACATCTTCTCCAGCACCTGTTGTGAAACAAAACTTTTAAATTTTGATATGGCATATACTTAAGCAACATCAGGAGATGTTTTCTTTCCATGCTATCCAAGTTAAAGGTCCTCCCTTTTCCCCATCCCCCCAAACCCTGGACAGTAGAAAATTCTTATTTGCCTGACTGAAAGGACAGTTTCACTGGCTGGCTGCCATGGTAACTCCTGCATGCCCTCTCTGAGTTGCCCTGCAGGTCCAAGGCTTTGGGTTTTAGCAAAACTCCCAGGGAGCAGCCTCTTGCATTATCTTTTCACACTTGCCGATCATTTCCTAATTTGAATAATGTGCCCCACATCAGGAATTTCTCTCTGAGTTTCATATAGGAAAAGCATCACTTTTCCAAGGAAGGGTCACCTATTCTCCTGCTGTGATAAGGAGTCCTACGGAAACCATCATATTCCTCCTTGATCCTTGGCAGCCTGAAAGCCCACATGCCAGGTTTTGCACATATTTGTTTTCTCCTATTTCATTTAAACCAATTGTTATTCCTGTCCTCCTCTATCCCTTTTCTTAATATTTTATTAAGTCTATTGTAAATGTCCTTTTTTTTTTTTGTAATTTTCCTCAAGTCCTTCCTAGGGTGAGGCAGCATGGAAATCAATTCAAGAAATTACATAATGCCTAAATACACCAACATTTCTAACATTCTAAGGCAGCCAGATGTTTCTGTTTGCTTGTTTTCCATTCCCTCTGCCTTCTCCCACCCTCATGGTCATTGGACAGCCCTCATTCCTTGCCTAAACTCCTCTCCCCTCCCACCTTCTTAAGTCCTCATCCTTTATTACCCAGATAAATAATCCTGGCAAAGCCACACAATAAAAAGAATTAGTAGTTTTAATAAAGCAAAAGGACATTCAAAGCTCCCCTTGAATGTCAGCCTCAAATTCTGGCTACAGTGGAGATGATGTAGAGCAATTATAATGGGGAGCTGCAAATGAGTCCTGGGGTGAGGGTACTCACAGAAAGCCACCAAGGTAGAAGGAGTGATAATGTGGGGTGGGGAGAGAGTTGATGGATGGAAACAGATGGGTTAATTCCGGGAGGAGGAAGAGAATGACTAGATGTGTTGGCAGTGCCCAGGTGAGGAGCTGGTGTGATTATTTTCAAGTTGGCTAAAAAAAAAAAAAAAAAGGCTTTTTCCCTCTGTGTTGGATGTTTTAAAAAGTTATGTGGATCACGAGGTCAGGAGATTGAGACCATTCTGGGTAACACGGTGAAACTCCAGTCTCTACTAAAAATACAAAAATATTAGCTGGACGTGGTGGTGGGCGTCTGTAGTCCCAGCTACTCAGGAGGCTGAGGCAGGAGAATGAAGTGGACCCAGGAGGCAGAGCTTGCAGTGAGCCAAGATCAGGCCATGGCATTCCAGCCTGGGCGACAGAGTGAGACTCTGTCTCAATTTAAAAAAAAAAAAAAAAAAGGTATAATATTGGAAAGTTGTGCTTAAAACAAGACCACTGAAAACAGAACTCAGGAATTAAGTCGCTAACCATCAAACATTAGAAATCACTTTGGACATCAGTTATTACGGGAAGTCAGGGACCCCAATGAGGGACTGGCTGCAGCCATGGCAGAGGAACATAAATTGTGAAGATTTCATCTTAATATGGACATTTATCAGTTCCCAAATAATACTTTTATAATTTCTTATGCCTGTCTTTACTTTAATCTCTTAATCCTGTTATCTTCATAAACTGAGGATGTATGTCACCTCAGGACCACTGTGATAATTGTGTTAACTGTACAAACTGGTTGTAAAACATATATGTTTGAACAATGTGAAATCAGTGCACCTTCAAAAAGAACAGAATAACAGTGATTTTTGTGGAACAAGGGAAGATAAACATAAGGTCTGACTGCCTGCAGGGTCGGGCAAAAAGAGCCATATTTTTCTTCTTGCAGAGAGCCTATAAATGAACATGCAAGTAGGAAAGATATCACTAAATTCTTTTCCTAGCAAGGAATATTAATATTAATACCCTGGGAAAGGAATGCATTCCTGGGGGGAGGTCTATAAACGGCTGCTCTGGGAATGTCTGTCTTGTGCAGTTGAAATAAGGACTGAGATAAGCCCTGGTCTCCTGCAGAACCCTCAGGCTTACTAGAGTTGGGAAAACTCCACCCTGGTAAATTTGTGGTCAGACCTGTTCTCTGCTCTCGAACCCTGTTTTATGTTGTTTAAGATGTTTATCAGGACAATACATGCACCGCTGAACAAAGACCCTTATCAGTGGTTCTGCTTTTGCCCTTTGTCCTGTTCCCTCAGAAGCATGTGATCTTTGTTAGACCCTTATTAGTGGTTCTGCTTTTTGCTCTTTGAAGCATGTGATCTTTGTACCTACTCTCTGTTCTTACACCCCCTCCCCTTTTGAAACCCTTAATAAAAACTTACTGGTCTGAGACTCAGGTGGGCATCATGGTCCTACTGATATGTGATGTCACCCCCAGGGGCCCAGCTATAAAATTCCTGTCTTTGTACTGTCTCTATTTCTCAGCCGGCCGACACTTATGGAAAATAGAAAGAACCTACGTTGAAGTATTGGGGGCAGGTTCCCCCAATATTAAGTAATCCATTTGCTAGCCTTAAATGCTTTTAATATATATGTTTAAAAGCACCTGCCCTCTTTTGCTTTTTTATTTTTTAATGGCTCTCTGCCTGCCTCCCAACTGTAACATCTCAAGTGTTTTCTTCTTTTTTGGGGGGATGACCAAATCATAGTTCCTTTTGACCAGGTTTACTGTCAGGTCTCTTCTTCCTCAGTTATTAGAGACCAAGGGTGGGGAGTGGGGAGCCTGACATAATTACTACAGGGGCATTCCTGCTGAGTCAGGCTGACTCCAGAAGTCTTCAGGAAACAATTCCTGCCTGTTTTGGTTCTGGAAACAATGAAATGGGGCACAGATGCCCCTTTAATGCAATTCAGTGCATGTGGACTGGCACCCTCTTAGGTACTGAGGGAACTATCCAAGACATGTAGCTCAACTTCTTAAATTTAGAGAGGAAAGATGGAGTCCAGAGAGGTAAGTGTGACTACCCCATATTAGTCTGTTTTCTTGCTGCTAAAAAGACATACTGGAGACTGGGTAATTTATAAAGGAAAGAGGTTTAATGGACTCACAGTTCCACATGGCTGGGGAGGCCACATAATCATGGCATAAGATGAAGGAAGAGCAAAGATATGTTTTACATGGTGGCTGGCAACAGCACTTGTGGAGGGGAACTCCCTTTTACAAAACTATCAGATCTCATGAGACTTAATTGCTGTCACAAGAATGGCATGGGAAAAACCCAGCCCCATGATTCAATTATCTCCCACTGGGTCCCTCCCACAATATGTGGGGATTATTACAATTCAAGGTGAGATATGGGTGGGGACACAAAGCCAAACCATATCAACCCCTAATGTCATGGTGCCAGTATGAGGTACAGTTAGTACTAGAATCCAGGCCTTCAGACTCTCTACTTGCAGAAATCATGGGGTCTTGATCCTAGGAGAAGACATATGAGAAAAAACATTTATGATGCACCTACTATCTGTCTGGCACTACCTTAGGCATTTTACTATCATTACTATACAACCACTGAAAATGTCAGCTACTGCTTATTGAATATCTGCTATATGCTAAGTATGCCATGCTAAACACGCACATATATTTTTTTCTAATCCTTACAATACCCATGAGTCAAATATTACTCTCATTTTTACACATGGGCAAGCAGCCTAAAATAGCTAAGTTACCCAAGGACACACAGCTAGGGAATATGGGAACTGGGATATGACTCTAAACCTATGTTCCTTCCTGAATCCCTATTCTTTTCCCCCAATGACAGTTCTTACTCAACTGGCCCAGCCTTTGCAAAGTCTCATGGTAGGTGTTTGTGACTCAGGGTGTGGGTATAAGGTGTCCCTTTCTGGGATGTTCCCTTTTCCTCCCCTCCCCGCTATGTTTCCTGCTCTTCTGAGGCAGATACACATACCGGGGGAAATACAGCATGGCAAAATGGAAAGAACACTTCAATGTCAGCTCAGTTCATGCTACAATTCTACATGCCATGACATTGGGCAATTTCCCTGACTTCCGTAAGCCTCGTTCTTCTCATCTTTTAAAATAGAAATAATAATATCTATGCCTAAGGGTTGAAATCAAACATATGAAGTGTCTGACTCATAAGTGTTTAAGAAGTGGTAGCTGTAAGCTGTGGCCAGTTCTGGAAGGTTCCATGCCAGTTCTGGAAGGTCCCTGAAAAGCTCTAGGAGACCTGGCCTATCTTTTCCCCTCCTGTATCTGATCTCGGGCCTGGAAGTTCTGGGAGAGCAGGGTTGAGTGAGCATCTGTGTAGGGCCATTCTGGGTCATGAACCATTGCCAATGGTGGAAACTGTTGGGTTCATCAGACTTATTGTCCAGTGTATAATTCCTACATTCATCACAGGGTAACGCAAAATATACTTGTTCTACATATACTATGAAGAAGAAGAAAAATATCTCCATACTATTGTTTATGAGGAGGAGGAGTCCCCAGAGGTGAATACCAACAGCTTCTTGCAGACATTGAGGCAGGGTAGTAAATAAGAGATAAGCAGATTGGTGATGGAAGCTTTTCTGGTACATACATGTGTGCATGTGTGCACACATTTGCATGACCTTGGTTTGAGTGATTCTGTATTTATGTGACAGGTCTCTAGTTCTGTCAAGATGCAATAGGCTTGTTTTGTCCAGCTCTGTTGGAGATAGCACAAGTGTATGAGGTGGTTCCTCATTACTAGGAGGAGCAATGAGGGGTAGTGGTGTGTTTCCCAAACCCAGCTGTGCTTTAGGACCTGGGGAGCTTACAAATAATCCAGCAGAGTCCCAAGCCCCACCTCTAGAGAGCTTGATACAGCCTGGGGGTAGGAATGAGGTACCAATTTCTGTTTTTAAAAGGCTTTCCCTGTACTCCCGCTGAATAGCCAGGTTAGGAACCATGGAGACAGTAGACAGGTCATGGTGTATGGTCCAGACTGGGTTTGAACTCCTTTCCAATATGGACTAACTAGAGACTCGCAGTTCTGATGGATCATCTCATTTGCTTCTCAAAGTCCCCCTGTGTGCCTGTGTCAGCAACCCCCTCTAAAAGGGAAGGAGAAAGTCTTCGAGAAGTCACCCAGCTAGGAAGGGCCTCACTTTGGATTAGTGCATTTTTCTCATCATAGCCATATCCATGGACATAGGTATCTGGCACTAACCACACTAGGCGGGGGGCCCACACTGAGGAGTCAGTGTCATTGGGACATACCTCTCTGGGCAACAATTGCCATTTACTTAAAAAAGTAAATTACAACTGGCACATTTTCTGTTTGCAACAATAAAAAATAATTTCTCTTCCTTGTACACAAAGGCTCCAATTATGATTTAATTCAATTCTGATTAAATATGCTTTGATGGCATTTCCATTACATAAAAAACAAAATGTATTAGCCAAGCATAATGTGTTTTGACTATAGTTCTGATGCTAATAAGGAGGCTGCTTGGCGGCTATGATCCCACACTTAATTCCACAGTTGTAAAGATCGAGAGGGAAAAAATGAGGCAGATAACTGAGAAATCCCACACGAGGGGCATCATGGTTTAGGGGTGGAATGGGGGCTGCCAGCCTATGCCTGGTGTTCTCAGGTTTGGTTCTCATGACCTCTGCTTAAGGTGCTTCTAGATGTGCATTGGGCAGGAAGCAATGGCTATCCTGCCTCCTGGGGTAGACTCTTAGGTAGGGGTGTGATGGGGGAGAGGTATGAAGATGGAGCTGACTACGCACCTGCCCCCGTGAATTGGCAGGCCAGTCAGGCTTGTTCCCACGACATCAAGGGGAACAACACCCCGCCTGCCTGCCAGTCTCACTCCCAGTTTGAGTAATCTGCAGCTTCCTGGCCCCTGCTCACCTGGTCTCCCACTAGACAATGCTCTTAAGATGTCCAATGTCCCCACCCCTCCATGTCCTTGATGCATACATGTAGTTAGTAACCCTTCCTTGGGACCTACCTGGCATCCTTCCATCTCTGAAGAAGGGGCTGACTTGGGTGAGCCTCTCTCCTGACACTTGCTTTACAGCTGTGATTTTGCCAACAAAAGCAGTTTCCTGGGCCTGTGTGCTCTTGGATTCGTCTCTTGACACTTTCTCTCCTCTCTTCTATTGGTGGGGGCTGACCTCTGACCCGGCCGCCTGGCTTCCCCTGGATTTGGCCACTGGGGGGCACTGGCTGGAGGAGGGAGGTAGAGGCTGCCTTACTCTGTGTGATATCTCCCATGTAGGGACCACTCCTTAGGGACTCCTCTTGACCTTACAGGGGGGTCTTCAGCTTCTGGCTGTTGTTAATTTTTGAGTTGCCTCATTCTTCCCTGTTGGCTTCTCAGCTTTCCAGCACACATGTAAGCAAATCTTTACCATAAAGTCCCTCTGTTTCAAATTCCCAGAGTAGTTTCTGTTTCTCTGTCTGAAACTGAAGCTACAGGACGTTAAATTGCTACCCAGAATAACAACCATCAACACTTCAGTGTATTTCCATCCAGGGTTTAAAAACTGTGTATACTGATTAAATCCTTCTGTTTGTAGCGTGCACAGGCACACACACACACACACACACACACACACATGCATGTTGTGCATATATATGAATAATCAAAACATGAATGGGTCATATTGTACATGTTATTTGATCTGCTGTTTATTATGTTATTAAAATTTTATTTTCTTATTTAATTTCAAAAATATATTTAATACTTTAATATTGTCATAAGATCTACTGTAATTTATTTAGCATCCTGTTATTGAGCACTTTGATACTTAACTGATATAAATAATTACATGGAACTTCTAACTAAGGGAGCAAAATTAAGCCAGCTGAACAATTGCTCTCACCTAGTTTTTGACTAAATGAACAGTAGATAATTAAAAGTCTGCTCATCTCTTTCCCTACAATCATCAGTAGCACCAAATAAAAAAAGGGTTACAACTTAAACCCATAAACCTCAAGAAAAGATTTTGACCCTGCTGATGTGTTCCGTGTGGTTCTTAACTCTATCAGGTCAGAAACCAGAGTGGGGAGAAGGAGTGACTCAGAAAAATACTGAGGTCTCTCACTAATCACCCCACATCTGGAGGGGACCAGAATGAGAATGTGGGGTGTAAGCAGGCTGTCCAGAGGAAAGCTTCATGGCCTCTACATACTATCCCGTAAGCCAAGGAGTTAGTCTTCCCTGATTCACCATTTTTCTAGGACATCATGTTCATGCTGTGAAATGTTGGGAAGCACTGCCCGAGGTCACCAAAAAGTGCTTAATGTTGTAATACTACAGCTATTGATATAGAGTTGAAGAAGAGCAGATATCAGATATAATGAGAAGTAAGTCAAGAAAAATTTAACCACATTGCATAGAAACAGAAAGAAATAAAAGTCTAGTAGAAATTGTCCCTGTCCAGAAAGATGAAAAGAAATCATGTGGCAACTAAGCAAACATATAATCCCTACCCCATCCCACCCCCAAAGAAAGAAAGGAAAGAAAGGCTGGAAGAAATAAACAAAAGAGACTACGGTTTGCAAAAGACAAATGAAAAACCTAACCTGAATGAAAATATATCCCAAGGAAAAGAGAACTTACATTGTGTATTTTGCAGTACAGAAGAACTTAATTAAAATCTGAATTCCATGAAACAAGGACTCAATGATGAAAGATGAGAAGACAACTCAATGATAAGAAAATTGAGGACTCAAACTATACTATTACAGAAATAATAAATTATAAACAAAAATAACTAAACCAGACAGCTAAAAATTATATTTCTGACATAGAGAAAAGGTTTGCTAGAATATTGATGAAAGCTGAGAAAAAGGACAGAGATTAAGGCAGTTGAAAAGAAGATAATATACATGAAGGACAAAGTTGATTCAAAAGTAAGAATAATTGGTCTCTCTGCTGAAGAGAACTCCAACAAGTGCAATAGAAAATACATTTCATCCTGTTTTTTAAGGATTGAAAGGGCATACCATATTCCAGAAAAAAAAATATTCAGAATGATAAGCAAGAGAGAAAATCCTGTTACTTCCAAGGTTGAATAATGAAGAAAACATTCTTCTGGTGCCTAAATAGAGAAAAACAGGTTATCTTCAAGAGGAGAGTCAAGCTCATTTTAAGCTTCTCCACGAAGGTGTTCAATGCCAGAAGGTAATAATGCCTAAAAAGTTGAGGGAATGTCAGAGGGACGAAACCTTATCATACCTGACCAAGTTACTGTGGAAGTATAAAGGCAAAATAATACATTCAAAAAGAAACATAAGGACTCAGCATCCATGAACCGCTCCAGAAAAAATGACTCAATGGAAATCTAGCCATGGATGGCAGGAATGGAGAAGACATGGAAGAAAGGCTCATGCCACACTCAAAGGCAGAAAGTGGTAGAACAGTGTTTACATGATCCAGGGGGGAAAGTGTGATCTAAGATTGCTATATTCAGCCAAATTGCCCTGTATACATAGGTGCAACAGAGGAATAATCAAATTTCAAGCTCTTAGGAACTTGGAGATTATAATTCTGAACCCTCTGTTAGAAAAAAAAAAAAACTGTTTGATGATGAAATTCAGCCACCAATGAACCAATACAAAGAATTCTAGAATGGATACGCTTTGGTAAAGGACTGTAGGTTAACATTCAATTTTTTAAACATTAAAATAAAACAAAAAAATAAGGAAAAACATTTTTAAAATTATTTAAATATAATATTTCAAACAAAAGCTAAACAACTATGGAAGTTATTGTTATATTATAGACTAACTATTACGAATGCTGCCAAACTAAAATTTCCCAAAATACTGGAAAATAAGGTGGGGTGGGGGGAAGAAGGATTATAAAAGTGCTATTTTTTTCATTGTTAGCAGCAAAGGGTCAATCAGTAGTGTTTAAAATTGGACCATGGAGTTAAAAACATAATGACTCAAACTTCTCAAGATATTTTTAGGATTTTTTTCTTAAAAGAGATTTTTTATTTGATATATATATTTATCATGGGTTGAATAGAGACACTGGAGGTGAGACACTCAGCACCTCCGAAGGTGTTTCTATTGGAGATAGGTTTTTACAGAGGTAATCAAGTTAAAATGAGGTCTTAAGGGTAGATGCTAATCCAGTATAACTGGTGTCTTTACAAAAAGGAAAAATATTGGGTGCAGACTTGGATGCAGTGACAAGATGGCCATCAGAAGAACAAAAATCCCCAAACAAACAAACAAAAAACCAAGACTACCAGAAACTAGGAGAGAGGACTGGAACAGACCTTCCCTGGCACCCTCAGAGGGTCAGGCTGACACTTTAATTTCAGATCTCTGACCTCCAAGACTGTGAGACAATAGATTTGTATTGGCCTAAGCCACCCCGTTTGAGGCACTTTATTACAGCAGCCCTAGGAAATGAACACGGTATTTTAAAGGGGATTGTTAGAAATGAAATCTCTTGTAAAGAAACATTTATCTGAAGTTTAATAATCTCCCAGATTTGTTTCAATTTCTATTCTTTTCTGTACATCAACTAAAATAAGTGAAATAGTTTGTTTTCCTGATTATAGCATTAGATAAGGTTATTTTATAAGATAATTTCCATCTATCCAAACACCAAACAACTTCAACCACCTATTTTTCTGTATGCAGGTTCAAAAAGGAATTTGAAATGTTGTCACCTTTTTTTTTTTTTTGAGATGGGGTCTCGCTCTGTCACCCAGGCTGGAGTGCAGGGGCACCATCTCTAGCTCCGCCTCCTGGGTTAACGCCATTCTCCTGCCTCAGCCTCCCGACTAGCTGGGACTACAGGCGCCCGCCACCACGCACGGCTAATTTTGTTTGTATTTTTAGTAGAGAGGGGGTTTCACCGTGTTAGCCAGAATGGTCTCAATGTCCTGACCTTGTGATCCGCCCGCCTCGGCCTCCCAAAGTGCTGGGATTACAGGCGTGAGCCACGGTGCCTGGCCTTGTCACCCTATTTTAATGATGGCTATTAATAGGTCATAAGGTTTTGGTTGGGGCTGGGTGCAGTGACTCATGCTTGTGCCCTTTGGGAGGCTGAGGCAGTTGGATCACTTGAGCCCAGGAGTCTGAGACCAGCCTGAGCAACATGGCGAAACCTCATCTCTACTAAAAATATAAAAATTAGCTGGGCATGGTGGTGCACACCTGCGGTCTCAGCTACTCAGGAGGCTGAGGTAGGAGGATCACTTGAGCCTGATAAGTTGAGGCTTCAGTGAGCTATAATCATGTCCCTGCACTCTAGCCTGGGTGAGAGAGTGAGACCCTGTCTCAAAAATTAAAAAAAAAAAAAAAAAAAGATTTTGGTTGGTTGGTTGTTTTGTTCACTTTTTTTGTACTTGTTATTGCTTGAAAGTTTTTCAGTAAGTATGAATACTTTATTTAAAAATAATAATATTGCAATGAAAAATCCTTGTGTTTCAGTCCATATTTACATAGCTCATTTTTAAAAAGCTATTGCATCTTGCAGTTTGAATATTTTTAGGCTCATGATAACTATGGTTAAATTCCTTTTTGTATTATAACAGTTTATAGTCATACAAACAATGTATTATGATGCCTGCCTTATTATACTATTGCAGCATTATTATTATTACAATAGCAGTTTGATGAACTAAAAATGGCATCTTGTTTTAATTTGCCTTTTATTAATTACAAGAGAAAGGTTGAACATCTTTCACAAATCTACAGCCTTCTTGTATTTTTTTGTTCTGTTCATGCTTTTATACCTTTTCTACGGTTGTTTTTTGCTTATGTATGAGTACATCATACACACACAACCACCTGTCTTGTTTGTGGCTAATATTCTTAGTTTATGCTTAGCTTTCTAATTTTGTTCCTGAATTGCTCATACATTTTTTATATTTTAGCCAGAGATTTTATTTTCCTCTGATTTCTCTCATGGATTTTGATTGATCACTTTTTTGGTATGATTAATCCTTTTCTATGTACATATCATATCCTCCCAACTGTTCTGGCATTTCCTTGTGGGTAGTGTCTTCCACCTCTCCTCACCTCTATCAGTGCATTTTTTTCTCACTACTTTAACTATTTTAAAAGGTAAAATTCAGTGGTTTTTTTGTATGTTTATAATGTTGTCCAACCATCATCATCATCTAATTTGAGAGCTCTTACATTACACCAAAACCAAACCCATATCCATCAAGCAGTCATCTCCCATTTTCCCCTCCCCCTCAGCCTCTGGTAACCATGAATTTGCTTTCCATCTCTATGAATTTACCTATTCTGGACATCTCACAGAAACGGAATCATACAATATGCTATCTTTTCTGTGTGGCTTTTTTCATTTAGCGTAATGTTTTCGAGGTTTATCCATATTGTAGCATGTATCAGTTTTTAAGGTAGAATACTATTCCACTGTATTGATATACCACATTTTGTTTATCCATTCACTAGTTGGTGGACATTTAGATTCCTTCCACTTTTTAGCTTTTATGAATAATGCTGCTATGAAAATTTGTGTGCATGTTTTTGCTGGAATACCTGTTTTCAATTCTTGGGTCTATAGTTGGGAAGGGAATTACTCACTTACATAATAATTCAATAATATGTTTTTGAGAAAATTTCAAACTATTTTTCACAGCAGGAGAACCATTTTCCATTTCCATCAGCAAAGTGTGAGGTTTCAATTTCATCACATCCTTTGCAACATTTATTTTTCTTTAAAAAATTGATAACCATCCTAGTGGGTGTGTAGTGGTATCTCATTGTGGTTTTGATTTGCATTTCCCTAATGACTAGTGATGTCCAACATCTTTTCATGTGATTTGGGGTCATCTGTATGTCTTCTTTAGAGAAATGTCTATCCACATTCTTTGCCCATTATATAAATTGGGTTGTTTGTCATTCTATTGTTGAGTTGTAAGAGTTCTTCATGTAATCTGGATACTAAATGCTTATCAAATACCTGGTTTACAAATATGTTCTCCCATTCTGTAGGTTGCCTTTTCACTTCGATGAATGAAAGCTTTGACTTTTGTTGAAGCCAATTTTATCTGTTTTTTTTCTTTTTTCTCTATTACCTGTGCTTTTGTTATCATATCTAAAAATCCCTTGGCAAACCTGAGATCATGAAGATTTACTGCTGTGTTTTCTTTTAAGAGTTTTTTAGTATTAGATCTCACATTTAGGTTTTTGATTCATTTTAAGTTAATTTTTATATGTGGTGTGAGGTAAGGATCCAACCTCATTTTTTTTTTTTTTTTTTTTTCCAAAATGTGGCTATCCAGTAGCCCCAGCACCAATTGTTGAAAAGATTATTATTTCTCCCATTGAGTGATATTGCTACCCTTGCTAAAAACCAGTTGATCATAGACTCATGATTTATTCCTGGACTCTTGATTCCATTCCAATGATCTAAATGTCTACCCTTGTGATAGTACCACACTGTAATGATTACCATTGCTTTGTAGTAAGTTTTGAAATAGGAAGTTGTGAATTCTTCTACTTTTCTTTATTAAACATTGCTTTAGTGATTCTGGGTCTCTTGCAATTCCACATAAATTTTAGGATCAGCTTGTCAATTTCTGCAAAACAGTGAGCTGGAATTTTGATAGAGAATGTGTAAATTCATACATCAATTTAAGGAGTATTTTCATCCTAACAAAATTAAGTCTTCTGTCCATGAACATGATGCCATTTATTTAGATCTTTTAAAATTTCTTTCAGCAATGTTTTGTAGTTCTCAGAGTATACTTCTTTTGTTAAATTTCTCCTATGTATTTATTCCTTTTGATTCTATTTTAATGAAATTGTTTTTTAACTTAATTTTTGGATTTTTTCATGGCAAGTTGTAAGGAAATGCAATTGATTTTTGTACATTGATCTTGTCAGGATTGTAGATGCTCTTTGTCAGATTGAGAACGTTCACTTCTGCTCAGAGTTTGTTAATTTTTTTTTTTTAATCATGAAAGGTTATTAGATTTTTGTCATATGCTTTTTCATATGTTGAATTGGTCTTGCATTCCTGGGATAAATCACATGTAGTCATGGAGTAGAATCCTTTTAATATGCTTCTGTATGCTGATGGTTGGAATTTTGTGTTTGTTTTCTTAAAGGATATTGGTCTTTTCTTGTGATATCCTTGCCAGGCTTTGGTATTAGGATGTCTCGAGGAGACTATTGTGATTGATGCAGGCACTGTACTGGCATTCAAAGTTTCAGGCTTTATCCATCACATTCTTAATTCTATATTAGATTTGTCTGGTTTTGTAGGTCTAGTTGTTGGGTGTCAAGCTATTCCTTCCACCTGAAACCCTTTTCTTATTCTCCCAGATATATTTGTCAAAAGTCTATCAAGACTCATATCAAAGGCCACTAGTTCTGGGAGAACAGTCCTAGCTCTTCAACTGGAAGCAATCACATTAGTCTTGGGCTCCCATAGAATGTTATGCAGAGCTTCCTTACTTGCATCTATTGCCTTTATTTATTTATTTTTTCATGAACAATGAACAGCTGGTGATTCAGCAGTTGCATATGACCTATTTTATCCATGTCCTAGTCCACAGAGTGGTACTGATAATCTGTTCACAATTACACATTATTGTAATATTTGTGAGATATAATTTTTATAGTTAATTTTTTAAAGAAAATTTCCTCACCATTTTTTGGTAGTTTTGTAAACATTTTGTTACTTCAGGGATGGGCAGGGGTGAGGGGACTAGGGATTTACCCATGTGAACATGATCTTTTGTGGTGGAGGAAGAATGAAAAGCCCTTCACTGGGACGTAAGCTCTAGGCCCTGGATCCTGACTTTATCATGACTATGTCTGCAGCCCTTTAGCACCCTAGGCACAAAATGTAGACACTCTGGGAATGCTGGTGAGTTAAAGGTATCCCATTTCCATGAATAGCTCTTTTCTGTCTGGTCCTTGTCTGTCTGACTTTTAGCATCATTTCTTTGAGTCAGATCTTCATATCTCAGTACATTAGAAAATGTCTTTCCTAGTCCTCTTCTTTCCCTTTGCTCTTTCTTCTATTGGCATTGAAATATCTTGTTTCCATAATAAATATAGATATATTAATTTGAGGGGATTGCATGTCAGGTAAAAAATAAGTTAGTTCTATTTGGGATCTTAAACCACCTTCCTCTACCAGTTTCCACTCTAGCCCAGTCCCCAAGGTTAACTTATCTTGAGGGAAGCCTGGTTGGGGGATCCAAGTGGAACTTGTTCACTGAGATGCAGGGTTCTCCCTCTAGGAAAAGGCCAGATGGTACAGGTGGTACATAGGACCAACCATCGTCGGAGTGCTGCTAAGGTGAAAAAAACCCACATTCTTTGGAGTTTTAAACAGGCTTACATTCAAATCTGATTTTTTTAAACCTATGATTTAGATTTCTTTGGGCAAGTTTTTTCCTGAGCCTCAGGATTCTCACTGTAAAACAGGAGTCATAAAAGCTACCACATAGGATAATGAAGAAGATAAAGTGGGATACATAATTTGCTGAACATTATGTTCGAATTGATGAGTGGATAAATGGTGTATGGTGCCTACCATCAAACCATAGTTGGCCTAAAATCATTGACTTAGGCAGTGGTTTTCTAAGGAGGGAATATTGTAGGAGCAGCGGCCTCCTGAGTATTTTTATCACTGACATTGTTTAGGATTTCCAGAATAATACAGAGACTAAAAAACGCATTCTGACTTTTGATTGTTGTCACTGCTTTTAAATTCCCTGCAGACAGTGGACCCCTTTATTGCTTATACCCCAAATGGATTGCTCTCTTCTTCCCCCTATCCACACTTTCCTGAATACCTCTTCAATGGAGATGGGACTTGAGGATTATGGAAGAAAGACTTGGCCTTGTCTGTTCCTCTGGGCTCTTGCTTGTAGACTCTGAGTTATTTCTGAAACTCTTTGCTTGTTCAATCTGAAAAGTAGTTTGCAATGGAAATTTTTCCCCCTTGAAATCCTTGTTAATCTAATTGCAATTGAAATGCATAAATGAAATGACAAAAGCTGCATTTTATCAGCAATTATAGTAATTTTCTTTTATTTACTGGAGTCTGACCTCTGCTGTATTGATGAATTGCAGTTTTTCAAGGTCTATTTTCCCATCAGCAAAGTCAGGTTGTTTATAAAATGATTGGCAAAAAATGTCATTCTCCCCTCACCTGTTTTTTTCCTTCATATTTTAAAAATGTGTCCTGGGTTTGAAGAAATTGACTAGGAATTTATGGAGCTTGTACATCTTTATCTGAGTGGATATTTTTTACATGGAACTTTAAAGCATCCAACAACACTCTTTTCAAGGCTGAAATCTGAAAAACAAGCAGCATTTAGCATCTCGCGTCTCTGTCTTCTTTTGAGTCCTTATAAATTTGATTTGTAAAATTTCCACCTATTATAATTTCAGTCTTTCATCTAATTACTCTTTTCCAAGGTGACATTGTCAGGAAGTCACCATGGAAAGCTTGAGATGAATAAGGGGCCTTGTACTCCTCCCCACGTTCAGGCAGTTACCAAGCCCTGCCAATACCACCTCCTTGGATCCTTCTTTCTCTCCATCTTGACTGCTACTGCCCTGGTTCAGACTTTCATCTGCTCTCTCCTGGACCACTGCATCAGCCTCCACACTGGCCTCTCTGCCTTCAGCCTTAATTCTTTTCCTTGCTTCGTTTACATCACCATACAGCTGCTAGAACGATCTAATGCACCCCATCATCTACAGGAACACATCTTATCTCTTGAGGATAACTCATGGGGCTATATGTGATGGAAGCGTGAATCCCTCCACCTGTCCATGTCATGGTCTGCCTGCCCTGCCTCTTGCCCTAAACTTCAAGGACTCAGAGCTGGTTCCAATCTTCATGCCACAGGGTAACTGCACTTTTTGCTGTTCATACCCTTGGAAAGCCTCTTCCGTCTTTTTTTTTTTTTTTTTTTTTGAGATACAGTCTCATTACATCACCCAGGCTGGAGCGCAGTGGCATGATCTCAGCTCACTGCAACCTCCACCTCCTGGATTCAAGTGATTCTCATGCTTCAGCCTCCCAAGTAACTGAAATTACAGGCGCATACCACCATGCCCAATAATTTTTGTATTTTTAGTAGAGATGGGGTTTCACTTATGTTGTTGGCCAGCTGCTGTTGAATGCCTGACCTCAAGTGATCTACCCACATCCACCTTCCAAAGTGCTGGGATTATAGGTGTGAGCCATTGCACCCAAAAGCCTCTTCCTTCTTCTTGGCTCTTCACCTGGCCAAGCTTTACAACAATGTATCTGTCCCCTTCTTTGCGAAGCCTCCTTGATTACTCTGATATATGTTATTTATCTCCTTATCAAAGTTCTCACTTCCTTGTATTAATGACTGATCTTCCTTCTGTGCTTCCCCATCAGACTGGGTAACGGGTTCCCTGAGGGTGGGAAGTGTACCGTGATTAGCTCTGTATCTCTGGTGCCTACCTCAGGTGGCCACTAACATATGATTTGTTGAATAAATTATGCTATCTAATATTTGCTCAATAATTCCCAGTTTCCTTCTCTTTTCTCCTTATTCCTCAAAATACCAATTTCTTTAGATGCAAACTGTGTATAAAGTTACTTTTCTTGCCTAGCTGCATGCATTGCTCTGAGGGTCAAATAAGCTATTGGCTATAAATGTGCAATATAGACTTGAATACTTGAAAGCATTTTCTAATGTTAATTTTTTTTTTTTTTGCCTTTTTTGGCACTTTCATCTAACACCCAATCACACCCCACCATCCCTATGAACAACCCCGACTGAATACAATATTTCAGATGGAGATCAGAAGTCCCCAGACAAACCAAATACCATAAATCAAACCAAAGTCAAGCACAAAATGAAGTGGACCCTGACTAAGGTATGCAATGAACTCATATTAGGGGTTTATTCAATTTTTGCCCCTTTTCCCATCAAATCATATAGATGTCCGGGCTTCAGAGAGCTGCCTCACATTTTACACTGTGGGTCTCAGTTCCTTTTCATGGATGGCCTTATAGTCTAAGCAAATGATAGTTAACATTGTTAATGAGCGTTGATATTAGCATTCACCATATGCCAAATGGTAAACTGCTAAACTGAATGGATCATCTCATTTAATTCCCCCTAGATCCTTGGAGGTGCATACTGTTATTTTCTTCGTGTACAGATGGGGAGACTTTGGACTCTTTAGAAGCTGCCCAGTTGGTAAGAGGTGGAAGGGAGTTGAGAGGCTACAGACTTGACCCTCATGTTCTAGGGCCTTTCAGGGCTGTGTGTCTGGTTCTCCCTCTGCACTGTGGTCTCCTGACTATGGTCTTTTGGGTGGCAGGAGCTTGGCGTGTGGTACCCTTGCTTCTCCAGACTTCTAGGAAACATTCTGAAGTGGAAATACTCACACTGGAAGCACTGCAGTGTCGGGGAAAATGTTCTGTGGAGACACAAGATCTAGATTAAAAATTGTGGCTTCCTGGCTTTAAAAGCGAGCCTCTTTTCCACTTCTGGAAGATGTGAAGAAAAAAAAAATCAACCTCATAGATCTGACAGGAAATGGAATGAGATATTACAAGTGGCAACACTTACACAATGCCTTAGTCAGTGGGATACTTGGTGAATACTAGTTTGAGCCTCCTGGAGCTTTAGTTTTGCCGTTCATGAAAATGTTTGTTTGTTTTTTGTTTGTTTCATATGGCATCATGTTACAGCTTGGCATCAATTCTGTGTGGTGTTTGGATGTGTGTGGATGAGTGTGTATATGTGTGAGTGTGTGCATGTGTGGGTGTGTGGGACTGTGAGTGTGCATATGTGTGTGTCTTAGTGTATATGTATGTGTGTGTGAGTGTGATTGCCATTTCTCATCTTATGAAGGAGGAAACAGGCACAGAGAAAGGTTGTGAGCTGGTCTCCCCTAGATAAGTTGCTCCTGACTTGAGAAGTACAGTGACCAAGGCATACCTTGCATCACTTAAGAACTTACTGCCATTGTCAGGTTTGCTCCAAGACAATTCGGATGACTTTCCCACTATTTGCACTGTGCTGCATCTGGTGAAGAATAAATGTTTCTGTTGCATTGTGTGTCTCAAAAGTGCCTCAGTCAAGAATGTAAGATATGTGGCTTACCAGGCAGAGTTAGGCCTTTGACCTAAAAACAACCTCTTTGATCTCATTTTGTTGTCCTTTGCTGTTTTTTTTTTTTTTCAATCTGATCATTATACCTTAAATGTCTGGCTGTAAGGGTGCTGCCTGTGCCATCCAGGACTAACCCCCTCCAGCACAGAGAGGAAGAGTAGGTTCTTACCCTCAGGGAGGTCCTGGATGCTGGAGAAACTAATACATAAACCAGGAATCCAGAAGAGTTACACAGAATTCCCTAGAACATATACTTGGTATGCTCTGTGGCTGGAAGTCTCACAAAGTAGATCTGGAGCTTGTCCTTGCAGGGCCTGGTATAGCTTACCAGGACAAGAAAGTGGGAAAAGGTGGTTGACTGGAAGCTCATGTGGGCAAAGGCACACCACCACGAAGGCCCATTGCACAGAAACACCCTCTTTCTAGAACATGCTAGAGTCAAGCCTACATTAAATCTTGAATCTGCAAAGCAACAGGTGGGTTAGTATTTAAACTGTGGCTCCCTAGCCAGGAGAAAACAGTACCCATCAGTACTAGCCCTTCCCTTTCCCGACAACTTATTTCTATACTTGTAATTTTAGCTCTGCCAAATATTTAAAGTGTGAATAATGGGGATCCATGGTAAAGGAATCCAAGTCTGATATTTCTCTTCATGGAGATTAATAATTGTAATTTTCCCTGTGGCTGTGGGGAGAAGTGGGGAGAGTTGTACAAGAAGAATGGTCTACTCCACGAGGAGTATAGGTCTCCAATAAGGCTTAACTGGACAATTACAGCTTTGCCTGCTGTTCACAGAGGAGTTTGATGCAGCAGAAATTACCCCAGGCCACGGATGGTCTCCTGGGTAGCCCAAGACAGCCACGTGTCATTCTGGGGTCTCAGCTGACCTGTGCCCAGCCCAGTATACCTTTCCAAAGCCCAGTTCTGTAGCTGCTCTTGTGCCCTGAACAGTGCACAATACATGTGACACATAATTGATTAACTCAGCATAAAAATGACACAGAGTCTATAGCATAGCAGTTAAAAGCAAGGATAGTAGACCTGAGTAGAGGCAGAACAAATGATGGCCAGTCACTCCCTAGCTGTGTGACCTTGGGAGAGATAATTTACTTCTCTGAGCCTCTGTCTTCCTCATCTGTTGGATGAAGGTGTTGTGAGGATATATGATGCACTTGAAGCATACTAGAAGCTTAGTAAATGCAGGGCCATTTTCTTCTTCTTCTTCTTTCTTCTTTCTTCTTTCTTTCTCCTCTTCCTCCTCCTCCTCCTCCTCCTCCTTCTTCCCCTTCTTTCCTTCCTTCCTTCCTTTTTTTTTTTTTTTTGAGACAGACTCTTGTTTTGTCGCCCAGACTGCTGCAGTGCAATGGCACGATCTTGGCTCACTGCAACCTCTGCCTCCCAGGTTCAAGTGATTCTCATGCCTCAGCCTCCTGAGTAGCTGGGATTACAGGCACCCATTATCATGCCTGGCTAATTTCTGTATTTTTGTAGAGATAGAGTTTCATCATGTTGGCCAGGCTGGTCTTGAACTCCTGACCTCAGGTGATCCACCCGCCTCGGCCTCCCAAAGTGCTGCTTTTCTTCTTTTCTCTAGATTTCTTTACACTACTATTGTAAATGTCCTGTTCAGAAAAAGAAAATTTGAAAATAAGGTGGTCAGGGGCATTTAGCATTTTTCTGAGTTTGTTCTTCACCTGGTGACAGTGGCTACTTCCAGAGGATGGGATGAACTAAGCTCTGACCAACAAGACAAGGTAGTATCATGGTTAAGAATATCACTGCCAGTGCAGAGAGCTGTGTGTTCAAATCCTATCCTTGACTTTCTAGCTTAGTGTCCTCGAGCAAGGAATTTTGCACCTCTGAGCCTCAGTTTTCTCATCTGTTAGATGGAGATGGTAATAATACCTGCCTTAGTGGACTATGAGCTTATTAACATACGTAAAGTTCTTGGGTTCTCAGAACAGTGCCTTGTGCATAGTAAATACTACATAATCATTTACTGTCAGCCTTTCCTTTTATTGATTCTTGCCTTAAGAGTTTTTTTAAAAAATTGATTGTTATCAATATTTCATTACTTCCCCTTCTTGAAAGAATTGTGCATCTCTGTCTTTCTGTCCTTCTTATTCTCGTCTTGGACTATGTGTCAAGAAATGCCAGGGCAATGAAGGGAAGGTAATTTTGTATGCATGGATTGATCATTTCAGGTTATGATTGTTGCTTTAAGCATGCCTGAATGTTTCCTGCGGTACCCATCCTTTTCTTTCATGTCGTGGGAGCCTTGCCACATTGCTGAAAAGTTGAAAAGGAAAAAGAGAAGGTAGCCTACCTTTGACAAAAGAGGAAACCAAGGCAACCCCCACCCCCTCAGAGTCTCTGCTTTCACATCTGGAAACCAAGGAGTTTCAGATAGATGGTCTCTCAGGGCTCTCGCAGCTCAAAATTTCAACACGAAGACAGTATAAATTTAATTCACCTGATATCACAAAAGAGGTTGAGGGCATAGGGCAAGATCTATTTCACATAAGAATAATGCGTTCTCAAAAGCAATGCTATATTCATGTGGTTACTTCAAAACTATCAGACAATTCTGTATCACCCTGTTTTAGCAAAATAAAAAAACCAGTTGCTATGTAAGTTGGAGCATGACTTTGATAATCTTACTGACAATTAAAATGCTAAAATGAATTGTTCAGGATTCTAGCATGAATGTTATTGCTAAATAATCTTGGGATATTCCAAAGAGGAGGGATGTCTTCTATAGAAATAACAACAGTCTCATTCATTACACGGTATGTATTATTTTAATTAATTTCTTGTTATTGTCTTTCTGCCCAGTCTGCAGTTGGAAATACACATCATTAATTCAGAGGAACAATCCTCCTTCATTTCTGGTAGGGGAATAGAGGGATCTCTCCATCCCATAATTGATGGTAGTTTTAAATAATTTCTGGTTCCATTTTACTAATAGAAAGTAAATCATCCTTGGCAATGACTCCTGTAATGGTTTAAAAACATCAGTCCTTGTAAAGTGACACATGGGTGTCTCTCCTCTGGTCACATCGTTGATAGAGATAGCCATTTCCTAACACCCAGCATAACAGGTCAAGTTTGGTCTAAAACCTCCTTTTTCAAAAAACCATCTCACCAAGGCATTTGGAGGCAGGATATAAAATACTATAGAGGACTTTATATTGCTCTCTGATGTGATCACACAGTTATTTCTGATGTAATGGAATCATGATGCTGGGGGAAGGACGCTTAGACTCAGATTCAGGTTTCACTAATGACTTTGCTGTAGGGCTTTTCTCCAAGCACTTAACCTCTCTGAACCTTAGTGACTTCAACTAAAAAATAGGAAAAACCAAGTCTTCCCCTCTTTTCCCTCCCACAGTTATTTTGAATATCATAAGATAATGATGTGAATGTACTTTTTAAAATTCTAAACTTTTATAGGTAATTAATTAAGGAATAGTGATAATCCTTAATTATTATCAATTCCCAGTCAACATAATATTGCTTAAAAATTAGTATCCAGTAATAACTCTTTAAAATATTACTTCTATACAGTTTTCTTAACATGAAAGGTGATTGGCAGAGTGAAAACTGCTGATTATATATTGACCAATCAATCAAAAGGTAGGCAAAAAGCACCTACTATGTGTTCCTTGCCCAGTTCTGCTAGATTCTGTTGGGGAATGTACAGTAGGAACAAGACTTGCCTTCTTCCCACGTCTGTTGTGAGGGTTAAATGACCGCATATATGACATATTATTTACCTCATTTTCTCCCTCTTTCTCTCCTTCTGTGCCTCTTCTTCTAACAGGTATTTAGTGAACACTCACTCAGCGCATGATTCACCGCTTACGTGATGCAGATAGAGCAGTGCACATAACAGAAAGAGCCCCTGCCCTTGGGGAGCTTAAATGTTAGTGGGGATGATGAACAGATAAATACGTATTATTTGGTTGAGACAAATGCTCAGGAAAAAAATAAAATGGGGTAAAGGGATGGAGAGTGTTGGGAGGCTATGTTAGAGTGTTTGGGGAAGGCCTCTGTGACGGGGAGACCCGGATGAATGGAGGAAGTGAGCCATCTCAATATCTGAAGCTTGTTCTGTGCAAAGGGAACAGCAGTGCAGAACCTTTGGAGGATGGGAAAAGGGAACGTCATTACCTGTTTCGGTTTTGGATGGCTCACTCTGGCTGCTGGATGGAGAGCAGACTGGGTGGCAGGAGAGTGGAGCCAGGCAGATTAGTTATGGGGGAGATTTGTTGGGGACAGGATAGCGCTGATGGTGGCTCCAACCAGACTGGCAGTGCTGGAGGAGGTGAGAGGTGGTTAGATTCCAGGTATATGTAGAAGGGAGAACCAACAGGAAGTACTGATGGAGGAGATGGGGAGTGAGAGAAAGAGAGGAACCAAGGGTAGCTCCTATGTTTTTGGCCTGAGCCACTAGACCGAGACAGCTTCCCATTCAGCAAGATGGGGGACTATAGGAGGACCAGGTTTTTGGGCAGGGGGTAGAAGTCACAAGTTCACTTTTAGAGATGATAATTTATGGATGCCTTTCAGATATTTGAACAGAGATGTCACATACACCATTGTATTTTTAAGTCAGGAGGGAGACTGGAGCTAGAGGTGCTGTATTCATCCAAGCATTCACTAAATACTTGCAATGTGTCACAGAGGTTTAGTCTGATCACATATTTAGCCTTCAATGATTGCTTAGTACAGTACAGGGCAGCTTAGTACAGTACAGTGCTTTCCTTTGAGGCCAGTTAAGTTTCCAATCCATGTTTCCTTTGGCCCATCAAACTCAGGGTTGAGAATATGTAGACTGAAGTAGGGAGTCCCTGTGAACTCCTTCATGGATGCCGGCCACTTGCTGCTACTCAGTGCCCTCAGGAACCTTAAGAGAGGCAGGGCTCTCTGATAGTCTTGACTTTACATGCAGGAGAAGGAAATACTGATCATCCTGCTTATTCTAGTTTCTAATCATAAACCCCAGGCTCGACTCAAGTACAGAGTCACAGATTGCACACCAGGATCCCCATCAGTCTCCCCCTGGTTTCCGGGCTTCTTGCTGGGAGTGCGATGTGTTTTGCCTGAAGCTGTGGCCACGTGTTGGGAACTCACATTTGTGGGAAATTAAGAAGTCACAGCAGACAACTACTGCTGGTTCATTAGCTGGCTGGAAGCTGTCACCAGGTCATTCCTTCAGACTGAGAGAAACTGGGCTAGGGGAGAATGTCAGCCCACTTCGCCCCTACCCAGATTGAAGAGAACTCCATGCTGGTCACATTGATGCCAGAACAGCAGCCAGGGCTGTGGAAGGAGCCCTGCACTGAAGGTCAGGTGGCTTTAGCTCTAGTCCTGCCACCAGCTCTGTTGTGATGTGTTATATCGGGTGAGTCACATTTCCTCTCTGTTTCTTTATCCGTTCTTGAAGAGGGTGACTTTTAGGACATCTTAGGTGTAGATCCTTTCAGCTATAAAATACAATGAGAGGCAAACAGACTCTGTGGTAGGGTCAGAGGTGACTTCACCATTGTCCTTTCCTCTGCAGAGGCTTTTCCTCACTCCTAAGCGTTGGGCTTTCTCAGTTGAGTTTTCTGTTGCCTTTCTTTCCTCTCTGCATGCTTAGGATGGGTGTGTACCTTCCCTGCCAAGGCATGAGCTACTACTCATGTGCTGATGGCTTCAATATCACTAGCTCTAGAGCCAATGTGCCGCTGGGCATCTTCATCCCCAGCTCTTCTGCAGACCCCCTCATGCTCAGATGCTTAAAACTGACCTTATCACCTTCCCTTCCAGAACTGTCTTTCCTTCTTGAGTTTTGTGCCTTCATTAATGACATTTAGTCTTCCAGTTCAGAAATATGGAGGCCATCCTAGCTATGTTCCTTTCATCCACTGAGTCACCAAGTCCTGACAGTTCTACATCATTGTTTTCTAATCTGTCCACCCCAGCTTCCCATCCTTCTTGCCAGTGTCTTAGCCTGATGACATCTACATCTTCTCCTAGCCTTTCAGCCTCTGGCTGCTTTTAGGAGTGACCTTGTAGCACAAGGCCTGACATTAGTTTCTTGCTTGAAACCTCCCATGATTTTCTACTGCCTGGTGAAAAAAAAAATCAGCACCTTGAGTAACTGATCAATGTCTGTTCAAGGAATTAATGTTTGTTCAAAAATGAAATTTCAATAAAAAAATACCAGTAGTTACTGCTTATTTTATTGGGCTTTAAACTTTATTTTCATTTTCTTATCAAATCTGCATAGCAACCCTATGTGGAGGACATTTTCATTCCCATTTTATAGCTGAAATTGAGTCTTTAAGAAGCTGAGCAATTTTTGTGAAGAACTCCACTGGCAAGTGGCAGAAGTGGAAATGAATGCAGGTGGGGTCAGACATGCCCGGTCTTGTCATCATCTCTGTCCTGCTCCAGCAAGCAGGAGCCTCACAAATGGGCTCAGCTGAGTCTTTCCATTTACCATTGATTTCTTCACCTCCTCCTATCATATACAATGTGTTTGTTTTTTACTACAACTCAAATTCACCCTGACTTTCATATCATGATGCCTTTGCTATTTTCTCTGCCTTCGATGCTATTTCCACCCAACTAATTCCTACTTCTATTGGAGGCCCCATTCCAATAGCACCTCTGTAAAAACTCTTTTCTGTACTAGGCAGAATCCATCATATTCTCTCTTCTGCCAAAGCATCATACTTTGCCACCTTCCGTACCTTCCAGCATGCTATGATTTGAATGGCAGGTGACTGTTAATACACCAGAAGATTCCAAGCTCCCTGATGGCAGGGACTGTATCTTATTCCACTTTGTAGCAGTTTGTAGCTGTCTTCAGTTCTATGCTAGTGCCTGATGCAAAGGAACTGCTCAATAAGTGGCTGTTGAATTAAATGGAGCCCAACCTCAAATATTGTGATGGCATTGCTGGTAATGTCAGTGTTAGACAGAACAGTAATGTATTTTGAGTTATCATACTCCACAGTTTTATTGATCATTACTTGTGCATTCTGCTCTGTGCTATAAATTTTGGAGGAAATTGAAGATGGAAAAGCAGTTATCATATTGGCTGACATTAATTGAGCACTTACTATGTTTCTGGCTGTGCAGTTTCTCATTAATCCTCATGCCAACCATATGAGTTACAAGTGTTTTATTCCTATTTATAAGTAAGAAAGAATGTTAAACCTGACTGAATTCACACACTGAAACATAAATGATAATGCATATTCTAATACTGTGAGATGCAGCAGAGGTATAGGAAAACACACTGGACTGGAGATAAGAACCTGGGTCCTAGGTAAGAACCTTATTCATAGTGTGACTTTGAGATCTCAGTTTCTTCCCTCTATGAAACCAATACCAGGTCACACAGAGGAAATTTTCATGGGTCTTAAATCTCAAAGAGACTCGTAGTGGTCCACCACTACCATCTTCAGTGTTTGCTGGGGAATTAGAACTTCCTAAACAGGTATCGCCTTGTATTCCGGGTTGAAAAGTGTTTCCCCAAAATCCATGTCCACCTAAACCTGTGTATGTGAGCTTATTTAGAATTAGGGTCCTTGAAAAATGCAATCTCATTAAGATGAGTTCTCACGGGATTAGGGTGGGTCATAATCCAATGACTGCTGTCCTTTTGAGAAGAGGGAAGTTCAGATGCACACAAACGCAGAGGACAGCACTCTGTAAGATGGAGGCAGAGACCGGTGTGATATGTCTACAAGCCAAGAACACTAAGGATTACAGGCAACCACTAGACAGTAGGAGAGAGGCATGGAAGAGATTCTCCTGCAGACCTCTAAAACAGAACCGACCCTGCTAACACCTTGATTTCAGACTTGGAGCTTCCAAAACTGTGAGAGAATACATTTCTGTTGCTTCATCCAATTTGTAGTACTTTATGGTAGCCCTAGGAAGTTAATATACCTTGGATTATAATGATGATTTTTTTATGATGCTAGTAATAATTTAATAATAATAAAAAAATTGAATTGAATTTATTTCTGTGGGAGTGTTGCTGCATAACTCTAATGTGTCTGCATGAGGTTTGACCAGTTTGTTTGGGATGGTCTGGCTTAAAATATAAGGCTTGACATGGACTTAACTTGACTGTCTTTGAAGATTCCTCAAAGCAACTGACAGTCACCCTCCAGGAAAACCCCATTCCCATGCTGCCTGTGTGGGAAAGGTATGTCAGACATCTGAAGACACCTTGTACAGAGAAAACAAACAGTAGTTTATAATATTAGGGCCAAATAGAAATGCCCAAGGACAGACTCTAATTTGTGATGGAGTGCTTCTCACAAGGGCAACCCTCTAGACCTGTCTTCCAGGTGAGCAGCAGCCGGGAGTTGCTTATTTAACTGTGGCTAATGATCTTCAGCCTAACCCTGGAGAGGCCAGCTGGTGCTGCAGAAAAACCAGCCCTCGGGGATTACTTACTGTATACAGAATACTTTGTGAACCACATTACATCATCTCATTTAATGCTCAGAATCATAATCACCCACATCTGACTGAGGTTAAAAGACTCAAACAACTTGCCTCAGGGCACAGGGCTTTGACTTTGACAAACTGGGACTTTGACTTTGGAGCCTGAATTCTGAACCATGAACTTCACTAGTTGAATCTTCCCCATTTCTCTGATGGGAGAGAACTGCCAAAAACTGGCCAGTAGGCTTCTTGGTTAAAGGCCAAACTACCCTATCCACACATCTCATGGTCTAGGATGAGTGAAGAGCTTCTTCTAGCAAAAGTTGTATTTAGCATGTTGCATTTAGCCTGGCATGGTGGCACACTCCTGTAGTCCCAATTTTTGGGGTGGGGGGACTTGTAGATGGCTTGAGCCCAGGAGTTTGAGGTTGTAGTGAGCTATGATTGCACCACTGCACTCCAGCCTGGGTGTTTAGAGACAGGGTCTCTAAACAAACAAACAAACAAAAACCCGAAGTATGTTGTGTGCCTTTTCCTTTAGCACTCACTTCACTCTGGTCTACATTCTAGTTGATTTTATACATAACCCAAAAGCCAGTTGCCATTCTCTGTCTTTGACATTCAAAATAAGTTGGCTCGAACCCCACCCATGGCAATGGCAGCCCCACATCCCTTCCAGCTCCCTGATGATTTTAAGTGTGTGTGTGAGAGAAAGGAGAGACAATGTGGATTTCTCAGTCTCTTCTGCTGCCAAGGTTCTGTTTCTGCTTAATAAGCCCAGTGAATAGATCACGTGAACCAAAAATAAAATTCTAAGCCCCCTGACTGATGGACCCTCCCCTTGGCCAGGGGCATTCCAAATTATCCTGATAAACTAGTTCAAGCTATGATGAGTATTGGGGGTCAGACATGCCTCATAAACATCAACATAGAGACCTTAAGTCTGATAGAATAGACTTTTTAAGTCTGATAAGAAATATTCACAATCTATTCTCTCTGAAGCCTGCTACCTGGAGGTTTCATCTGAATATTAAAACCTTGGTCTCCACAATTCCTTATTGTAATGCAGACATTCCTTTCTATTTGATCCTAGGTCTTTAGATAATGACTCTTTCAACCAATTGCCCATGAGAAAAATCTTTAAATCTACCTATGACTTGGAAGCCCCTGCTTCAAGTTGTCCCACCTTTCCAGACCAAACCAATGTACATCTTTCATGTATTGATTGATGCCTCATGTCTCCCTAAAGTGCATAAAACCAGCTGTACCCCCACCACTTTGGGCACATGTCATCAGGACCTCCTAAGGTTGTGTCACAGCCATGTCCTTAACCTTGGCAAAATAAACTTTGCAAATTAATTGAGACCTGTCTCAGATACTTTAGGTTTACCATCATCTCATCATTAATTTGTTCTTTCTCTATTCTCCAGATGGAGAACAAAACCTCCTTTCACTTGATTTTCCCTTAAATCATCGCTCACAAGGCATTTGTGAGTATAGCAAACTTTGCAGGTTGGAAGTGATGAAGGGGTTTATTCCTTCAGGTGGCTTCACTCCCTTCAGCTCTCCTCTCCTCTCCCCCTCTACCACCTTGAAAGACTCACCTTGCCCAGTCTTGCCCAAAGATTCAATAATATGCTCTGCTAAACAATGGGCCATTTACTCCAGGCTAATCATGTAGCAGAAACAAAAAGTTGGCAAGAACTTTGGAATTTGGGTTCAAGCCTCCCCTCCTATCTCAGCAAGGGCAAAGAATAAATTTAGAAATGAGATAATCCTGATATAAATAAATTAAATTGGGCCCCACCCAATTAGAAAGCAAAGGTGGCTACTGTTAATGTAAACTGTAATTTGCAGTAATTCCTTTTTTCTCCTCTTGGTCACTTGTCTGACTTCTCTGTTAGATCACATACTTCCATAGGGGAGACACTCGGTAACACCATTCCTGGGTCCCTCTGAGGACCTGCCATGGTGCCTACCAGAGCATAAGGGCCCAGAGAGAGCTGATGGAGCTGAATTGCTTCTGTTGGTGGTCATATTCTTTGGAGGTCACCTTCAGAGCCTGCAGTTTCTCGGCTTGTACTTTTAAAACATGGGAAGAAAAATGTATGTACCTGGGAGAGTGTCAAATGCAGAAGTATTTTAGGGAACACTCCCAGGATTATCAGGACTGGCTCTTATCTCTGCATTTGCAGGTCCCAGCATCCAACTCCTTTGTAGGAAATACTGCTTGATCAGGGTGCCTTATTTGGATCGGTGGGGATTCTTGATTGTGCAGATGAACTCATTCCCTGCAACCCCAGGCAGGCCTGAGTCAGGCACAGTGGGGCACAGGGCAGGCGGCTCCCTTGCTGTGAGGTCTCCATGTTAAATGTCCAACTAATTAACAGTGCTCAGTGGAGGGACATCCCTTTGATTAATCACAACTTGCAGAGAATTCAGAGACTGAAAAAGCAGCACCTTTGATTATTTACTTACTTATGGACTAGGCACCTATATTAAAACTTTCACTTTCTATCTAAATTAAGACATCTGCATCTGTTTTTTGAGGCAGTTATACAAAAGTTCTTCGTCTTTAAAAAGCCTATTTAGAAAGTTGTGAATAATATGGTCAGGGAGACAAAACCAACTAAACTTAGAAGAAGATGGAATTTGGGGCTTCAAATATAAGAGTATCTGGGTTTAGTCTCCAGCTCCCTTATATCTGTAATATACTCTTTAAACCTAGAACCAGACCAAGCACATAGGAGGTATTAATTGAAAGATTAAATGGAAGAATAAATAAAACAAGATGTTGAGAGGCTTATCCCTTCAGCACTGAGCACACAGCATGTGCACACACAAGTAGAGGGAGACCCAGTAATGTTTCAGAAACACAGCACCGTTTTGTCAACAGAGCGTGTACACGCCATCTTGAATTAGGTATCATTTTTAATTGCTGATATTATTTTACCAATTAAAGTATGCCTTACTTCTTCTAAAATGCACAGATCTTAAAGAAGCATTGTGGCACAGTTTAATTGGTGGAGTTTTTTTCTTTAATAATGTACATACATGCATGAATTTTGTGGTAGTAGTGGTGAGGTTTATATTGCTATCATCTTAGACTTGATGAAATACAGTATGTGGGAATTACTGTTAAATTTTATTCCTATTGATTGTTTGGTTATTGTCTAAGTAATGTTTTGTTCTGTTTTTGTTATTTTTGCTCTCTTAATTCTTTGCTATTTCTGAGTTATTTTTCAATAGAGGAAAGAGATAGAGATAAGATATTTAGTTGGGATATAGTGAGTTGTGACTGACATTAGTGTTGCCTGGTCAAAAGAAATTTGAGGATTTCTGCACCAGACCAGGGTCAGTATACAAAGAGCCATGCCATCCCTCTGCATCCCTGCACCCATGTCAGACATCACTAATTGATCACCACACTCTTTCCTGTTGGGCTCAGATAAGGGCTCATGATCCTTCTCACTACAGTGCCTTGGGCAGTCACTACTGATGATCTGGGCTTAGTATTAAAGATAAGACCTATCTGACATCACAGGCATTCTTTGTTCTGTTTCTGGATGAAGTCAAACCATTAAAAAGCTTTGCATTTGTATCTTATTTCCTTTGCATTTGGCAGCTATGCTGTAGGCTTTTATTGAGAAATGATACAAAAATTGCCTTACAAAACTGTTTTCTGCATTTTTGCAAGGAAGCTGTTAAAGTTGTTATTCACTACATTGCTTGGTGCACCTCATAAGGATTTTTTAAAAAAAGTATAAGCTGCTAGGAAATATATACTTTCTGTCTCTTGAGAAACGATTCTGTTTCTTTCTCAGATGACTAGAACTATATAACTAACTGGGTCTCTCTTTTGGTTTTGGCTGCCAAGAAGCTCAGAGCCAGATCTGAGAGATCTTTATAGATTCATTTGGCATTTATATTTGTGTTCTTCCTCCAGCCCCAATTTTTGACTTTTAGCCTTTATATATGTTACAGATTACTTTATATTTTATCATGTACTCATTTCCACTGTACAGTATGTATTCTTATTGTAAGGCTCTTGTAGACCAAGCTGCAGTAAAATAAGAGTGCAACTGAATGGTTTGGCCTGTAAGACCAACAGGAGTTCAGGTCAAAGTTTTTACAGAGGAAAGCAGGCATGCTCATAATGTGATGTAAATAACCTTCAGATCTGGGTGACTGTGGGAGGCAGCTTCTCAAATGGCTCTCGATGATCCTTGCCCTTTGTTTTTCATCCTATTTGTAAATCCCCTTTGCTTTGTTACGGCCTTGAGAGACCCTGAGACAGAGGACTTCATTAAGCCACAGAAACTATGAGATAATAAACCTTGTTGCTTCAAGTCAGTAAGTCTGGTGGTGATTTTTTGTGCAGTGATCGATAAACTAAAACAAGAAGACATCCCAGCTTATGCAAGTTTCTCATTTGATTCATATGTCAACATTAATGGCTAAGTGTTATCCTCACTCCTGGTACATAGAGGGGAAACCGAGCTCTGGAGCTCAGAGAGAAGCAGTTTCACAGGGAAGTTCACTCAGACAATGGCAGAGAACTTCAGATCGCGTTGTTGGATTCTAAGCTTAGTGTTCTTTCCTCTACAACAGTGACTTCTCAACTCAGGCTGGATATAAGCATTGTTGATGGCAACCCATTAACTAGTTAAATTGATGGAACTTGATAACTTTCACCTATATTCTCATGTGGAAGCTATAAGAACATATTTTATTGAACGTCTGGAGTGCTGTACATTTTATTGATTGTCTCATTTGCTGGAGTTTTAGTCTTCATGTACAAAGCAGGTTGCACAGTGAATATTTAGTAATTATAATTTTATAACAAGTATAGAGGCAACATCTGTGTGTCAGTTACTTTTTAATCTAGCTAATTCAATGTATACCATTTGAACCTCACAGTTGATCAATGAGGTAAGTTACAGATAAGGAGGACTGAGGCTCAAAGAGGTTGAAGGATTTGCCTTAGATTACCTAGAAATAAGGCCCAAAGACAGAGTTTAAACCCAGCTCTATCCAAGCTAAAGCCCAACGTTTCTTCACCACAAATTGGATTCTTTTTCTGTAACTACATCAATTCTAGAAAACTGGCAAGTGTTGAAGTGGGGTGAAGTTTCCTTCTAAAGTTTTCTTTTTGTAGTAGTGGAAAGAAGTCTTTTTGAAAACCACTAAAATGCTAAAGAACAAATCCTAACACCTACTCATACTACTTTTAAAATTTGGGATTCGGCATCCCACAAATCCCTACTGTATTAAAGGACATTTTCTTGTCCCTAAAGAAAAAAGAATAAAGACATTTTGAAATTGGTATCAGTTTCACTTTAACAGACCCTTCTCAAGGACTTTTACATGTAAACAAGATCGTTAAACACTTAATGTGACATTTATTACCTTTAAATATTCATAAGCCACTGAGTACCGGGAAACACCTACTGCACCGTTCAAGCTGACTGAGTCTCTCAAAATATGATGTGCACGTGAAGTACTTTCAGGAACCTCAGGAAACTTCAGGGTGCAGCTTCCTCCTCTGAAACCTTAATGGCACTCAGTGAGTTTACGAACCATCTTGTTTGCAAACAAAGCAGTAAACCCAATAAGGCAATCTGTGTCTATTTCCTTACACGTGTGAGTAAAATTATGCTTTCCTTTGAAGAAACTAGCAGGAAAACATGCGCATTTTGTCGGAATTTGTTCTACCAGCCTGTTCCCTTGCCCAGGGTTAAACAACCAAACCCTGGAAGGATGAAGGCTATCTTCTTTTCAGCCCCGATCATTGTGACCAGTATTTGGCATCAGTTCTAGGATGTGAGATAGGAAACTTAAGACTAATGGCAATGAGAAGAAAATGCATTTTTATTCTACTGCAAACATTGTCCTATGTAGATGGGAAATAAATCTACCCCCAGACACAGTGATGAAACTCTGGTTGTGCATGATTTTTTTCCCTCTCTATCTTAGGAAAGTAAAAAATATTACTTAGGTATAAAGTCAGAGCAGTAAGAATCTGGAGATTGTAGGGATGGGCAGAAGAAAGATCTCTTCTCACCTTCTATTCCTTCTAAGGCAAAGTCTTGTGATGCTGTCAATGCCATCATTGTCAGTATTGAATCTCTTTCACGTTGATAGTAATCATATTAATGATTATCATACCCACTTTATAGGTAGGAAAACTGAGGTTCAGGGAGTTTGAATGATTAGTTCAAAGTTGCACAGCTGGAACTCAAAGTGCTATTTTAACCCTAAATTTAGGACTCTCTACTACAAACACCTAATTTTACAAGTTCTGCCCCTGTCCTTTTAGATTTCCCAGCATCCCTTGAAAGAAGTGGATATTAAAAGCACGAATCAGAGAAGGCCAAGGAGAGATGTAGTTTCTGTCTTCAAGTAGATGGTCGTATGGGAAAGGAATTAAGCCTTTTCTGTGTGGTTTGTAGATAACGGAATGAGATCAATTGGTAGAAATTCAAGGGAATAGATCAAAGAATTTTCTAACCATCAACACTAACCAACTTTGAAATAGACAATAATATTAGGTGGTGAGTGTCTTGTCCTAAAAATGTTCCAATAGCATCTGGCTGACCCTCTGACTGGGACTCTGTGACTGGGATTCCCGTACTGGGGAGTATGGAATACTTCAGATTCCATAATATGCTTGATTGCTGAGTATTGAGGGCTCTGCTATAGCTTAGCCTAATACTCAATTAAGTGTACTAATATAAGACTAGCTTAAAAATCTCAGTATTCCACAGAGATTCTGCTGGGTTCCACAAGTGCCTGATTTGAATTTGAAATTTTGTGTTTTCTTATACAACAAGAAAAAAAAAAAAAAGAACTGAAACATATATTTTTTTTTTTTTTTTTTTTTTTTTTTTTTTTTTTTTTTGGCTTTTTTTTTTTTTTTTTTTTTTTTTTTTGAGACAGGGTCTAGTTTTGTCACTCAGGCTGGAGTTCAGTGGCACCATCAGGGCTCACCTCAGCAACCTGATTAGCTGATACTACAGGTATGCACCACTATACCTGGCTAACTTTTTTATTTTTTGTAGAGATGGGGTCTTGCTATGTTGCTCAGGCTGGTCTTGAACTTCTGAGCTCAAGAGATCCTCCCGCCTTGGCCTCTCAAAGTGCTAGGATTACAAGCGTGAGCCAATGCATCCGGCCTTTGTAAATGATCAAAGGTGGCAGTTAAAAAGAAATAGAATTTTCAATAAATATTGCTGGGACAAATGCCTAGTTATTAGGACAAAAGTAAAGCTGGACCTTTCCCTCATTCCTTATGTGAAAATAAATTCCAGCTTAATCAAATATTTAAACCATAAAAATAAATATTAGAAGATATATGTGAGGGTACCCACACGCATGCACACAGGCACACAGCATATGTGAAAGATGAAGGGCTGATTTCCTGGTTTGCAGAGTCTTTTAGTGCATATTCCAAAGTTCTTGCACACATGTCATTGATCAGGCAGTTATATCCCTGAATTTTTTAAAAGTCAGGCTTGTGCATGCTGCCCATGGGGGTTGGTTCACCCCTATCGCATGGGGTGTGCTGAAGAGAGTTGTGTGATCTATTTCTAGCAAAACCCAGGTGCCTCTATTCTTGGCATTCTCCTGTAATAACAAAATAGACAGCAGAGTAAAAATAGCAAGCGCATTTCAAATGTTTTGTTGTGTGCTATTATTGAATTAGGAATCTTTTTGTTTTCATTGGAACTTTTGGGTGATCCTTTTCTGTCCTTCATATTAATGTGAAAAATATATACAGGTGTCATTGGAGGTCATCAATGATTCAAACTTGAAAAGAAACTTTCCTTCGGCTCCCCTTTGAAGCTTGTGGATCAGTTGATTTGAGGGGCAGCCTGAGATCGTGAGGCAAGCTATGAAAAATGTGCCATTTGCAGCTACTTATCTGTGCAGATAAGGATATTTTCAAGACTGGCAAAGCCACACAGTGCAGGAAAATAAAATGAATGCTGAATTTGATTTAAGGTTGTAATTTCACAACCTCATTGTTCTCTGACTATTGGAGCTAAATAGACTTTTTTGTTGTTGTTGCGGCTCTTGGTATGGTGGTGTTATTGGAGAAGAATGTTTTCACTATTGAAAAGTTTGAAAATCAGTGACTTAAGATGTATTTTTTTCTGGAAAAAGAAGTCTTCTTTGATTATTATTGCTTTTCCTTTACTCTTTTTGCCTTGACTGTCAAGATAACACAGAATCATGATATGTTTTCAACTGTAATAGTGTCCATACCTTAAGTTTTCTAGGATAATTATTTCTTTTCTCTTTCCATCATTACTTCTTTTAAGGATATTTGTTTTTCTACTATCTGTTGATTGACCTTTTTAAAAAAAAACTTAAACCACTTTTTATTCTGGAGGCAGGTGGGATATATTCGGTCAACAAATATTTAATGTAATACATACTTATTGTCTGTCTACTATATTTCAGGTACATTTTTAGGTGCAGAGAAATTAGATACCAAAGGAAAGTCTCCAGCCTCATGGAGTTTACATTCTAATAGGTTGAAATAGACAATAAATAAATATATACTACGTCAGGAAATGATGAGAGCTATGGTGAAAAACGAGGCAAACTAAGGAGGCAGAGTGAGGGCTGGAGAAGGGATGTTCCATTTTAAGTCACAGTTGGCCTCTCTGAAAAAAATATGGACAGAGACTTGAATGAAGTGAGGAAGAAAGGCATAATGACATCTGAGGGCAGAGTTGACTTGTCTGAAGAATCAGCAAAGGGCGTGAGGTGGAGCCTTGGACACCATGCCTGTAAACTTAGAAAATGAGAATGAGGGAGGCGATTGCATTTCTCCCTTTGTCAGTGGAAATGAGTTGGGACAGGGGACTGCTGACGGCATTCCCTAACATGCCTGCCTCTCTGTCCATTCACTTCTGTGGACACTGGTTCCCAGGGCTCAGCCGTCCTTTTGGAGAGCTCAGGAATCACTGAAATCTTATTACCATATTTCTCAGTTTCTGCCTTCTTTAGGGCCACTTTTCTATGGACACCAACATCTACAGCATTCTGGCTCCATTCTTTTAGCCCCTGAGCTATTCCTAGTCAATAGCTGACCTACCAGTGGGGGTTAACTTTGCCAGTTAGGCCAGGCATCTTGACTGCCAAATAGTGATGATGGTGGTGGTGATGATGGCAGCACCTACCACTTATCGAGCACTTGCTCTAAAGGAGTGTCAACAATCTTTCAGGGCAGCTAATATTTTCAATCTGCAGATGAGGAAACTAAGGCTCAGAGAGGACAAATTCATTGCTCTAGGCCTCACAGGTTGGGACAGATGAGCTGGTGTTTGAACCCAGGTCTATCTGACTCCAGAGAATGAGTTCCTTCTACCACCAGGTGCTCCTGAGGGTCAATGCAGGTTGCTGTGTAGTCATTAAGAAGCAGCCCACACCAAATGCAGCCTTTTGGCCTTGTATAGAGGATCGAGTTTCTTTCATGGTTACTAATTAATGCTCCAGTTACTTGTTGAGAGGACACACTGACCGGTATTTTCCAGAACCTTGTCTAGAATGGTGGTCCCTGTCCATCGTTACCTGAGAATCCACTGAAACAGGTCCTCTAGAAACCACATGAACAACCCTGGACATCAGTGGCTGCCATGCTTCAAATGTCATGGAGCAGCCCCAGATTTGCCACCTTTTAAAGAATTCCATATAATTTAAACTTCTTGTTACCTGCTTCAGGGACCAATCCTTTCAGTCAATGGTTTTCTTTAGCGTGAGTCCCAGACAGATACTGCCTGGCTTACTCTTTCTGAGTTCGCCTGGGTTATAATGCTTTTCCTTGATGTGAGAACATATTCCACAAATGCAGAACTATAATGAGCATTTTTGCCAAGATTTTATCCTCTATATGCTCACTTTTTTGGGATATGTTCCAAAACAATTTTTTTTTAACAAGATAATTTCTGGGGAGAAAGCTTACTGTGTTTAAAACCTGATATTTCAAGGGCAGATGAAAGCTTTTTTTCAAGAATTAAGAAAACACTTCATCATTCATTTCTTTGGCAGAGTATCTGCATGTGTTTCTTTTGAAATCCTCAGAAAGTAAGACCATACTGTATTCATTTTCAAATTATAGAAACTAAGCTAAAGAAGAAATGAACAGAAGAGAAGAAAGACATACTTTGCTAAAAGCCATCTTTTCTTAAATTGCTTGGTCACATGAATTCATTTATTTGTCTAATGTAGAAACTGGCAAACTTTATTTGTAAAGGGCCAGATAGTATAAGTATTTTAGGCTATTTGGCCATATAATCACTCTCACAAGTACTCAACTCTACCATACATGAAAACAGCCATAGGCAATGTGCAACTGAATGAATGTGACTGTGTTCCTATAAAACTATTTCCAAAAACATGTGGCAAGCCAGATTTGGTTTGTAGGCCATAGTTTGTTCACTCCTTGTCTAATGGAAGAATACCTACTATATGGCCCCTTATGCCAGCAACAAGGTAGGCACAAAGGTGGTCAGAACTAGAAGGACACTTATAGGTAATCTATTCCAATTCCTTCATTTTATCTTTAAGGATTTGTTGATTACTCAAAGTTACACACGTTGTTATCAGCAGCATCAAAAAAAGAATTAACATTTATTGAACGTGTTCATATTCATGACAAAAATTGCTAGTTTTCTCTATTATCCATTCTCCCCAACCTTTTTAGTAATGGAACCCCAGATTTATTTGGTTATATGGCCACTGGAATTAAGACTATATTTCCCAGACTCCATTGTCTTTGGTTGTGGCTACGTAACTAAGTTCTTCTCAGTATTTGTGTGCTACTTAAAGTAAGTACTCTAAAAGAAAGGGAATGTGCCATTTTTCCTCTCTCTTTTCTTCAGACTGGAATGTGGATGTGTTGGCTAAAGACTGAGTAGCCACCTTGCACTGTGGTGGAAGCATTGTACTGAGAATGGTTAATCAATAAGAGATAAAGTGCTCAGATGCTTGATGCTATGTAGCACCACACCTGGACTGTGCTGCCTCCTGCCTTCTTTTATTTCAGCAGATTGAAGATGTTATTCTTTTGCTTTCTGATCTGCATTGCCTCTGATGAGAAGTCTGCAGTAATTCTTATCTTTGTTCCTCTCT